>NC_059426.1:16598632-16913632 GCF_021028975.2 Sphaerodactylus townsendi | reverse complement strand
AAGAAATGCTGAATTCTGTGAACAGGATAAAAATTGAGCTGATTTGCATCTGAGATCTTAATTTGTAGGATTTGGGTAGATTCTGTTGGACGCTGGGGTGAGACAGAGGAGAGTTACGAAGGATTCTGTTCCACCTTCCCTTAGCTTTGTAGATTTCCCTAAATGTTGTTTATATGCCTTAAAGCAGCGATGGTGAGCCTATGACACATGTATTAAAAACGGTGGCTCACCATGACATTTTGAGTGGCACACCAGCATACCTACGAGACCGTCTGGCCCCATATGTCCCATGTCAGTCTCTGCGCTCAGCAGAGGCCAATCTGCTGGTGATCCCCGCCCCCTCCATGATGTGGCTGGCCTCCACTAGGGCCAGGGCTTTTATGGCCCTGGCCCCTGCCTGGTGGAACGCTCTCCCTCCAGCTGTCCGGGCCCTGCGGGACCTTAACGAGTTTCGCAGGGCCTGCAAGACTGAGCTATTCCGCCGGGCCTTTGGGGAGGCCAGCTGCTGATATTTGTGCCCGTTAACAACTAAGGCCCGCTGTTCCCCTCTTAGAGGAGTTTAGTAGTTGGACGCCATCTGTATTTTAAAATGGTTACGGTAATTGAGCGCTGCATTTTAACCTGAGGACCAGTACTCTGTACGGTATTTTATCTATCCACTTGTCTGTTGTGATTGTTGTGAACCGCCCTGAGCCCTCCGGGGGAGGGCGGTATATAAGTGGAATAATAAATAAATAAAACAAATAAACAATAACTATCCTCCCTGAGTTTCAGTCATTTTGAATTGAGTCATGGCACCATACGTGATTGGACTGTATTTTTTAAAATAAACGAATATGTAAAGAATTGTTTCTCTCTTGTTCGGGGAGGATGACAGTAGAGTCGGTAGGCATTTTCTAAATTTTTGACATGCCGAGACCAAAAGGTTCGCCATCACTGCCTCAGGGAACAGAAGTGGCACAGTGGTTAACAGCAGGTATACTGAAATCTGGAGAACCAGGTTTGATTCCCCGCTCTTCCACTTGAGCTGTGGAGGCTTCTCTGGGGAACTAGATTAGCCTGTGCATGCCAACACATGCCAGCTGGGTGGCCTTGGGCTAGTCACAGCTCTTTGGAGCTCTCTCAGCCCCACCCACCTCACAAGGTGTTTGTTGGGGGGAGGGAAAGGAGATTGTAAGCCCCTTTGAGAGCGTTTCCCCACTTACTCATAGCCGCCTATGCCGCGCGCTACTCTCAGCGCGCGTCATTTCTGGTGCGCGCCTGTGCGGCGTTTTGAAGAGCGCCAGGAATGACGCGCGCTGAGGGGGCGTGACAGTGGCAGCATCGGGGCGGCTGTGTTGTCGCCGCCCCTGTAGTGGGGAGTGCCAGGGGACCCCGCGCTACTTGGCTACAGTAGCGCGGGGCAGAAGGTAAGTGGGAAAACGCCCTGAGTCTCCTTACAGGAGAGAAGGGGGGGATATAAATCCAAACTCTTCTTCTTCTTCAAGCCTATCTTTATAACCATGACTGCAGGAAATGTATTTTAAATGAAAGCTGAGATTCCCAAGTTGCTGAATTGGATGGCAACCATGAAATACAAAATTCAGTGGTTACCACAAAATACCGGCAGCCTCGTTTTCAACATTGCGAGCCGAACGGCTTCTGGCTCTTCATTTCAAACAGGAAACCTCTACTAATTGCTTTAGTCATAACAGTCCATAAAGGCTTCAGCCGGTCATCCTCTGTTGGTCCAGCCACTGTATAAACATGGACAGAAAAGCTGTTCTGCCCCTTAGGAGCTTAAAAATCTAAATAGACAAGACCAAAAAAAAGCAGAAAAAGGAAGCAGGGGTGAAGCAATTTGCCAAAGGTCAGCAGCGGCAACGATGTGACCCGAATGCAGATCCCGAGATAGACACCCGGCGCATCAGACGTCCTCCCAATGCAACCGGAGAGTGCGCGACTCCGAGGAGAAAAGCCCGTAGGTTTGTTTACTATAGTCCCAGATCTTGCCTATAATAAGACGGTATCATTTGTCAGCTTTAACGCTTTATTAAAACCAGGCAGCCAAGCCTGCTTTCCACCCTTGAAACATCACGCACACTTCTAAAATATCTGATGGCGTTTCAGGGCTTGCATAAAGTCAGGTCTTAAAAATGAGTCTGGGCTTCCATTTTCAAAAAAAAGAAAATCACCAAGTTCAAATCTCTATATTTCTTTTCCGCTGGCGTAGTAACTCAGAAACCTATTATTGCAAGGAGATTCGGGTCTCTCTGTTGACAAGTCCCTGGAGAGAAATACTGGAAGAATAAAAGCTCCTTTTCCCCAAAAAAAAACACAGTTCCTCCAGCAGAGAAAGTCAACTGTCCAGTGGACTTAAATGAGGGATTTGGAGTGCCGGAAGGTCTATCCCTGTACATTCCCCGCAGCAGTGGCGTAGGAGGTTAAGAGCTCGTGTATCTAATCTGGAGGAACCGGGTTTGATTCCCCGCTCTGCCGCCTGAGCTGTGGAGGCTTATCTGGGGAATTCAGATTAGCCTGTGCACTCCCACACACACCAGCTGGGTGACCTTGGGCTAGTCACAGCTTCTCGGAGCTCTCTCAGCCCCACCTACCTCACAGGGTGTTTGTTGTGAGGGGGGAAGGGCAAAGAGATTTTAAGCCCCTTTGAGTCTCCTATAGGAGAGAAAGGGGGGATATAAATTCAAACTCTTCTACTCTTCTTCTAAATCAGCAGAGTCTAGTTGCAGGTAATGGAGTTATCCCTGTTTATATTTGTAAAGGATGCAGCTCAAGGAGTCTAAGAGGAAATACAGAAGCTGGCCCCCACTGTGCTCTCAAAAGTCCCTGCGTTTTCTTCCTCGGTGGGAGAAACCAGTGTTAGCTCGAGTCCTGCAATGTTTGATAGGGGATTGTGATGGATTGCTATTGCTGTCTAGGAGACGCTAAGAGAAAAAAAAGGGTAGCATGTAAGTAAAAACACTTACCCAAACTATAGATCTACTTAACAGGCTCTCCCGATAATGTATCAGCACAGCTGGAAGATGTCTATAAAGGGAACTCAGGCTTGATTTAGGATTACAGGCTGGTGGCGTTCGACTGGCGGCTTTTAGGCAGCGTTTTTCCGCTCAGCGTCGGAACACCGACCCAAGGAATTCATGCTGGAGCTCCATTAGCGATGCGTCCCCACCTTTAGGAACAACATGAGGCACAAAATGATACACTTTTAGACAGCCCCTCCTGGCCTCTGGGTGAGATGGGCTCACTTTTAGGGGGGGGGGCATCCACAGACCCAGCTTCACATTTCGCTCTGTAGGAAGCTTCCGAAAGGTCTTTGTAGGGCAAGACACTTTTAAAAAGTGTTGGTTCAAGTTGATCGTTTGGCCGGAGGGCTGTAACTTGTTTTGACGAAGGCTTTCACGACCGGATTCAACTGGTTGTGGTGGGTTTTCCAGGCTGTGTGGCCATGGTCTGGTAGATCTTGTTCCTAACATTTTGCCTGCATCTGTGGCTGGCATCTTCAGAGGCGTATCACGGAGAAAAGTCTGTTTCACACTGTGTCTAGTGAGAAGGGAAAGTTTAGGGTGGTATATTGTCCATGTCCCAGGGTGGGGAACCAATCAGTAAGTGTTTGGGTGGAACTTGCTATGCAAAGGTGTGGTTGAGCACATTGTATTGCGGGTGGGGTTATCAGTCCATTTTTTAAGTACTGGGAGCCAAGATTTGTTAATTTCCAGAGTCTCTTCCTTGTTGAAGTTGTCTTCAGATAGACAAGCTTTTATTGGCATTCCAAAATACAATAAAACAATTGTCCATAAAAGACAGATAGATACAACAACCATTCAGAGTCTTATCAATAGTTTAGTCCAAATGGACTCATCAAAAGTGCCATTCCCATACACCTCTCCATAGACCAGACTGAAGACCCACCAACAGAGCCCAGGCATCACAACAACATACAGTATCAGCACTCCACTATAAAACACAGAGTTTGTTGGAGTGGCTTTAAACATAGAGACAAGGGATGGGGGGCAAGGGAAATGGGCCAGACAATTGATTTGGCTCCAATAGAGTTTACTGTAGTATGTCACACCATCTGGCAATCAATAACAAAACTACGACATCTCTCTATGAATCACCCACAGGTTATTTGACTTTGGGTGACTGTGAACCCACAGGTTACTGGCAGAGGTAGGCACTGTATACCAGTAGCAAATAGTTAATGTAACCAACCCAACATTGTTGCTTTGACTGCAGTGATAGCAAATCTAATGCTTGAAAGCTATCCATCTAGCGTTGCGTCTATAATCTTTAAAAGATATTTTGCTGCGCTTTCGCAAAAGTAAGGATCAAGATTATCTAAGATTAAAGGAATCCTAAGAGCATCAGTTAAATGATTGTATAGGAGTGCAGCAATGATGGGTTGGGTCATTCTGATCTTGGCAAATCTTGCACAATGAAACAGAGTGTGTTGAAGTTGTCTTGGTGTTTGTGAATTTCAATGGCCTCCCTGTGCGGTCTGACATAGTAACCTTCTGAATTGTCCAGAATTTCAGTGTTTTCAAATAAAATGTTACATCCAGTTTTGTTTAAGACAAATAAATAAAAGGGCTTTAAACATGTGGTAATTTAGTGACCTGGAGGCAGAAGCAGGCAAAATGGCAGCAAGCAATGTGTCACTTGCTCACATGTAAGCAGAGAACCGCGAGGAGACCCCACTGTGGAGCAAAGAACTTCGAAGTAAGCCCCATGCATAATGGGCCTATGAGAGGTAGAAAGGCATCTCAGAGGGGAAGGTTTGGGCATAGAAAAGAGGAGACTGTAGTGCGAAACACAGAGTCAAACATAGCTATGTTGAATGTATTGTCCGAGAGACTCACGGCCAAGAGCTTGCTGGGGTGCTGTGGTTTCTGGGCTGTATGTGATTCTAGCAGCATTCTCTCCTGGCGTTTAAGCAGCTAAATGGCTGGCATCTTCAGAGGAGATCCTCTGAAGATGCCATCCTAGTCAGCAACGTCAGGAGAAAATATAACTAAAGGCTAACCTGGCCAACCTATATCATTGGTTTGCAGTAGAGCACTTAGATTCCATTGTGCCATTGGACTCAAATCTATTTGTCCTTAAAAAAAAGAAGAAGTAAATAAATAAATACTGGAGAGATTTCTGAGTTATCTGGGATTTCTGAAGCCCTTTTCAGATGTTAGGTTTACCTGAGCATCACACCGATGAATAGGCATTGCTGTGTGTATTTTCCGCTGCGGTATTTCAAACCAGGTAACCCAAAATCCTGGAAAATCCTGGAAAATCCAGGTGTCAGTTTGCGTGTACATGTATCCCAAATATATGTGGTTCCCCTGTTCAATCAACATGGTACCTGTGTCTACAGAAGGCTATAGAGAGAGCCGGTAATTAACATATAGGGCAGAGGTGGGATCCAGCAGGTTCTCACAGGTTCCTGAAAGTAGGTTACTAATTTGTAGTCGACCCACGCGGTCAGCGTAAGAACGAGACGAGACGCGGAGTCCCTTGTCTGGGCCAGGAGCTTCCACAACTTCCCTTTCTTCCCCATGCTAGCCTCACTTCTGCTCTAGCCTTGGACCCGAAAGATGGTCAATGGCAGCCTGCTCATGGGGCTTTGCCACTGCCCTCACTGCACACGTGATGCATGCCATTGTCTAATTCTGTTGTAGGGAAAGTAACTTTTAGACTAGGGTTCTTTCTATCTACCTTTTCTTGGAACATAGTTGTGAACTGAAGATGATTGAATAAATATAAGTTTTACCTTTTACATTTATGTCTCTGGAGAAGTCTCTAAAAACCGCATTCACACACACTGGTCATATATCCATGACTCTAAACGAAATCTAACACCATGAACCCCTTTAATTTCCCCCATTTATGCATGCCTAACCCAAGTAGTAGTTATTCATTGAGCCCCAATTTGAGGATAGGTGGGATATATGTAATATTTTTGCATACTTGTCCACATTCCCAAACCAGAGGAACAGCACAATATTAATTGTAAAATGGAAATGTTCAGTGAGTCAGGCCACTATCTCCTTGGTTTCCATGAGCTGAAAATCATGGATTTGTACTCACCAACTATATACAAGGTCCAGTTGTTATGGACAAGCTTTTGTTTAAAAGAGCAAAGAGCACAGATTTTACAAACTTTGGCCTTCTGCTTGTTTCTGCCATTGGTGCCTCTAGAACTCTTTTGACTTCAAGTCCTTTTAAGTCTCCATGATCGCATTTGATTACCCAACACTTCACTAACATTTCCATTTTACAAGTTTGTAAATCTGTGCTCTTTTTGCTCTTTAAACAAAAAACCTTTTGTCCATAAATAACAACTGGATCTTGTATATAGTTGGTGGTGCAAATCCATGATTTTCCAGCTCATGAAACCAAGGAGATAGTGGCCCCAAAGCTTAAAGAACCATTGTCAAGAGAGGGGTGCCTCCTTCTGTATGACCCTGGAGTGTGCTTGTTCATCTAGTCCAGACTTCTCGCTCTGGCTCTCTCTCTTTGGTCCTGGAATCTGGGTGAGACTTTGAGAGTACCAGTGATGTAGTTCCTGATTCGCTTTGTTCCCACAGGTTCTAGAATGGAATCCTGCTGTGGTAGAGAAAGCAGGGGACCATCCCTTGAGACCGTGGGGTACAGGAACTCTTGGATATAGTGGAGATCCTGAGAGGTGTTCTCAGCCCTTGAGGACTCTTTCTCCAGAGTCTTCTTCCTCCCAAGTTGGGAGGTGGACCAGGGTGGAACCTGAAACTGGGTTCCATGTTGATCGCCCCTGGTTATTAAAGGTGCGTCCGGGGTTTGAGTGGCTAAAGACCACCAGTGTCACTGCAGTGGATCAAGTAACGCAGTTTATTTATTTTATTTATATATATATTAAATTTTTAACCTACCACCCTCGGCGGGCTCTGGTGGTGTACACCAGGCCAAAACATTTCACACAGTGGCCAAAGACAACATTACACATCATAAAAAATAACTTAAATTGCTTTCAAAACAGTTCACAAATCGCTAAAACCTAGCAGCATCAGTAAAGTACAACACAAAGTACAACAGCATATAAGAGTGTGGCCTCGGGTCCTGCCGTGGGGTGGCAGTGTAACTTAGGGTGTTAAATTGGGGTGCCAATGATGGAATGGCACGCAAACATTGTGGGCATCCCGAGGAGAGTCCATGGCTGGCTCTTCACCAAAAGGCCCGGTGTGAACAAAACCAGCTTTACAGGCCCCTTATGAATTTCGGCCAAAACTCAGGGCCTCGCAGACATCTGAGGGAAGGGTGTTCCACCAGGCAGGGCCAGGGCCGTGAAAAGCCCTGACCCGTAGAGCCAGCTGCATCATGGAGGGCCAGGGACCACCAGTAAATTGGCCTCCTGACGACCGCAGAGGCCTACCTGGGACATATGGGGCGCAGACGTTATCCATCTGTTGCCCTTCTGCATCAGAGAGAATAAGATACAGAACATTATTTGGTGCACTGAAATGGCATGCCAGTTTTGGATTTGTCATATGTCTTATATTTTAATGTATTACATCAGGACCACTATACATACCTTCTGGTTCAGGTATAAGAAGAGGAAGAATTAGTTTTATTTACTGCTTTTCTCTGTACCTTTTAAGGAGTCTCAAAGCAGTTTGTGATTGGCTTCCCTTCCTCCCACAACGGATACCTACTTAAATAGATGGGTTGAGAGTTAAGGAGAACTGTGGCAAGTCCAAAGTCAGCCAGCAGGTTTTCATGTGGCAGAGTGGGAAACAAATTTAGTCCTCCAGATTAGAGTTTGCCACTTGATCACCACGCCACCCTTCAAAAATATATGATCTGAAATGCAAGTAATAGATGTATCTATTGAATTATTTCTTTGACTAGCTGGCTGATTATTTTGTATTTCTTCCAACAGGAATTTTCTGTGTTTGAAACCCAACTGTCTTTTTAAAGTGGATGAATTTGGTTTTTTCTAACATGGAAAAGTGAAGGAAAGGTACAGTTAACTGATTTCAAAACACTGCTGTCTTTGGAAACATCCCCCCGATCTGAAAAGCATAGCATGCCTATGGAAGAGCGCTTGTTTTGATAAGTCACCTCCTAATGATCAGGGCCTTACTCGAGAGAAAGCCACCCTTGGGAAAAGGGTGTTTTTTCAAACTGTCAAGTCTGCTGGGATAGACCTCTCCTCAGAGGCCCCAATCAGCTTCTGTTGCAGGAAGGCATGCTGGGAAGACACATGTGTGGAACCAGAAAGGAAGTCTGCAGATGTGGAGAACTGCATTAGGGTAGCTGTCTTGCTGATGACATTTGTAAGGCTGATGCTGCTTCTATGCCCGCCTTCGTTACTGCCCACTCGCGGCTGGTGGCTGAGGCAAATACAGCAGCAGCATCCCATCTGCCACGCTGGCTGATCACCCGAGTTGCTTCGGAGATTACCACATGGAGATGGCAGGCTGCTTCACCTTCAGGTGTGTATTTGTTAGGCCCTTCCGCTAGCAGAATAATGCACCTCAATCCACTTTCAATGCACTTTGCATCTGGATTATATTGTAAAGGAATGGTGCTTACATCCACATGCTGCTAAATTGTGAAAGTGGATTGAAAATGCATTATTCTGCATGTGCGGAAGGGGCCTCAGTGTGACCCAAACATTACTTCTCTCCTCCTGGCAACCCCATATTTCCCTTTTCCCCTGCTTTATTCTTCCTTCTCAGCCATTCACCAACCTACCTTTCAGCCACCTTCAGCTATATTTATTATTTATTTACCTAATTCAGTGATGGCTGGAACTCTTGGAGAGACTAATTCAAAATTGCAACCCAAAACCCACTTGTTTATCGCAGAAAGTGCCAAACACGGCAATTTAACCTGAATACTGAGGTTTTAGTTTAGAAAAAGCAGTTGGCTCTGGAGACGTGGTAAGCACTTCGGGAGTTTGTAGTCGGTGGTTGCTTTTAGCTGTCGCAACTCTTCCAATGGGTGAATCACTTAATTAGAGGGTTTACCAGAAGCAAGCCCCATTGCCAGAAACCGAAGCTACCCCTGCAGGTAAAGGATCAATTTCCTTAGTTCTTCGCGATGGTAACCAGTGGGCTTAGTAGTGCTAACAGGGTTACCGACACTGCTTCCCCCAAAACAAGGTCACTAAGTAAGTTTACTGCTAATACCGAGCCCAGTGGCCCAGGCCAGCCTTAGATGTGTGGGGAGGGGGGGGACTCTGTTTGTGCGTTGCCCACAGAGAGGGCCTTGAGTGCCACCCTCTGGCACCCATGCCATAGGTTCGCCATCACTGACCTAATTCTATATCCTACCTTTCTCCACACTGGTGATCAAAGCAGCTCCAATCACTCCCTCCTTATTCCTCACAATAACAACCCTATGAGGTAAGATAGATGTGACTAACTAAATATCACCTTAGTGAGCTTCCATGGCAGATGGGCGATTTAAACATGTGACAAACCCTACCTTTCATTAGTGCTCACTGCTGCACCACACCGAATTTCACTGGTGTGGCTGCTGTTGAACAGTAGTAAAGCTGCTAGGCCTGGTGAGTTGCACAGTTGGGTGCATCAAATGATCCAGTGAAGTGACAGGCTCAGCCATAATGAGGTGGATTGCAGCTACATAGTAATGTTTCCCAGAACTGCTCACAAAGGCTGCGCTGAAACACCTTTTATCATTTGGGGTTTTAAAACTATTTCTTTAGACTTTTTCTGCAAACCCTGTGTGGGTTTGCAGACAGATCTGTCTTGCCCTTCATAGCCTGTTATCATCAAATTTAAGTATCCTCAGAATTGGCTGACTTCACTGGGTGAGAATATAAAAGGCACCTGCTACAAAACTCTCGTGAGGGGAAATCCCATGTCCCTCCCACTTGCTGACAAAGACAACTACCTTGAAGTGTGGTGGTATTGGAGCTCTGAGCCTGGAGTAATCCCCAAAAATCTGCCGGGTCTGGCCTAAAGCAGTTTGCAGCCATGACCAAACCCAGAGCGCCTTCTGCCGCTGCTGCAACTGGCCGGGAGCAGCTCCCAGGCTTTGCCACTTCTTCCAGACCAGAGGCATAGCAAGGGAAAATGGAGCCCGGCGCAAAATCTGAGTTTTGCTGCCCCTCATCCCATTAATAACAGCTTAGCTTTTTTGTATTTTTTAGTGTATTTTCAGTTTTCAGCCCGCAGGGGGCATTTTGTGGGCTAGCAACATCAAAATGTCAGGGTATCTTTTAGAAGACTTCCATCCACCAGCCCGCCTGCAAGCTGGTGGCTGGGGTCCGACTCTCAAAAGTGTAGCCCCTATCTTCCTACTTCAGGCTCCCATTGGAAACAATGGGGAATGGGGCACCCCTTTGGGAGACCATAACTTTGGACCCCTGAACCAAAACCTCACCTAACTTGGGTGTATCATCAGGAGAGTCCCCCGAAAATCCTTTCGAAAGTTTGGTGCTGCTAGCCTTAAAAGTGCACCCCTGCAGGCCAAAACTGAAAACACAAAAAAAATACAAAACAAACCTAAAATTTTGCACTCCCCTGCATGCCGCTAACGCACCCCTGGTCCCCTTGTAGTCTGCCTCTAAGCTTCAGACTGTGCTCTGTCTGGGTCCAGCGGTGACTCCAGGACTTCTGCCTCAGAAACAGCCACTGCTGGTCCTCTGTCCAGTTTTACTAATGGCAATTTTGAGGAATTTAACTCCACAATGATTTTTTTTGTGTCTTTTTCAGATTTTCTGCAAAACCGAGGGGCTTTCACATTTGCAGAAAAATTTGTTTGGGGTAAGCATGTTCCTAATCCCTCAGATCTCAGTGTCTGCAGAAGGGTTTCACGCTTGAGAAATAGGTATATTATTACGACATTTTTTAACCCCACCTCTAATAGAATCTGTACCCCGCTGTGTCAGTTGTGATTGTGCTTCTTACCTGGACTCTTGCTTTTATTCTTCGTTTGGATGTGCGAACGCTCGACCTCATAAATTTCTTCTTTTGTTTTTTTTTCAGGAAGGGCAAGTCTTGGAATGTTCCCTTATCAATAGTATTCTCGGAGCAGTACCAAAGGTATTGCTGTAGTTCATTCTACAGTTTTGTTAAAACACCAGAAGTTTTGATTTGGATATTGAACCGGTAGAGATTAAAATCTATTGTTTTAAGCGATCGATAATGCAAGTGCCACAGAATACAGGCTATAGAACAAAAGTTAACATAGAGACGGATTCGATTCCCATCCCTCATTGTTCGCTTTGGAAACTGCTGTTTCAGTTTGGTTTGTATGTTCGAGCTCATAAATGTTAATTCCTGCAAAGCTTCTGTGTCCCCTTTTACAACTTTTACACTCGCTAGTTTTATATCGGTTGTGCATTAATGATAGAGGATCCAAAGCTGCCAAAATAAGTGGGATTAAAATGCTGAAGTAGGGGGGTCTGCAGCCTGTATTCTCCTCGATGTTCATGACTACATCAGCCCCCATGGTGCATGACCAATTGGCAGGCTGATGGGAATTTTTTTTAATACCTTTAATGGCATATAAATAGTTTAACATTAACATTGCAAGATAATAACAGCCTTACAACTTCTTGGACGAAGTTAAAATAACACTCCATTAAAAAAAATTTAGGCCACTGCTTCCAACAGCCGGAAGTTGTGGCTGTTTAAAAGATATATAACCTTCTGTTTATCTGTAATGCCTTCACTTCCATGCAGGAAGGGATTATTCCTACCTATCTCATAAAAGGACAATTCAACAGCATATGATACTGTTTCCACAGAACCCATGCCATAATGGCATTTCCTTTCTTTATGTGGAATTCCAAGGTATATCTGCTACAGCGCTGAAAGAAGGCAGGGCATTACACCTAGCTAAGGTGATTGCTCTACGCCATCGGGCATCAGCCAGGAGATAAAGGTACCAGGCTACAATTAATCTATCCACAGGTATTCCCAGAGAGATCGGGAACAGGTTTTATTAGCTTCCTGTACCATCTAAGCTGGTTCCCTATCAAAAAAAAGTCACTCTTGATAGCCCCATAGTTGTAGTCGACCCACGCGGTCAGCGTAAGAACGAGACGAGGCAGCGGAGAATAACATCTGGTGGAGATAAGCCAACAGCGGGAGACCGGAGGTCCGTGTTCCTAGCGAGTCTCCCGTCTGCCGGTTCCACAACACCTTTTATTGTTACTCTCTCGGGGGCGTGTGGCAGGGAGGACCGAGGGGAGTTCGGCGGAAAACGGGCGGCGAGAGGTCGGAAGATCATCATGTGATACATGATCTCATCACAGCTACGTCTGGAGAGGGGCGTACGGCGTCTGAGCTTAATCCTCACCACAGGGGGCAAGACAACCCATTGTCCCTAAGCCCGGTAATTAAGATCAGACCAGTTCATGACCGGTGGCTCATGGGGGGGGGGGATGAGTGAAGGTGCGATGCGTTGACAGGCAAGGCTTAAGAGTCCGTTAAGCGTCTAACGTTCTACCTGGCGCTGCTGGGTCAGCAATTGCATTACCTACACTGAGCCAGCTGTGTGCCGAGAGGGATTTACTCATTGGTAATTTTGCCATGTGATTTTTTGCCCTTGGTTATGCCCCTCTCTCTCGGCGGTAGTACGGGGAACTGCCAGGAGGTGCACTGGCGTGAGTGGCAGCCTGCGCCTGCGTGCATTCGTTTCCCGCCCAAGGACTGGCGCAGCGGCTGCGTCCTTGCCACAGCCCCGCCCAGGAATGCCCCACCCCCAGAATTCTCAGCCACGCCCCCATTGTGCCCCGCCCAGCCCCATTGGCGCTACACCACAGTTTGAATCCCACCACCATGGGAACCTGTTACTGAAATGTTTGGATCCCACCACTGATATAGGGCTTTGTGAAAACTAATTGGTTTAAAATATGGCAAAACCACATCGCAGCAACACCTGTGGCTCTTCTTAGATCTGGCCAGCAAACAGTGTTTAACCGATGAGCTAACACTAAATTTAATAACATTTCTGGAGCGCTTTAAAACGTAAACTCCTCTGATGGGGGGGGGCCTGGCTTCATCGTTTCCTCCCCCTCCTCCTTTTTCTTATTTTCACTCTGCTACAAGTTTCAGCTGATAGCCAGGCTGATCATTTATTGGGTGTGAAAGGTGGAATGGTAATGGGAGAGAAAAAGACAGCGCTGAGGGTTTGTTTTCTCTCTGTAGATACAAAACCGGTTCTGTTAACATTTACATAAAATGGCATTCCTGTTTCTTTTCATGCCCCTGCCGAAGTTATGCAAAGCAGATTGGCGACACTGGGCCATGAAACTTGGGAGATTTTTCAGCGTGCGTGCGTGGAAACCTTCCAGGTTCCACTGGAATACTGATGCCAGCACCAAGCTAGCCGGGGAAGATCCAGCCCATTAAGGAAATCGAGGGTGGCATGACTTGAATGTAGAGTGGAAAATGCGAGAAAAACGATGACAAAGCGCTTGTGACATTGAGCAATGAAACCGCTCCAATTGGAGAACAAAGTTTTCTTTTCAATGATTCGCACACCACCGTCCCTGTCAACTATGTGTTGAATTTATTATTAATGATATTGACGGTTGATTACTTTGTAGGCCTTGAAACATGTACTTTAAATAGATGTGCAATTTTGTTCCACGGTTCTCATCGGGGCAGAGAAGAGCAGTGTAATGTAGGGGTTAGACTAGGGGCCTTTCCCCATTTACCTTCTGCCCCGCGCTACTGTAGGCAAGTAGCTGGCCGGTCCCCTAACACTTTCCACTACAGGGGCGGCGACTGGCGCGGCCGACGAAACGCTACCACTTTGTCGCGCCCCCTCAGCGCATGTCATTCCTGGCGGTCTTCCAAACGGCGCCTTTTGATGACCCTGCGCAATTAAGGGAAACCCGGTATGACGCGCGCTGAAAGCAGCGGCGGGGCATCACCGGAGGTCGTGGTAATTAGGTGATAACGTCTAGGATTCAAATTCCCAGATTCAAATTCCCACTCTGCCATGGAAGTTTGCTGGGCAACTTTGGGCCCAAAATCACAGCCTACCTCACAGAAGATAAAGCAGAGAAGAGAACTGTGTAAGCCGCTGCGGCTTCCCTTTAGGGAGAAAAAAAGGTAAGAAGAAGAGTTTAGATTTATACCCTGATTTCTGAACCATAAGAAGACTCAATTCAGCTTACAAATTCCTTTCCCTTCCTCTCCCACAATACAATACAACAACCTTTATTAGGCATATTAAAATAGGCTCCAGAGCATTACAGACATTTCTGAAATACAAATCAAAAGTACATTCAAAACACAGACAGATAAACTGTATCTAGCATTGGACGTTACTTAGAAAATTCTGTCACTTGTAAAAGAAATTTTGCTACTTTTTCCAAGAGCACGGCCTCTGTGTTATTTAACAAAAGCTCCACAACAGGGTTGTCAGAGTCTCTTTCAGATTTGTCTAAGAGCCGCCCAGGAGAGAAATTCCTATTGCCCACATATCTCGGACAGTCAAGTATAATGTGAGCAAGAGTCTCCACTTGGTTTTTACAGTGTGGACAGACCCGATCCTGGAGAGGGATAGATAGGTAGCAACCCTTTGTAATGGCCGATGGGAAGGTATTGGATCTGGCCCTTGTGATAATCCATCTCTGTTGGGGTTCAGTTAATAATTCAAGATATTTGGCTATGTGCCCCTGTTCCTGTATTATTCTGACAGAAAGGGGTGAGCATGATTTATTTGCTTGCCCCAACAAGATATGGTACTCCTGTTCTAGAAGTCTGCTTTTTAAGGTTTGCAGAATCTCTCTGGGTGGCAGCATACAGAGATCTTCAAGTATTAAACCTAGAGAGTAGATTTTTGATTTAAGAAGTTGATGCCATTCAGAGGCAAATAGGTCTGGGCGCACAATATATGTCCTTCCTCTCCCCACAGCAGATGCTTTGTGAGGTAGGTGGGGCTGAGAGAGTTCTGAGAGAACTGTGACTAGCCCGAGGTCACCCAGCAGGCGTCATGTGTAGGAGTGGGGAAATAATCCAGTTCACCAGATAAAAGCCCGCTGCTCATGCAGACGAGTGGGGAATCAAATCTGGTTCTTCAAATTATAGCCCACGGCTCTGAACCACTACACCACGCTGGCCATCACATCGCATTTACTAGGCAGACTATGTATATGGGGTGGTTTGCCATTGTACTAACTTCAGACGGATGGAATGCTAAGTCAACCCTGAGTTGGCTACCTGAGATGGACTTCTGTCGGGATCAAACTCTGGTCATGAGCAGAACTTATGACAGCAGTATTATTAGAAGACACCCATCAATGTTAGAAGATACTTAAGAATCAGTACAGTACAGTACAGTAAACCTTTATTAGGCATAAATAATTCTGCATACAGTATGTTCGTATCAACTTATGAATCCAACTGGAACAGGAAAAAAAATTCTGCATATGATCAGATCTATTGATATTGACATTGACTACTTGATTCAGTCTGACCAATCTAGTCTACCGAGGACGACAACTCAAAGACTTTATGACTTTGAAAGAGCAACACTATTTTCTCATGAACCCCCCCCCCCATTTTTAAGGTATTCAGTGCAAGCACAACACCAATTTATTCTATTTATCGACTCTTCAATTACCTTTCCACAAATTCACTTTTATTATGGTCAAATTGACTTCCTTTCCATCATCTGTTCTTTCTGGAAAGTTCTTCATGTTCCATATTCCAAACGACTCTGTGTATATGGGGGAAATATGCCAGCTTGTTGGGCTGCCAGCTTCATACCGATTTGTGAGAGAAACTAATTATGCCACTATTACACGTTAAACAACCCAAAGTTTTTAAAAAGCAGGTTTCCTTATTCAGGTAAGGATCCAGCCTCGACCAGCGCCATTGCTAAATTTCTTTAACTGGTACTAAAAACCAAGGCTTGTCAAAAATTGGACCAGAATGGCTGAGTTGTACAACCATTAACCCCCCCCCCTTTTATAATTTATTGATTTTACTGTTCAACAAATTTTAATTTATTTTTGAATGCTAATAAATGTTTCTGAATTCTGCAGTACGGCAGCTGAAGGCAGTGTACAAATGAAGCAAACAGATAGATCAATAAATAAAAGTAGGCCATGACAGGGAAAATACTGAGAAGTAACAGGCGGTTTGATCCACCCACTCGCTGCTAACTCATAGTCTGTTTGGACCAGAGCCATTTGAGATGCACACAGACCAGGAGGCATTTAAATGGAACACCAGTTCTGATCCTGGTTAGTCACACCAGTTATGGCTTCTGGGTTTACACTAGTGGTGGGATCCAAAAATTTTAGTAACAGGTTCCCATGGTGGTGGGATTCAAACAGTGGCGTAGCGCCAATGGGGCGGGGCGGGGCACGAGGGGGGCGTGGCCAGGCATTCCGGGGCGGGGCATTAATAATTTCTCTATTACTGTAAAAAAACTCTTATTGTAAAAAAAAGTTCCTAATTTCCAGCTGGTATCTTTCTGTCCATAATTTAAACTCATTATAGCAAGTCCTATCGTCTACTGCCAACAGAAACAACTACTTCTCCTCTAATGGACTGCCTGTCAAATACTTAATACTTTCAAATACTTAATTTTGTTTCTAGAAATCAAAAGAAGGATACTTTCCTTAAACAAGGAACTTTACCATATTTCTAAAACATGTTTTTAAAATAGCCCAACAGGGAGAATTATCCCGTTTTCTACCTTCGCTAACCAGCCACATAGGAAACAACAGGACTGTATGATTTTTGGACCTAATGGAATTTCTAACGGAAAAGCAGACCCAATTAGTAACCCCCTCTTGGCACACACAAATAATTAGTAACCCACTCTCGGGAACTGGTGAGAACCTGCTGGATCCCACCTCTGGCTTCTGGGTTTACACTATTTCTTGCTGAAATGATTCAGCCATTCACTGCTGGTCATCCTCTATGGATAACGGCAGAAACAGGATCACTGGCGTCAAAACCACACATACACAACTGCCACACTTGTATGCAAGATAACAGTTATAGAGGGTGATGCATTTGAAATGGAAAGCAGGCAACCCAAGGAAGATTTCTGTTCTACCCAGGGGTTGGGAAGAAAAGATTTTTCGAAGCTAGTTGTGGTGGGCTGGTTCTTTCCCAGTCTGTTAACCTAGAGCACCATCTAGTGGACGATACTCAGAAAACCAGGAATGGGTATGGTTTGGTCAGAGTTTTAGGGCCAACCAAAAGTGACACAAAAGGCCAGCCGTTGACGGTGAGTGCCCTCTTTGTCTCTCCCTTTTCAACATCTTGGGAGTTGTGACACCTAGATCTGCCATCCCCTCTCTGGGAGGGGATTTATTTATAGTTTTAATACTGGACGCCAAGTGGAATGCTGTAATTTTTATGTTTTTATGATGCTGGATATTTATATTACTTATTTATTGTTATGACTGTTTATGTAACACTATTTTGTTGTTCACCGCCCAGAGCCCTTAGGGGATGGGGCGGTATATAAATACGATACTAACTAACTAACTAACTAACTAACTAACTAACTAACTAACTAACTAACTAACTAACTAACTAACTAGATGATAGATAGATAGATAGATAGATAGATAGATAGATAGATAGATAGATAGATAGATAGATAGATAGATAGATAGATAGATAGATAGATAGATAGATATGCCATGTAATAGAACAGATATTGCCCGGGCCCAGAATTTGATTCTTGTTTTGAATTTTGTACTGGCAAATGCGGCTAATTTCAATTTTTTTATTTTGAGTCTCGGGATTTTTTTAAAAAAACCTGCTGATGAGCGTGCCAAAAAGGCTGCATCGTTTGTTACCATTTCAAAGTGCACGCTTACATTTTTGGAAAATGAAGAGCTAAGCAATGTAAAGGGCAAAGGTAAGAAACAGGAGTTTGGAAATTGTGTTATACAAGGACACTCGTAAGAGAGCTGGCCTTGGTTGCCTCCATGCCCCCCAGAATGTTTGACAGCAAATCCAGGTTCAATGTCTGCATATGTTAAGTGCCATCAAGCCACCTCCAACCCATCTTGACCCTACAAATCAAGGTCCTCCAAAATGTCCTATCATTAACAGCCTGGCTTAGGTCTTGCAAGCTGAGGGCCGCGGCTTCCTTTATAGATTTCCATCTCCTTCGGTTCCTCCTCTGTTTCTGCTGCCTCCAACCTTTACTAGCGACTATTTCCAGCGAGTCTTGCCTTTTCATTGTGTTACCAAAGTATGACAGCATCAGTTTGGTCATTTTAGCTTCTAGGGAGAGTTCGGGCTTGATTTGATGTAGAGCCCACTGATTTGTCTTTTTGGCAGTCCACAGTGGTCGATTCCGCACAGCAAAAGTATAATGGGCTGCAGTTGGGATAAAGGAACCCGTTTCCCTTTTTCCTGTTCACATGGGTGCAGTGGCGTAACTTCCAGGGGACAGGGTGCGGACAGGTGCCCTGGGCGGCCACCGTTGGGGTAACGTGGGGATGAAAAATCACCCTCACACACCTTCTCCTTCTCCCCTAGTCCCACCCCACCAGGCCTGGCAGAGGCCCCATCACCCGGCCCCACCACTGGCTAAGGTACATGGGGCATGGGGAGCAGGGCGCTGGGCCCCATGGGGGACAGAAAACTCAGAGTCTACCCTGGGTTCCATCTTCCCTAGCTACGCCCAGTGGTGGGATCCAAAAATTTTAATAACAGGTTCCGATGGTGGTGGGATTCGAACAATAGGCCGCCGCGCATTGCTGCCGCACCTCCAGTGCCTATTATTGGGCGGGGAGGTTGCTTTTAGTAACCTTCTCGGCACTCAGGAAAAATTAGTAACCACTTCTGGAGAAGTGGTGAGAACTGGTTGGATCCCACCTCTGGCTACGCCCTTGCATGGGTGCTATGCAGGCAGCAATTAGAGCCCATGGAAACAATCTGGTTTGCTTTCACGCCTTCTCATGGAGATGCTTCTTCTCTTTTTAAAAAAAAAAAATTCATTTCGACTGCGATCCGGTCGCCACTTGAAAATGTACTCCCACAGTCATGCTGACTGTCCCACAGAACAATCAGCTGTGCCTGCACAGCTATGTATGTGCAACACACAACATTTTAAAAGAGAAAATGGGGTCTCCCCGCAATAGAATAGAATAGAATAGAATAGAATCTTTATTGTGCCAAGTGTGATTGGACACACAAGAATTGTCTCCGGTGCATATGCTCTCGGTGTGTACATAAAAAGAAAAAATACATTTGTCCAAGAATCATAAGGTACAATTTACTTAATGATTGTCATATAAGGTCTGAAAATGAAAGCAATCAGGGGAAACAATCAATAGTAAACGAACCATAAAATGTAAAATCCTGTAAAATAAAATGAATTAAAAATGAAATGTCAGCACGAGCTATAGTCCTTTGATCATAGGAAGTGGGAGGAGATGGGTGGCAAGAATGATGAAAAAAAAGTAGTTGCAGTAATTATATATGAGTAATATATAATAAATAGTTTGACATTATCGGGGGGAATTATTTGTTTTAACAGAGTGATGGCATTAGGGAAAAAGCTTGTTCTTATGTCTGGGTTGTCTTGGTGTTGCGGTGCTCTGTAGCGGCGTTTAGAGGGTAAAAAAACATTAATGGCTACAGAGCTACACAAACTAATTCTAAATAGACTATAGCAAGGCTATGTTTTAAGAACTTGACTTGCAGATTCCCTCTGACGCTGGCAGGCAACCTGCAGGTGGGAGGGAGGGAAATAAAGCGCCCCCCATTCGCACAGGAGCTCCTACCCTCGATTTTGCAAAAGACTCTCCGGTTTAGCAATTTTCAAAAATTCCTGGGTTGAGGGAAATAAAATGGGGGCTGCCTCATTTTGGGGACAGGACTTGTGTGAAGTCCCCCCCCCAAAAAAACAGTTTATATAAGGTGACCAGATTTTAACATTGGTAAAGCGGGACACCATTGACCGGCGTGTGCGTGTGTGTGTCTTGATTAACAATTTGGTCTATATGGAGCAACAAGAATTTTCATAGAATGCAAGCCGCCCGCCCCATCCGGCTCCCCCTCCAACTTCACGCCCCGCCGCCAGATCTACCCAGGCTCTCAGGGTCCCCCGTACAGCAACAGCCAAGCCTGCAACGGCAGCGGAGACAGCCCGAGCAAAGGCCCGGCGAGGTTCTGCAGCGACCGTCCACCAACACGAGACAACCCGAGGAGAGCGGCCCGAAAGAGCACAGAGCTGGCGGCAACAGGGGAAGCTTATAGGGTTCACCATCACGGGTATATTCCCTTCCCGTTCTCCCGCCGTTCCCTAGCTTGTCGTGCATTCTTTCCAAAAATCGGGACTTTTTTTAAAACTCCGGCGGGGCCTTGGAGACAAATGGTTGGCTCGGGGACTGTCCACGCCAAAAGCGGGTGATCTGAATCCCCACATTAAGTTTATATAGCATCCTAGACCCGTTATATTTGCCCTGTGAGGAATCGGCCAGTATCAGTAAAACGCTCCTCCCACACCACATTTCAATGGAATTTACTTTCTTCCTGACAGCGTTTTTCACTGCTCAGCTTTCACATCCATACATCATAACAGGGAATATAACCTTGTCCTGGGTTGTAGCTGGAATCCATTAAGCAGAGTCATGGTGCAGTTTTTCACTATTTACATATAATCTCCAATAAATATCCTCTGTATTGCTTATGGGATTTCTGTTGCAAAGATCTCCCCCCAGCATCAACGGGCATTTTCTAACTGGAACAATGCAGATTCACCACAGCAAATATGTACATAACAAAAGCCATAATTGTGGCCCTCGGTGCTTGTCACTGGTTAATAGCTGTAGCACCAGCAGTCAGAATAAATAAACCTCTCTTCCTGACCACTTTCTAACTTTTTAAAAGTGGTTCTTTAAAAATTATTTTTATTGTCGAATGCTCGGCAAATTCACATTTCTTTACATGTTTCTGTTTCGCCAGGGGCCCCGGGTAGAGACAGCATGGGGGATTGCTTCCCCCCACACATTTCTCAGACCATATGTGAACGTTCCCATGGGAACTCCTAGATTTCTGACCAATTTCTGTACATCTACGATTACCGATCTCCACATGCGGCTTGGAGGTCTTCCAGAATTAAAACTGATCTCCAGACTACAGAGATCCCCTGGGGGAAATGTCAGTTCTGGAAGGCAGAAGACATGGCATCAAGTCCCCACTGACTCCCGTCCAATACACCACCCTCAAATTTCCAAAAATTCCGAAACTGTAGTTGGAAACCCTATCTATACCCATCTGCCCTGGACTGCATTAGTGACGGGAGACCTCGTATACTCATTGGCTGCATTGGTGTGATGGCTTACAGGGGTCTGCAACCTGCGGCTCTCCAGATGTTCGTGGACTACAATTCCCATCAGCTCCTGCCACCATGGCCAATTGGCCATGGTGGGAGGGGCTGATAAGTGATCCATAATTATCTGGACCAACTTTCTTGATGGCAGAGGGATGATAATTTAATTGTAGTCCATGGTTTATCTGGATTGGCTGTGGTGCGAAATTTGATAGGGGAATTGTAGTCCATGAACATCTGGATTGGCTGTGGTGGCAGGGGGCTGATGGGAATTGTAGTCCATGAACATCTGGATTGGTCACGGTGACAGGGGCTGATGGGAATTGTAGTCCATGAACATCTGGATTGGTCGTGGTGGCAGGGGGCTGATGGGAATTGTAGTCCATGAACATCTGGATTGGCCACGGTGGCAGGGGGCTGATGGGAATTGTAGTCCATGAACATCTAGATTGGCCATGGTGGCAGGGGCTGATGGGAATTGTAGTCCATGAACATCTGGAGAGCCGCAGGTTGCAGACCCCAGAATGTTCACTTTCTCATGAAACAAAGCAATCTGCAGTCCAGTTTCTATGAGGGATGGAAAAATAGTCCATTTGGCGAGGATTAAGCTTTACTTAGGAAAGTGGTCCTGGCACACAAGTAAGTTAAAGGGCAGGGAGCTCTGTGGCAAGAAGACTGATAGAAACGTACAATGGGTTGGGGGGAGTTTGAGGCACTAACAGGAGAATGAGAAAGGAGGCTCTGTAAAAAATACTGAAGGAGAAGGACTGAATTTGTACAGTGGGAGGCATCATGTTATAGAGATTGTCCCAATGTCAAGCACTTGGCACAACCTAAGAGAGCTTCATGCCAGAGTAGAGACCTGAATCCAAGTCTTCCAGATCCTTAAGGTAAAGTCAGTCCCCTGTGCAAGCATCAGGTCATTACTGACCCATGGGATGAAGTCACTTCACAGTGTTTAGTAGGCAGACTATTTTTACAGAGTGGTTTCCCGTTACCTTCCCCAGAAACCTACATTTACCCAAAGTAAGACAGGTAATCCCAGATCCTGGCCCAACAGAAGAAGAAGAAGAAGAAGAAGAAGAAGAAGAAGAAGAAGAAGAAGAAGAAGAAGAAGAAGAAGAAGAAGAAGAAGAAGAAGAAGAAGAAGAAGAAGAAGAAGAAGAAGAAGAAGAAGAAGAAGAAGAAGAAGAAGAAGAAGAAGAAGAAGAAGAAGAAGAAGAAGAAGAAGAAGAAGAAGAAGAAGAAGAAGAAGAAGAAGAAGAAGAAGAAGAAGAAGAAGAAGAAGAAATAATAATATTTGAGGTCCTTGTGAATGGTCTTCTAGAGCAGAAATCCCAAGTATTTTTGAGCCTATGGGAACCTTAAAAATGATCACACAGCATGCTGGATCCAAATAGACAATGGCCGCCACACCAGGCAGAACTACACAAACGGAGGAAGCTCAGCTATAAGGCAGAAGAGAGATAATTTAAAAATACACTGGGTAAGAGGGTCAGGAGAGAGTAAAATCAAAACTGTGATGCCATCTTCCACGGGGAAAAAAACAATATTTTAATCTGCTGTGTCCATCAGCAGCCAATCAGAAGAGCCCCACATGACCACAGAGGGTGTGCACCATTGGGGGTGTAATTTTTGGATTCAGGTTAATTGGACCAAAATATTTTCTGAGAAAACTGAAAAAGGCAAATATTGAAACCAGTAATATCGATATCGGAAATGTTCTGTCTCCATTAAAGTCTATGGGAAATTTTTCCAGAGCTCAGGGGGCTATTTTTCAAAGCAGAGGCACCAACTTTTCAACATAGCTGCAGCTCACTCTCCGTAGAAGAACTGCCAAGTTTGGTGAAGTTTGAGTCACTGAGTCCAATTCTATGGGCCCTCAAAGAAAGTGTTCCAGCTTCCAATATGGTTGTCAATTGTTTCCAGTGGAAGAGGGGAGCACAACTCTTGGGGGAATCGGACCTGGAGCACCACCCAACAATTTAGAACCATGCCACTATCTGCTACAGATCCCCGGGTCTGGTCTCTGCACCTGGCTGGGAAGATGAACTGGGGTGAGGGAAGATATCTACTGAAGGAAGCCCTCCATGATGCTTCAAGGAGGTTCAAATTCCATGGGTGCCCACAGGCTATACTTTTGGCGCTGTTACTTTCCACCTGTCCCAGGGGGCATTCCTAGGCTGTAGTCATTTAGGTAAAGGTAAAGTTTCCCCTTCAGTTGTTTTCGACCCTGGGATACCACTGCAAGCAGTGATTTTATGAGCAAGCTGTTCTTGTGGGGTAGTTTGCTATGAGATAAGGTACTCATTTACCGACCAAGGAATGGATGGATGGATGGCTGAGTTGACCATGAGCCAGGTGCCAGGATATCTGGCCCACACAGTGGTGGGATCCAAAAATTTTAGTAACAGGTTCCCTCGCCAGCCCGCCCCCCCCCCCAGCAAAGGGGGCAGAGGCGTACCTAGGCAAACCTGAGCCCTGGGCAAAACCTGAGCTGGATGCCCCCCCCATGGGCAGCCACCCCGCCATGACCCCCGCAAATTTTTTTGCACCAGGTCATTTCTAAATCATCATCATCAAATTATAGAAAATGCCCCAACTCACAAATCTGAACACAGCAATGGTGAAACACACAGGTTCTTTGATAGAGACTGGTGAGATAAAAGGTACGAAAGGCTGAGAATCCATGAATTGCAGTACCTGAAAGGGATTAACCCAGTTCAGGGAGTTACATTATTAGTCGCAATTGCTATATGGAACCTTCACATTCAAAGGCAGGATGCCTCTCGGGGAGGCGAGGGCGTGGAGACGGAAAAGCGGACCCAACTAGTAACCCCCTCTCGGCACACACAAATAATTAGTAACCCACTCTCGGGAACTGGTGAGAACCTGCTGGATCCCACCTCTGGGCCCACAGGGGCTTGAACTCCTGACCGTGTGAGTGGCAGTGCAAGCACTTAACCACTACTGCCACGTGGCTCTTGTAGTGATTTAGAGAGCTAACTAAACCACATCACACCGCTGAGTCTGCCCAATTAACCACGAGTGCAGGGGGTTTTGCCAACTGTGCTCCAGACTGGGGGTCACTGTAATGCCAGACTGGCACAAGGGTGCTGCAGTGGTATATCTCCAGTTTACATCAGCGTATCTCAGAGATACACCAGCAGGCGGCCTGTTAGCATCCTGAATGCTTGGGGGGAGGGGCATGATTGGACGATGCGCTGAAAGACCGACCACCAGCCAAGTGTTTCTGGTAAGTCACTAAGAAGGGCCTGAAAGTGAAGGCATTTCTATTTTTGATCCCCGAGACTGAATAGCTTCTACTTGTCTTCAGCCTCCATGAGGAGATTGAATCTATTTAAAAAGTTGCCTAATCTATACTCGGTCTCAGATAAAGATGTTAGTACAGTGGTGGCGAACCTATGGCACGGGTGCCAGAGGTGGCACTCAGAGCCCTTTCTGTGGGCACACATGCACAGAGTTCATCATGTGTAGGGGCGGAAAATCACACACACACCCCACACACACACATCTAGGCTGGCCTGGGCACAATCCTTTACCTGGGAATAAGCTCGGTTGCTGGCAACGGGGCTTGCTTCTGAGTAAACCCTCCTAGGGTCGTGATTCACCCATTCAAAGTGTTGTACGGTTGCTTCATCAAGCTTACTCCCAAGTAACGTGAGCTTCAGAGCCAACTGTTTTTTTCTAAACTAAAATCTCAGTATTCAGGTTAAATTGCCGGGTTGGCACTTTGCGATAAATAAGTGGGTTTTTGGTTGCAATTTGGGCACTCGGTCTCGAAAAGGTTCGCCATCACTGTGTTAGTACAATCTGTTGAGGTGTAGTGGTCGAGAAAATTGTATGCCACTGCATCATGCCATCTTCCTGAATATAGTCCCGAATGAATATGAGAATTGTTGTTCATTTTTACATGCGGCCTTTGTCGAAGCCATAATTTTGAGCATTATTGAACATGGTACTTGGATACAAGAGCATGTATAGTTCATTTAATATTATCATCAAACTTTCAAATGGATGGGGAAGCAGGACTAGGACCCAGGCGGAACATTCTACAACAAAGACGGTCTGGCATATTTGGTTCTATGGCAGAGGAGACAGCTGCCATTATATCATGATAGTGAATTCCTTAAATTAATTGTCTATTGTATGCAGATGTTTTTTGTCAATGCTGAGTCGAGTGCTATTCAGCATCAGTGGGTGATTGCGAATTCTAATATTACAAGGCAGAGAAAAAAACCCCTCTCACTTTGCATTCACTTCTGCACATAATTTTTTGCACTGTTCATGTATTCCCTTAGCTGTCTTTTTCTAAAGGAAAAAAGTATGTACAATATGCTTTATCCTTTCCCTATAGGGAAGACGGTCCACTCACTCAATCATTTAAACTGCTCTTTTCCATTAAAAATGAGATGACCAGAGCTGTTACGAAGATGGGCATGGTCTCATCCAGAAAAGTTCTTGGTTTTTTTTCATCATTAGTCTATAATTCTTGGCAAAATTCTCTGCACTGTAATTCAAAGCACCGCCAAAACAATTGTTGAAAGTATGGGTGGTGGATTTTCTAAATTTCCAGTCAGAAAACAAGTTGCAACAGAATTAATCAGGCGTCATCATTAGAGTTGGAGACGGCGACTCAGCATGTCTGGACGTTTGCTAGGGGACTCTAAATCTCTCTTAACTGAGAGAGCAGCAGTGGCGTAGGAGGTTAAGAGCTCATGTATCTAATCTGGAGGAACCGGGTTTGATTCCCCGCTCTGCCGCCTGAGCTGTGGAGGCTTATCTGGGGAATTCAGATTAGCCTCTACACTCCCACACACGCCAGCTGGGTGACCTTGGGCCCCAGATCACAATTCTTGAACTCTCAGCCCACCACCTACCTCACAGGGTGTTTGTTGGCTGAGGGAGGGCAAGGAGATTATGTAAGCCCTTTAGTCTCTAAAGGGGATATAATCCAAACTCCTCCTCCTCTTGTTTAGTTCTTCTTCTTCTTCTTCTTCTTCTTCTTCTTCTTCTTCTTCTTCTTCTTCTTCTTCTTCTTCTTCTTCTTCTTCTTCTTCAGTGTATAAGTGTTTTCTCTTGGGATGTTCCTTTCTTTTCCAGTACCTGGGAGTTGCCCTCTGACCCCTCCTCCTTCTGACTCACACGAGCCATTGCTCTTGTCTTGGTCTTTCTCCACATGGACTTGCACGGAGGCAAATGCTTCTATAGGTCTCTCCTGTAGAAGCAAATGCCCCATACTTTGTTTCTTTAATAATATTTTATTGATTTTCTCATATATAATTGTCTTAACAGAGAAGAAATATAGAAAAGGAAAGAAAGAAAGAAAGAAAGAAAGAAAGAAAGAAAGAAAGAAAGAAAGAAAGAAAGAAAGAAAGAAAGAAAGAAAGAAGGAAGGGAAGGGAAGGGAAGGAAGGAAGGAAGGAAGGAAGGAAGGAAGGAAGGAAGGAAGGAAGGAAGGAAGGAAGGAAGGAAATCAAGAAATCAAGAAAGAAATCAAGAAAGAAATCAAGAAAGAAAGAAAACACAGCTACCCATAAACTCTACATGTATTGCAGGGGGGTATGGGGGGGAGGGAATGGAGCCTGGAGACAACTCCTTCTCTGGGTGCCCCTTCCCACCTGGGGTGGGACTCGGTGGCCTCCATGCTCTTAAAAGCACATCCATTTTAAAAGCTCGGCTCCTGCTCTCTCCAGGCTCTGGGGAGGGCAGAAGCCTGACTGCAGGGGGTAGGGGGCAGAGTACTGCCCCCCTTGTGTCCTTGGAGGCCGGCTTCTCTCCCCAGGGCTTGGGGAGAGCAGAAGCCGGGAGGCCAAGAGGGGGAAGGGTGCCGCAGCATGGAGGGGGCGCACACCATTTTGTCACGTGGGGGGCATCCGGCGCCCCCTCGAGTGACCGAAAGGTGTGCGCCCAGGGACATGGGTTTCCCCACGTCGCTTGGCCAGTACCCCCCTGATGTATTGACTTTGACACATTGGATCTCAAAGTTACAACACCAATATGCATTCAGAGAGAACATTACATCGTTTTAAAAAACAACAATAGTAAGCAGTTTCTTATATCTTAATCATTAAGAAATTAGTATTCTTATTCTTATTCTTACATAATTGACTCTGCTTCAAATAAGTACAATTCCCATTTATCATCAATCTCTCGTTCTGGTGGTCTGTTTACAAGGTTTGTTAATTTAGCCATTGTAGAATATTCTCTAACTTTGTCTTCCCAGAGTTCTGTGTTAAGCTTTCTTTCAGTTTTCCAACAGGATGCAGCTATGACCCTTACAGCTGTTAATAAGTGCCATCATAGTTCCATTACATATACCCCATATTTTGCACTCACATGATGCCACAATAGGGGGCTTCTCGTACAGGAAAGTATGTTCTTCAGATTAGCATTTCTATCTTTCTTTCAACTGCAACAAGAATGTGAACAGAATAGGAGCCAGCGTGGTGTAGCGATTAAGAGCAGGTGCGCTCTAATCTGGAGAACCGGCCTTGATCCCCTGCTCTGCCACTTGAGCTGTGGAGGCTTATCTGGTGAACCAGATCAGCTTGTGCACTCCAACACCTGCCAGCTTGGTGACCTTGGGCTAGTCACAGTTCCTCGCAGCTCTCTCAGCCCCACCCACCGCACAGGGTGTGTGTTGTGCGGGAGGGGGAAGGGAAAGGCGATTGTAAGCCCCTTTGAGTCTCCTTACAGGAGAGGAAGGGGGGACATAAATCCAAGCTCTTCTTCTACTACTACTATTTGAATATTTTTGCAATTTACTTCTTGGGAAGATTGATTTTGCTGCACTCGGCAACATGCTTCCAGGAGTGGGCGAAACTCTGCTATATGAACCAATATACCAGTGGTGGCGAACCTACAGCACGGGTGCCAGAGGCGGCACTCAGAGCCATCTCTGTGGGCACGCGCACATCTATGCTGGCCCGGGCCACTGGGCTCGATTATTAGCATTAAACCTAAGACCTAGTTTTGGGGAAGCAGTGTAGGTAACCCTGTTAAGCGCTGTTAAACCCCACTGATTTTCATGCGAAGAACTAAAGCACGATCCTTTACCTCGGAGTAAGCTTGGTTGCTGGCAATGGGGCTTGCTTCTGAGTAAACCCTCCTAGGGTTGTGATTCACCCGTTGGAAGAGTTGCACGGTTGCTTCAAAGCAAAGCCACCGACTACCACCAAGCTTACTCCTGAGTAACACACGCCTCAGAGCCAACCATTTTTTCTAAACTAAAACTTCAGTATTCAGGTTAAATAGCCGTGTTGGCATTTTGCGATAAATAAGTGGGTTTGGGGTTGCAATTTGGGCACTCAGTCTCAAAAAGGTTCGCCATCACTGCAATATACCCAACAGGGTTATGGTGACCCAAGATGAAGTTCAAATGGATTTTGACTATTTGTTTGCATTTTTTCCCCTCTTGTTTGAACAACTACAAAGGCTTTGCGGCCTGAAAGCAGCAGGATTTTGCCCAACAGCTACTCCCAACCTCTGAAAGCAGAAAGGTATTTTTCCCTCTCCTTCTTTTGGAATGCAAATACGGCCCAGAGAAAAAACCATCCTTGAGAATCTAACCAGCAATAATTTTAATGCACGGCTTTTCAGAATTGCGCGTCAGTTCAAAGAGGAAACAGCTAATTTTTCATTAATTGCTCCACGACCTTCAAGTCCTGAAAATGAGGTCACGAGATGGGAGAATTCAGATGGGGATGCACAACATTTAATTATTAGCACTCTCGCTAATTCCCAATCAGTCTGCACAAAAGGACAAGAAACAGCAAAAGGCATGATCCACACAAAGTATTTGGCACACCAGATCACGGGAGCAAGGCACAAACGATATATATTTCGGGAACTTTTCACCATCAGGCTACAGGAAAACAGGTATGCAGAAATCCATTTAGAAAAATTATTACATCTAATAACAGTGGCGTAGGAGGTTAAGAGCTCATGTATCTAATCTGGAGGAACCAGGTTTGATTCCCGGCTCTGCCGCCTGAGCTGTGGAGGCTTATCTGGGGAATTCAGATTAGCCTCTACACTCCCACACACGCCAGCTGGGTGACCTTGGGCTAGTCACAGTTCTTCGGAGCTCTCTCAGCCCCACCTACCTCACAGGGTGTTTGTTGTGAGGGGGGAAGGGCAAGGAGATTGTAAGCCCCTTTGAGTCTCCTGAAGGAGAAAGGGGGGATATAAATCCAAAACTACTCTTCTTCTTCTTCTCCTCCTCCTCCTCCTCCTCCTCCTCCTCCTCCTCCTTCTTCTTAATTGACAAGCTTGCAATTTCTGGTACAGCTAGAGGAGGAATTAAAGCTCTCTACCTGTTTTTAAGCTCTCTCCCTGAATCTTTGGCTGATTCTGCACAGGCAACATTAATGGGTTAAATGAACCGGTGATGCCTGTGCCACCATTTGCCGGCAGGTCCAGGGGCCCACTGGGATCCTGATGGCAGGAGGCAGCATGGTTTGCATGGGAAACGCTGTGTTTCCCTGTGAACCATGCACCCAAGCATCTTCCCACTCAAGAATCCCCCCCCCCAACTGAGAATCCTCCCCCACCCCCCTTACTGGCACAGTACAACAACCGCCTAGAGAATCCACTCTAATGGCGACCACCTGGGAAATCCACCATAATGGTGGATGGAGGCGAGGTTGGGGGGGGGGGGAATAGAACACTTCCTGCTTGCCATAGTTTATACAGGCAAGCTCAAAGGATCTGAAACCAGGGTTGAAGGGAAAAAAGTCACTAATTTAGCAACTTTCATTTAACCCAGGTACAGGCAAATATATCGGGTTAGAAGCATTTGGGGGGCAAGTTCTGTGGGAACTTCTCCCCCATAAAAGAGGCCTGGACCTGTTATATTTGGTCTGTGTAGATAGAATCACCTTTACTGTGCATTCATTTCCACACTTAATGGAAAAGATTTAAGGCGATTTTAGGACTTATAAACAAAAAGACTTTCGTGAGCAGAACAAGCGCAAGAATGACTCAAGTTACATGGTCTGAGAGGTCAGGTCAGTGGGAACTAAGCCAATTTTACCACAGAAAGCCCAACTCCAGAGACAAAAGAAATATCCCTCTTTGTTTCAATTGCAAAAAGCCAACACACATTCACAGGGAGAGTTTGCTCAATAAAGATGCAAGTGCCAGCAAGCAGTCTCATGCTGCATCACAAAGACAATAGGATTTTTCCTCAAGAAAGCAATTTAATTATTGTGTATCTCATGCAACACAAAGTGATAAAAATCATAACGCTTGGCTAATTGATAGTGGTGCTTCCATACATAGGACATCAGATATTAATTTATTGAATGAATTGGACACAGATGCTGCAGCGAGAGTCCCTTAACAAATAGAGACCAAGTCGAGATAAAAGAAAAAGGGGAAACTACTTTACATTGCCAGATGGGTGACAGTGCAACTGATATTGTTGCAATAAGGTCTTATATATTCCTGACTTGAAAGCAAATTTGCTAAGCATGCCCATGCTTTCAGAGAAAGCATGCTTTCAGAGAGAAAGGATTTGCTGTACACTTTGAGAATAACATTTGTACTGTCTCATGCCAAGGTGAGCTGATCTTCCACAGGTGCTCTCAGAAATGGAGTCTTTGACCTGGATTTCCAGGAACCAAAGATTTGTACAGCCAAGACAACCTCTGACCAGAGGCCTCTGGAGCTTTGGCACAGGAGATTTGCTCATCATGATGCAGAAGTCATCATAAAACTACAAACAGGAATTAATATCAAAGGCTGTTCCAGTAATAAACAATTGTGTGAAAGGTAACTTGGCCTACAATTCTCAAGCAAAGTCAGAGATGCTCCAAGCAACTCCGTGAATTAATTCACACTGACTTCTGTGGGCCTATCAAGCCAGCATCAATGATAATAACATTTATCTGTTATCTTTTTTTTAATGATTTTTCAAGATATACAGCGTGTTATTTGCTGGAAGAAAAACCGCAAACTGAGCAAAAACAGACTACATTGCCATGGTTTCCAACAAGTTTAACATAAACCACCAATTTATCCAGTCTGACCACTACGGTGAGTACACATTTGGATCAGTGCAGGCATTCCTAAGGGAATATGGGATCCAACACAGACTTATTGTACCCCACATGATGGAACACAATGGAACTGCTGAACTCAAGAATTGCTGTATAATGGACATGGTCAAGGTGACCAGACGTCATGCTTTTGGCGGGACAGTCACACTTTTGAGCAATTTGTCCCGCATCCCACGGGGTTTTTTAATTCTCCCAATTTTTGGAAGGCTGCTGCACTGCCTTCTGGGGCGCTCCCCTTTTCAGCCCTGTCACAGGGCGGGAAACAGGGGAGAACCCCAGAAGGCAGTGCGGCAGCTTCCCGCGCACGCGGCCGCAGGAGCGCACTGCCTTTTGGGGCCCTCCCTGTTTTCCCGCCCTGTCACAGGAGGCTGCCGCGGGAGGCTGCCACACTGCTTCTGGGGTGCTTCCCTGTTTCCCACCCTGTGACAGGGCGGGAAACCGGGGAGCGCCTCAAAAGGCAGTGCGCTCCTGCGGCCATGTGCGCGCACGCGCGCACGTCCCGCATTAAAAAGGTGAAAATCTGGTCACCTTAGACATGGTCAAATGCATGCTAATTGACTCGGGGGTCCCTATAGACCAGTGGTGGCGAACCTATGGCCTGCGTGCCAGAGGTGGCACTCAGAACCCTTTCTGTGGGTATGCATGCACAGAGTTCATCATGTTGGGGGGGCGAGAAAAACTAAAGTGCGATCCTTTACCTGGGAGTAAGCTCAGTTGCTGGCAATGGGGCTGGCTTCTGAGTAAACCCTCCTAGGGTCGTGATTCACCCATTCGAAGCATTGGACGGTTGCTTCACTAAGCTTACTCCCGAGTAACGTGCGCCTCAGAGCCAACTGTTTTTTCTAAACTAAAACCTCAGTATTCAGGTTAAATTGCCGTGTTGGCACTTTGCAATAAATAAGTGGGTTTGGGGTTGCAATTTGGGCACTCGGTCTCAAAAAGGTTCGCCATCACTGCTATAGACACTGGGGAGAAGAAGTGACGACCACCACAGTTTACTTGCAAAACAGATTACCAACCAAAGCCCTGTTTCCTTTATAGCATCTGATTTATTGTTAATATCGTTGCCTGAACCACCTACCAGGTGGGGTGTGCTATGTGAAGATGTGTTTTATGGTTGCCATTGGTAAAGTACTATATTTTTTAGAACTTGTACAGTTTATTATTATTTTAATTTGTTCTATTTATTGATGTTTTAAAGTGTTTTAGCACTGTACACCGCCCAGAGCCCTTCAGGTGTGGGCGGTTTAGCAAATCAAATCAAACCAAACCAAACCAAATTAATTAATTTAAGTAAATAAATAAAACTCCTTATGAGTTATGGCATAGCAGAAAGCCAAGCGTTGAAAACATTAGGCTATTTGGATCCAAGGCCTATGCCCATATACCAAAAGAAAAGGAATCCAAACTCGAACCCTTAGCTCAAGAAGGCATACTTGTAGGCTGTTCTCCAGAGAGTAAGGGATACAGAATTCGAAACCCAAGTACTAACCAAATTACTACACGCACACTGGTATAGTTTGATGAGCAGCTAACCAGACTCCTGCAACAGATGACCATCCAGAGTGAGACGGCGACAACGACCAACTGCTGGTGCGTCAACCAGAGCCCATGGATGAAATCATTACTCAGATGCAACTGAGATGCTCAACCAGAAGAGGAGGTGAAGGAAAAAATTCCCGAACTGGCAGGTGAGCCAGAGGAACCAGAGATGGCTGCAGATGGGACTCTGGGCCTCAGCAGTGGCGTAGTGGTTAAGAGCAGGTGCATTCTAATCTGGAGGAACCAGGTTTGATTCCCCGCTCTGCCGCTTGAACTGTGGAGGCTTATCTGGGGAACTCAGATTAGCCTGTGCACTCCCACACACGCCAGCTGGGTGACCTTGGGCTGGTCACAGCTTTTCAGAGCTCTCTCAGCCCCACCCACATCACAGGGTGTTTGTTGTGAGGGGGGAAGGGCAAGGAGATTGTCAGCCCCTTTGAGTCTCCTACAGGAGAGAAAGGGGGATATCACCCCAAACTCATCGTCGTCGCCTTCTTCTTCTTCTTGTTCTTGTTCTTCTTCTTCTTCTTCTTAAGAACATAAGAACATAAGAACAAGCCAGCTGGATCAGACCAAAGTCCATCTAGTCCAGCTCTCTGCTACTCACAGTGGCCCACCAGGTGCCTTTGGGAGCTCACATGTAGGATGTGAACTGGGTGGGGGGGGGGGGGGGTGGGGGGGGGGGGGGGTGGGGGGGGGGGGGGGTGGGGGGGGGGGGGGGTGGGGGGGGGGGGGGGTGGGGGGGGGGGGGGGTGGGGGGGGGGGGGGGTGGGGGGGGGGGGGGGTGGGGGGGGGGGGGGGTGGGGGGGGGGGGGGGTGGGGGGGGGGGGGGGTGGGGGGGGGGGGGGGTGGGGGGGGGGGGGGGTGGGGGGGGGGGGGGGTGGGGGGGGGGGGGGGTGGGGGGGGGGGGGGGTGGGGGGGGGGGGGGGTGGGGGGGGGGGGGGGTGGGGGGGGGGGGGGGTGGGGGGGGGGGGGGGTGGGGGGGGGGGGGGGTGGGGGGGGGGGGGGGTGGGGGGGGGGGGGGGTGGGGGGGGGGGGGGGTGGGGGGGGGGGGGGGTGGGGGGGGGGGGGGGTGGGGGGGGGGGGGGGTGGGGGGGGGGGGGGGTGGGGGGGGGGGGGGGTGGGGGGGGGGGGGGGTGGGGGGGGGGGGGGGTGGGGGGGGGGGGGGGTGGGGGGGGGGGGGGGTGGGGGGGGGGGGGGGTGGGGGGGGGGGGGGGTGGGGGGGGGGGGGGGTGGGGGGGGGGGGGGGTGGGGGGGGGGGGGGGTGGGGGGGGGGGGGGGTGGGGGGGGGGGGGGGTGGGGGGGGGGGGGGGTGGGGGGGGGGGGGGGTGGGGGGGGGGGGGGGTGGGGGGGGGGGGGGGTGGGGGGGGGGGGGGGTGGGGGGGGGGGGGGGTGGGGGGGGGGGGGGGTGGGGGGGGGGGGGGGTGGGGGGGGGGGGGGGTGGGGGGGGGGGGGGGTGGGGGGGGGGGGGGGTGGGGGGGGGGGGGGGTGGGGGGGGGGGGGGGTGGGGGGGGGGGGGGGTGGGGGGGGGGGGGGGTGGGGGGGGGGGGGGGTGGGGGGGGGGGGGGGTGGGGGGGGGGGGGGGTGGGGGGGGGGGGGGGTGGGGGGGGGGGGGGGTGGGGGGGGGGGGGGGTGGGGGGGGGGGGGGGTGGGGGGGGGGGGGGGTGGGGGGGGGGGGGGGTGGGGGGGGGGGGGGGTGGGGGGGGGGGGGGGTGGGGGGGGGGGGGGGTGGGGGGGGGGGGGGGTGGGGGGGGGGGGGGGTGGGGGGGGGGGGGGGTGGGGGGGGGGGGGGGTGGGGGGGGGGGGGGGTGGGGGGGGGGGGGGGTGGGGGGGGGGGGGGGTGGGGGGGGGGGGGGGTGGGGGGGGGGGGGGGTGGGGGGGGGGGGGGGTGGGGGGGGGGGGGGGTGGGGGGGGGGGGGGGTGGGGGGGGGGGGGGGTGGGGGGGGGGGGGGGTGGGGGGGGGGGGGGGTGGGGGGGGGGGGGGGTGGGGGGGGGGGGGGGTGGGGGGGGGGGGGGGTGGGGGGGGGGGGGGGTGGGGGGGGGGGGGGGTGGGGGGGGGGGGGGGTGGGGGGGGGGGGGGGTGGGGGGGGGGGGGGGTGGGGGGGGGGGGGGGTGGGGGGGGGGGGGGGTGGGGGGGGGGGGGGGTGGGGGGGGGGGGGGGTGGGGGGGGGGGGGGGTGGGGGGGGGGGGGGGTGGGGGGGGGGGGGGGTGGGGGGGGGGGGGGGTGGGGGGGGGGGGGGGTGGGGGGGGGGGGGGGTGGGGGGGGGGGGGGGTGGGGGGGGGGGGGGGTGGGGGGGGGGGGGGGTGGGGGGGGGGGGGGGTGGGGGGGGGGGGGGGTGGGGGGGGGGGGGGGTGGGGGGGGGGGGGGGTGGGGGGGGGGGGGGGTGGGGGGGGGGGGGGGTGGGGGGGGGGGGGGGTGGGGGGGGGGGGGGGTGGGGGGGGGGGGGGGTGGGGGGGGGGGGGGGTGGGGGGGGGGGGGGGTGGGGGGGGGGGGGGGTGGGGGGGGGGGGGGGTGGGGGGGGGGGGGGGTGGGGGGGGGGGGGGGTGGGGGGGGGGGGGGGTGGGGGGGGGGGGGGGTGGGGGGGGGGGGGGGTGGGGGGGGGGGGGGGTGGGGGGGGGGGGGGGTGGGGGGGGGGGGGGGTGGGGGGGGGGGGGGGTGGGGGGGGGGGGGGGTGGGGGGGGGGGGGGGTGGGGGGGGGGGGGGGTGGGGGGGGGGGGGGGTGGGGGGGGGGGGGGGTGGGGGGGGGGGGGGGTGGGGGGGGGGGGGGGTGGGGGGGGGGGGGGGTGGGGGGGGGGGGGGGTGGGGGGGGGGGGGGGTGGGGGGGGGGGGGGGTGGGGGGGGGGGGGGGTGGGGGGGGGGGGGGGTGGGGGGGGGGGGGGGTGGGGGGGGGGGGGGGTGGGGGGGGGGGGGGGTGGGGGGGGGGGGGGGTGGGGGGGGGGGGGGGTGGGGGGGGGGGGGGGTGGGGGGGGGGGGGGGTGGGGGGGGGGGGGGGTGGGGGGGGGGGGGGGTGGGGGGGGGGGGGGGTGGGGGGGGGGGGGGGTGGGGGGGGGGGGGGGTGGGGGGGGGGGGGGGTGGGGGGGGGGGGGGGTGGGGGGGGGGGGGGGTGGGGGGGGGGGGGGGTGGGGGGGGGGGGGGGTGGGGGGGGGGGGGGGTGGGGGGGGGGGGGGGTGGGGGGGGGGGGGGGTGGGGGGGGGGGGGGGTGGGGGGGGGGGGGGGTGGGGGGGGGGGGGGGTGGGGGGGGGGGGGGGTGGGGGGGGGGGGGGGTGGGGGGGGGGGGGGGTGGGGGGGGGGGGGGGTGGGGGGGGGGGGGGGTGGGGGGGGGGGGGGGTGGGGGGGGGGGGGGGTGGGGGGGGGGGGGGGTGGGGGGGGGGGGGGGTGGGGGGGGGGGGGGGTGGGGGGGGGGGGGGGTGGGGGGGGGGGGGGGTGGGGGGGGGGGGGGGTGGGGGGGGGGGGGGGTGGGGGGGGGGGGGGGGGGGGGGGGGGGGGGGGGGGGGGGGGGGGGGGGGGGGGGGGGGGGAGGTGGGGGGGGGAGGGGGTTGGGGAGGGGGGGGGTGCGGGGAGGGTGGGGGGGTGGGGGGGGGGGGGGGAGGGGGGGGGGGGGGGGGGGGGGGGGGGGGGGGGGGGGGGGGGGGGGGGGGGGGGGGGGGGGGGTGGGAAAAAAAAAAAAAAAAAAAAAAAAAAAAAAAAAAAAAAAAATTATGCTTCTTTTTGTGAAGGGGGTGCTTTCTGGTGGTTTTTCTCTGTTGATGACCTGTTAAAATGGCAGATCCCCTTGCCCCCTTTTCCCTGCAGTTTCTCACCTTCTTTACAGCGGGGCAGACTGGTGGGCTTAAGAGGGCAAGGGGATCTGCCATTTTAACAGGTCATCAACAGAGAAAAACCACCAGAAAGCACCCCCTTCACAAAAAGAAGCATAATTTTTCCATTGGCATGCCCCATTTATATTGATATATTGATATAAAAAATGTTTGAACGAGGGATCAGTGTTTGTTCAGCGCCATATTCTTCTAAGGGAGGGGGGAGTAATGGTGGAGCGCCAAATGCAAGGGAGGGGGGAGGGGAGGGGGGAGTAATGGTGGAGCGCCAAATGCAAAGGGATCATGTGAGCTGCCTTTTCCCAAGCTCACTAGATTCCTGATCATCTCTTCCACAATGTGCCAGAGAAGCCATGGCATTTAATATAGTTAAAAGGAAGGAGTCAGCAACTGGGAGGGGGCTGAAAGGAAAGGCGAAAAGGACAGCACAAGGGATTGGGAGGGGTGAAGTTAGGTAAGTTGGCTGTGGGCGAAGGAAAGATGTGTAAGACAAAGCTAGGCTCTCTGGCACATCTGCCTCACTCTGGCCACGAAGGACATTAAAGTCATGCTTGCCGCGTGGAGAATGGAGAGTGAAAGTGGGGCTTGGGAAAATACATCCATACAAGAAATCTTGCCGTGACAGACATTCACTCCTTTCACACGGCAAAGACTTTGTGCGTAATGTGCTCATGTGTGGCAAATGCTAAGAAGGATAGCAGCTAAAATAATGATACTGTGACTGTCTTCTGAGTATCTTTTCTGTTCTGCATTACTCTGGTAATCAACGTCATGCTGTTCACCACAATAATAAAATGTATGAGAAATCATGTGAACCAGATGGAGGAGGACCGCAGATGCTGGCATAAATTACGTTCTAATTTGCTCTTCCACCCAGAACTCTCTTACTCAAACTTCATTTTCCGAATGCAGAGTTCAGTAACTTTGTAATACATTTCTAGGCCAGATCGAATTGACAATACTTTTGTTTTCCAAGTTGTTTCCATGGCTGTTTCTAAACTGGTCCAATCCTAGTCCTTAAAAAATGCCAAGAAGCTGTTTATGCAAATGGAGAGGGGAGGGTTTCAATTCTTTAATCTCTGCTGTTTCATATTCAAATCCCAGTTTTGATTTCATTTCTCCTTTATGCAAATTTAATCTGGGGGGTTGGGGGTTGGGGGGGCTGGGGCTTCATTCTGTTCTGTTCCTTCATATGTAACTTTTTTTTAATAAAATGCCCAACATTTTCCAATATTGATTGTATCTCAATAAATCAGTAGTACACTTTCTGTACATGCAGCATAGATGGTGATTTGAATCCAAAAATCTGCAGCGTGAGAACACAATACAGAAGGAATCTATAAGATCAACAGTGAAAATTAAAGACTTGAAAGTGTAGACAAAAAAAATATAAACAAATTAAATACAGGACATGTTCTCATCGCTAAAATTGAACCGGTGTATAAATACAAATGGATCCCACGATCGAAACTCCCCTCATGATGAATGCAAAATTGAAGCAAAGATTGGGGTGCTGTGTGGTTTCCGGGCTGTATGGCCGTGCTCTAGCAGCATTCTCTCCTGACGTTTTGCCTGCATTTGTGGAAGATGCCAGCCACAGATGCAGGCGGAACGTCAGGAGAGAATGCTGCTAGAACACGGCCATACAGCCCCGGAAACCACACAGCACCCAAGTGATTCCTGCCGAGAAAGCCTTCGACAATACATTGAAGCAAAGATTCATTTGCATCCGTGGCATCTAGCCATGTCCTGATAGATGGAAATGCAAGCTATCAAAGTATCCGAGTCTGTTTCTCATATTTCTAAATAACGTGTGGGAGTTTGGAAAACGTCAGATTATTTATAGGTTCGTGGTTATTTTCTTTTATGTGTGTGATCTGTGACTGGATGGGCATGAAAGGGATTTTGAAATCACCTCAGCTTTGCCCTATCGGAGAGCCAAAGGGAGTGGAAATTTCTGCATCAAACACATTCCTGCTATCATTTACAACGCCATGACTAGCACTGATCACAGAAAACATGCTCTTTGACTATAGAAGAACCAGAGCTTTCCAGATTTTTACATGCCTCCATTATGGATGAAGTATATTATTTGCTAGGTGACTTCTATTTTACATTAGAGAAATGTGATGGAGAGAAAGAACAAGAAAATGTCCGGTACTTAATATATTATCGGAGAAAAAGGAGAGGTCACTGGCCAGCTACAAAATAATATATTTTGTACACAATCCCGAACACTGCAAAATCACATTTAATTTACACCTCCCCAGAGACTTCTGGGGTTTGATTGTGTTGTTCTTGTTTCTTTTTTTTTAAATTCCAGTTCTGAAATGGGAAGAGGAGAAAGAGGGCTTTGACCATGCCACAAAGGAGATGCAGAAGGGGAAAACTGCTTTTTAAGTCACAGCGGAACCTCGGTTTTCATTGCCTTCGGTTTTCAACGGTTTTGGTATCATCGATTTTTTCAGTGAAAAATTTGTCTTGGTTTTCATTGATTTGCCTCGGTTTTCATCGATTTGCAGTAAGGTGCAGGGGTTTGTGGAGAAAAATCACCCTGACAAATCTGTTGCAGGCCGTGTCTGCAACTTGTTTAATGACAATGTCTTGCCCCATTTCAGACAAATCTTAAACAGGCGTCAGAAACAGACCTCTTTGGACAGCTTTCTGGTGCAGAATCCACTGGCTCTGAAGCTGGTCCCAGTGTTGTTGTTTGTTACTGTTTTCAGCATTAAACACTATGTTTATTCACCAAAAAATGTGTTTTGGGTATGTTTTTTGGAGTGCCTAGAACGGATTGATTGGATTTACATTGATTCCTATGGAAAAGTTTGCCTCGGTTTTCATCAGTTTCAGTTTTCATCGATTCTTTTCGGACGGATTACCAACAAAAACCGAAATTCCACTGTAGTGGCTTTTCTTATCAGAGGCTAAGAAAACAGAATTTTTGGCTGCGGCTCCACTGTGCTGAAGGTTGAAGCTGCGTGGCTCCACATGGCATGGTTGCAAGCAGAAACTGCTCGTCCTGGGAGGCACAAAACTCCTATCTCTCATCTGATACAAAGTTGTTTAGTTGTCCATCAATATACGCATGGAGATGATTAAAACTCACCCTGGTCTTATGTACTAAGACTCTTTCAGGCATTGTGACACCCTATGCCCGTGGTGGCGAACCTGTGGCACGGGTGCCAGAGATGGCACTCAGAGCCCTCTCTGTGGGCACGCGCAAACAGAGTTTGTCATGTGGGGGGGAATCACTCCCCCCCCCAACACATCTAGGCTGGCCTGGGCCGCTGGGCTTGATTATTAGCATTAAACCTAAGACCTAGTTTTGGGGAAGCAGTGTAGGTAACCCTGTTAAGCGCTGTTAAACCCCACTGATTTTCATGCGAAGAACTAAAGAACGATCTTTACCTGGGAGTAAGCTCGGTTGCTGGCAATGGGGCTTGCTTCTGAGTAAACCCTCCTAGGGTTGTGATTCACCCGTTGGAAGAGTTGCACAGTTGCTTCACAGCAAAGCTAATGACTACCACCAAGCGTACTCCTGAGTAATGCACGCCTCAGAGCCAACCGTTTTTTTCTAAATTAAAACCTCAGTATTCAGGTTAAATTGCCGTGTTGGCACTTTGCAATAAATAAGTGGGTTTTGGGTTGCAGTTTGGGCACTCAGTCTCGAAAAGGTTCACCATCACTGCCCTATGCATTGCATCCTGCCATCTAAAGCAGTTTAGTAAAAACCCACTGTCTTTCTGGACTTGCCAGTTTTCTTTGTGTTGGCTATTGTTCACCCAGCTGTGCACCTCGTATAATGCAAATGCTATTTTATCTCACATGATTCTATGGGGATCTATTAATGTTTTATATCATGGTCTGTGTTCAGTTAACTTGAGAGAGTCATCTGTTAGAAGTTACATACTTGCACACTGTAAAGGATACAGATCAAAGATACCAAAGGTTTTATCGGAATCCATGCTCTGATGATCTCCAGATTAGGTCCTTGTAATGAGCTTTATGGGACTCAATTTGGGGGATGAAGAAGGCTTGGAAACTACAGCTGGACTCACGGCTGAAACCCCCTGTTAAGAGGAGAAGGCTCTGAAGACACAGAAGCGGGTGAGACTTGCTACATGAACTATCTCAGGAGACCACTATGGAGCAATGAAAGCTCACCAGAACCATATGGCTTCCCCCTTTCCTCCCAGAGGAATCATTCTCAAAACTATGGGGATTCATTCTCAAAACCATGGCTTATGAAGTAGAAGCAAATACCCTGAAAACCCCAGGAATTCTTTGAGCACCACCAGAATACATCTCTCAGGTTGCCAGGTCCCCTCGGCAACCAGCAGGGGACGGGAGAGGACGTAACTAGCTGAGGAGCAAGACTGGTGCCGATGTCCCTTCTGGACATCAAATCAGTAATGGTGGAGGAGATCCTCTGGTATTTGGGCAAAAACTCTATGGACAAGACTATTTTACCATAGAGTTTTGACTAAATACCAGAGTGTCTCCCTTGACATTGCCAATAAAATGATACCACTTTCAGAAGTCATGTCAGAGGGGCTGGATCAGAGGTGGGATCCAGCAGGTTCTCACCAGTTCCCGAGAGTGGGTTACTAATTATTTGTGTGTGCCGAGAGGGGGTTACTAATTGGGTCTGCTTTTCCGTTAGAAATTCCATTAGGTCCCAAAATCATAAAGTCCTGTTGTTTCCTATGTGGCTGCTGGTTAGCGAAGGTAGAAAACGGGATAATTCTCCCTGTTGGGCTGTTTTAAAAACATGTTTTAGAAATATGGTAAAATCCCTTGTTTAAGGAAAGTATCCTTCTTTTGATTTCTAGAAACAAAATTAAGTATTTGAATTAAGTATTTGACAGGCAGTCAATTCGAGGAGAAGTAGTTGCTTCTGTTGGCAGTAGACGATAGGACTTGCTAGAATGAGTTTAAATTATGGACAGAAAGATACCAGCTGGAAATTAGGAACTTTTTTTTACAGTAAGAGTTTTTTACAGTAACAGAGAAATTATTAATGCCCCGCCCCGTAATGCCTGGCCATGCCCCCGTCATGCCCCGCCCATCCCCATTGGTGCTATGCCACTGTTTGAATCCCACCACCATGGGAACCTGTTACTAAAATCTTTGGATCCCACCACTGGGCTGGATCCTCATTTTAAGCCTGTTAAGATTCTTGCCAGCCAGCTGTGAACCCTGCCAGCCAGCTGGGGGGGAGGGAGTCCAAACTGGGGGACCCCTGCTCCCACGGGGGGGGGGGGTGTCTGTCAATCTTACATCCTATCCAGAATCAGTCATTGCCTACCTCCAACTGTGGCAGGGTTGATGGTGGCCGTCTGGAACTGACCAATTGATGAGGCTCCAGGAGTCCTCACAGCCTGAATATGCACCAAAGGTTGGTACTGTCACCTGCGGCAGCAGGCAGGTAGACCAAAGAGAGGCCAGGCAACTTTGTGAACCAACTCCACACACCGATGGCACCTTCATGAAGTTTGGAGGTCTGGGAATGTGGAAACTGCTGGGAGCTATATAAGCTTCCATGGCTGAGAAGGACAAGAGAGCTGGCTCCTCTCTTGTGACTGAAGAGAGAGAGGAAAGGGACTCCTACGAAGGGAAGTTTCAGAAGATAGCTGCATTGGTTACAGTAGATCAGACTGATTCAAATCCAACAGCACCTTGAAGACCAAAACAATTTTCAGGGTATAAGCTTTCTAGATACTGGCCCTTTCTCCACAACACAAACAAAACGTTCTTGGGCAGGAAATAAAATGCTTTCTCCATGGAATTCTGCATAGTTTTTAACCCAAAAACGTTTTATTTCTAGCCTGGAAACATTGGCTGTTTCCGCACGGGCGGAATACAGCAACCCAGGGACACTAAAAACAGCGTCCCTGGGGAGGGGTTCGCACGGCTGCCACCGCATCGCAGCAGCGGCGGTCTCGCAATCCCTGAGCGGCGTGAAGCCGCTGTTTCCGAACCTCGCTCCCTGGGCGAGGTATTTCAGAACCAGCGGCTTCCAACAGCGACTGGAAGGCACCATTCCCCCCCCTTTCCCGAACGCCTACCTTGTCTCCTGGCTTCCGGCTTGTCGCAGAGGCCAGGGGACACGCCCCCCTGGCCTGCGACTCCAGAGCCGTCGCTCCAGGCTGCGGGGGCGTGTCCCCTGGCTTCTGCGACGAGCTGGAAGCCAGGAGACAAGGTAGGCGTTCGGCGACGGCGCAGCCTGTGCGAAGGCTGTGCCGCCGCCTGCCGCCCTCCTGGGACCGTCCATGCGAACGGTCCCAGGGGGGTGCATCAGCATTGTTTATGCCGACGCACCCCCGCACCGTTGCAGTGCGGAATTTGCATGCTGCTCCCTAGCAATTCTTTTTGTAACATCTTGAAAATGCTTTCACTAGCTGTGTGATCTCTTTAAAATGTTTCCCACGCCTCTTTGCAGTCCCGGGACTTTCTCCACCATAGCCTTTCCAGAGGAGAGGGTTACCTGATGTTATTAAAGAGTGTCTTCCCTTGGAACTTTCTATCTTGTCGAATTGCTGCTATCTGTCTCATCATATAGATTTTAGTGTTATGCAAACTGCTTTTGATCCTGATGGGTCAAAAGAACAGGCTAAACAAACAAGTCATGTTTGCAAAGCCGATGCTCGTTCTCAGACAGATAATAAAGACTCTCAATTTGTATTTACTAGCCGGCTAAAGATTTATGGGCCTGCCACTACACATGAGATGCTACTGAGACTACTAAAAAAATAAAAACACCCAAGCATGTGTAATGAGTTCAATGAAGACTCTGAGCAATTAAAACAAGTTGGAAGCCTGCAATACATCACCACCACCCCAATTCCTTTTTGGAATACTCCAAGGTCTGAAGAGTGCAGTGGCTAAGGTGTTTTGGACATGGACTTGGGAAACCCGGGTTCAAATTCCACTCATGCCTTGGGCCACCAAGACACTCTCAAACTCGACTTTGGCTACTAATTGGATAGGAAGAGAGGAGGAGGAGGAGGAGGAGGAGGAGGAGATGATGATGATGATGATGATGATGATGATGATGATGATGATGATGATGATGATGATGATGATGATGATGATGATGATGATGATGATGATGATGATGATGATGATTTGGGTTTATACCCTACCTTTCTCTCCTGTAAGGAGACTCAAGGTGGCCTACAAACTCCTTCCCTTCCTCTCCCCACAACAGACAGCTTATGAGTAGGTGGGGCTGAGAGAGTTCTGAGAGAGCTGGGACTGGTCCAAGGTCATCCAGCAGGAATGTAGGAGTGCAGAAAAACATCTCTTTCACCAGATAAGCCTCTGCCACTCAGGTGGAGGAGTGGGGAATGAAACCCGGTTCTCCAGATTAGAATCCACCTGCTCTTAACCACTACACCACGCTGGCCCTCCAAGTAATACTGGGGGCACGATGTAGAGGCAAGCAATGGCAAATCACCTTCTAATCTCTCTTGTTTTGAAAACTCTAAGGGATTGACATGGGGTCAATTGTGACATGATGGCCAAAAAAGTGGGAAGGGCTTAAGCAGGCACCTCTCCCTCTCCCTCTGTTTTTCTTTCACTGATGCTCACCTGCTTTCAACATTCCTGGAGGGCAATACCCAGGTTATTGTTTATTTCCTCATTCTTTTAAAAACAAATATGTTCTCCTTGGAGAATCCCCAGCCTTTTCTGCAGGGGCCCCAGCTTTAATGTATTGTCGAAAGCTTTCATGGCCGAACTCAACGGGCTGTTGTGAGGTTTTCAGGCTGTGTGGCCTTGGTCTGGTAATTTTCGCTCCTAACATTTCACCTGCATCTGTGACTGGCATCTTCAGGGGTATGCCACAGCTTCTCTTCACATTGTCATGGAAACAACACATCATACTGCGACATACTCCTGAAGTTGCCAGCCACGGATGCAGGCAAAACGTTAGAATCAAACATTTCCAGACCAGGGCCATACTGCCTGGAAAACCCATCCCTGCTTTATTTTATTGGTAATCCTGGAACTGTTAAGGTTGGGGGAAAGGCAGAATAAATATATTGTTAGTCATTAATGCTGCCATGACCTAGATGACCAAGAAGCAAAGCAGATTTTGCCCTGGCTAGTATTTGGATGGTAGATTAACAAGGAAATGTAGGGTTACTACACAGAGGCAGCCAATGGCAAATCACCTCTGAACATCTCGTATTTTGGAAAACCCCACAGGGCTGCCGTAAGTCAGCTGCAATTTGACACCAAATTGGTTGGGAATCAGCTTTTCTATTTTGTCCGTTCAAGAACTTTGCTGTTTTCCAAATAGCCATGCCATTTCCCCTCCCTTTTCCGTCAAACGTCAAGCCGTAGCACCGAGGCTTCCGATGCAAGTATCTGAATTGCCCATGCATCCCACGGACACAGTCTTCTGAAAATTCTGCCAGAATTAAGGTGGCAGAGAGGATGCCAGCATGACTACAAAGTCACAGCGCCTTTGTAACTGAACAGAGGAATGCCAGATTCTTCCGAAGAAGACGGAAGTTTCAGAAGTCATTAGGAAAAAATGGATCTGACAGTTCTTGGGATTTCGTGCTGCCACTCAAAGTTGCTGAAAACCAAACCGAGCAAATAGTTAGGGTAAGGTATGTCGGCCCATAATTTGGGCTGATTCTATAGGAGGGGCAACCATGTTGCCAGGGAAACCGTTCCTCAATTTACACTTGCCACAGAGATTCTCCAGTGTACACAAAAATCTGTTTCTTGACTCCCAACAGCCATTGTTTCCCTTTCACACCAGACGTGACTTCCACCCCCTCTCCATTGTTGTGCTGCTGTGATTATTTTTCCACCCACCTTTTTTAAAAAGTTCAACACTAATTCAAGGGCTTGATGTTGACGTACAAAGCCCTAAACAGCTTGGGCCCTGCCTACCTGAAGAAGCATCTATTCCCATATGTACCTGCCTGGGCACTGGGGTCATAGGAGGAGGCACGCCTGGGGGTACCTCCCCCCATCGAGGTGCGGAGGACAGGTGCGTGTGGGAGGCCTTTCTCTGTGATTGCCCCCAGCAGTGGCGTAGGAGGTTAAGAGCTCGTGTATCTAATCTGGAGGAAGCGGGTTTGATTCCCAGCTCTGCCGCCTGAGCTGTGGAGGCTTATCTGGGGAATTCAGATTAGCCTGTGCACTCCCACACACGCCAGCTGGGTGACCTTGGGCTAGTCACAGCTTCTCGGAGCTCTCTCAGCCCCCCCCCACCTCACAGGGGGGAAGGGCAAGGAGATTGTCAGCCCCTTTGAGTCTCCTGCAGGAGAGAAAGGGGGGATATAAATCCAAACTCTTCTTCTTCTTCTTCTCTTGGAGAATCACCATGCGCCTACCCTTTATGGGTTTAGGTGCATGGCAAAGACTTCCTCTTCACCCAGGCTTTTGGTTAGCCTCCCTGGAAGCCGCCTTCCACAGCTGCTGGTCTTGGGAGTGGGAGAGTCAGGATTGGGATCATTTTTAGGCTATTTTTATTGTAGTTTTAATTGTTATGTTTTATTGATGATGTTTTTATTGTGGTTTTTAATTGTTTTAACTTACATAAGATACTTGGAGATGCTGTGATGAGGTGGGGAAATAACTACTTATAAACAAACAAACAAACAAATAAAAGTCGTTCATGCATAATGATGCTTGAGAGCAGCACAATACTGGCATCCTTTGGCAATGCTATTTGCTGGAAGAAACCAAGTGTCCCGTTGTGGCCATCTTCATTGAAAAGACTAATTGGCCTTACTACTACTTGAGAGAGAGCATAGAAAAAACACTTGCTACTTTTATTGTTGTAATATAGCAATAGTGGCGAACCTTTGGCACTCCAGATGTTATGGACTACAATTCCCATCAGCCCCTGCCAGCATGGCCAATTGGCCCATTAGCAGGCGAGGCTTTAATCAGAAATTAACAATCTATAACGTAGAGTGCCAATAATCCAACCTAACATCTGGAGTGCCAAAGGTTCGCCACCACGGTAATATAGTAACGTTGCTACAACATTGTGTGTGTGTGTGTGTTGTGTGTGTGATGTCAAGTCACAGGCGATTCACGGCCCATAAGGGTTTCAAGGCAAGGAATTTTCAGGGGTGTTTTGCCATTGCCTGGCTCTGAGTGAGCTGAGAGAACAGTGACTGGTCCAAAGTCACCCAGCAGAGTTCATGTGGAGGAGTGGAGAATCAAACCCAGTTAACCACAACACCACACTAGCTTACTTCAACCTTACTCGACGTCTTCCTCCAAAATCCTAATTTTGTTGGTGTCATCAATGACACCAAGGCAGTTCACTCTGAAAAGACAGAGAAAGGGGACCATTTCATTCAAGCACAAGGTGTATCTTCCCTTCCTGACACATTGTCCAGGTACGACCTCACCCTCTGCCCCAGATTAACCCACTAACCCGAGTTCAGCTGCCTGCCTAGACCAACCTGCCGCCCACTGCCTACTGCCCAAATCTTGGCTGCTGTAGGTGGGAACTCCTCCACCCCAACCCAATTCATCCAGGAGCGTGAGACAGTGGGATAGGAGAGGCCAGCTGGCCATGACGTTGAAGTGGTGCTGCAGCTGGCTGGAGACAGGAAGCATCCCGCAGGTCGTCCAGTACTATCTCTACCAGCAGGATCAACTACCATGGGGGACCTGGCTGATGGGAGAACCCTCAGAGTGACTATCGGAGTCCCCTTGTTCCACAGGGTGGTGGAGGCACACCCAATGCTGCTGCCAACAGGCAACGTTGTCCCCTCCCTTCCCTAGCATAAAGGAGGAGGTGGGCCTGCAGACAGGAATCCCAAACACTGGAGCCGGGCTGGAGCCTTAGAGAGGTGCAGGAGCTACCAGGGGAAGAGGTGTGTGCCACGCACTTTTGCAGGCATACGCATGGTTTTGGGTCACGTGGGGGGTGCAAAATTCCCCCCGACATCTCAGAGGGAAAGAACTCCAAGTCATGCAAGTGGCTATTAAGCATGTAAATCTGTCATAAATCACCCCCAGCAAAACATTTACCAAACAAATGTCAGCATCATCTCTCACAAAACACCTCCAGTGGAATCCACCCCCAAACAGCACCACTTTCAATGGTGTTTTTTTTAAAGCTGTATATCCACCTCGGCAACCAACCCATGAGAATGGTCTCTAGTTGAAATAACATTGAAAGTGATGCTGTTCTAGTGGATTATCCCCACCCTGAAACAGCATCGCTTCAGAAGAGTCCAAATTAGAGAGCTCACCCTTTTAAATCCATGCCGAAGGGTGGGTTAGTAAGGAAGGAGAATCTGGGGAAATTGGGGGAGTGCCTGCTGTCAGGGAGTGCAATTGTTAAACTAGCAGCGCCAAACTTTCAGGGTATCTTTAGGAGATTCTTCTGGATGATACCACCCAGGTTTGGTGAAGTTTGGTTCAGGGGGTCCAAAGTTATGGACCCTCAAAGGTGTAGCCCAATCTCCTATTAGCTCCCACTGGAAACGATGGGGGATTGGGGCACCCCCTTTGGTGGTATCATCAGGAGAATTTCCCAAAAAATCCCTGAAATTTTGGTGCTGCTAGCCCACAAGCTAAGCCCCTGCAGACCAAAAACTGAAAAAAACAGTAAAAAAAAAAAAAACACACAAATGAACCCGAATTTTTTACACCCCCCCTCACTCGTGACCAAATGGGGGCGACTTTACGAGGGACTATTTGACTCCCCGTGTCCCATGGCAAGATACACCCCTGGGTAGTACATTTTTATTTCATAGAATAGGGTAGGTGTGGCAGGGCACTGTAACTACTTCACATAAGAAAGATGGAGTGAAGTTTCTCTATTTTATCTGTTTCAGAATTTTGTGTAAATGAAGAAATGGGGCCCTTCAACAGAGGTTCCCTTCTTACTTAGAATACATTTTTTATTCTCTTGGCCAGCAATATAGCAGTTGTTTACATACTTTAGATGAGATCTGTATGGCCTAAAAGCATTAAGCAAAGTAAGAATGACAATTGTTGCCAAACCCACTTTTATCATGCCCTTTTCTTGGAGGATTATATCTATAAACATGTATTAATATCCAGCTCCTAATCATAACAAGGCTAACTCCTTTAAAACATTCATTATAAGACAATAAGCTGAAAGATATATTGTACCTTCATGCTGCCAATGTTGAAATGGAAAGTCTTAATTTGTGCTTACAAGGACTCAGTCCCAGAGCCTGTTTTCATTGAAGAAAATGAGAATAAATAATAATGGCATGTATCCAACCATCTGTGGACTTCATATAACAGGACTTTCTGGCATCTCCTTCTGCAGCTCGCTGAGCCCCTCTGAATTTTATTCTTGGAGGTCACTGGACCTTCAAGAACAGCATATGGACAAAGTAGGGGGCTGTATTGGCAGGAGAAAATCAACAGGCCCCCTTCCGAAAATTCAAATAAGGGACCTTTCCGCACAAACTTTACAAAAAAAATTGAGGCAGGAAATAAAATCTTTCCTCCATGGCATTCCACATTGTTTTTACTCCCACACATTTTATTCCTAGCCTCAAAACGTTTTAAATGAATCCTTTTAAAAAAAAACAACTCATGCTGAAACATTTTGAAGATGTCTTCAGTTGCTGTGCAGTCTATTGACTACATTTTCCGCACTTCTGAACTTCCTCCTCGGTGCCATTTTCTGAGCTCACTCTGTTCTCTCTTGCCTGCTTATTTCAACAATCTCCACTGCTTTGGTTTTTTTTTAAAAAAAAAAAAAAAAAAATCGAGAGGGGCCTGACACTTTGATGGTTAGGAGGTGTACTTGAGGGAATACAGAATCGCTGCAAGAACCTGTTAGGCATTGAAGTAATGAGTCAACACAGACCTCAAAAAAAAGGAAGGAAGGAAGGAAGGAAGGAAGGAAGGAAGGAAGGAAGGAAGGAAGGAAGGAAGGAAGGAAGGAAGGAAGGAAGGAAGGAAGGAGGGGGGGAGGGAGGGAGGGAGGGAAGGAAGGAGGAGGGAGGGAGGGAGGGAGGAAGGAAGGAAGGGGGAGGGAGGGAAGGAAGGAAGGAAGGAAAGGGGAGGGAGGGAGGCAAGGAAGGAAGGAGGGAAGGAAGGAAGGAAGGAAGGGGGGAGGGATGGAAGGAAGGAAGGAAGGAAGGAAGGAAGGAAGGAAGGAGGGAGGGAGGGAGGGAGGAGGAAGGGAGGGAGGAGGGAGGGAAGGAAGGAAGAAGGGAGGGAGGAGGGAGGGGGAGGGAGGAGGAGGGAGGAGGAGGAGGAGGAGGAAGAAGGGAGGAGGGAGGGAGGGAGGGAGGGAGGGAGGAGGAGGAGGAAGAAGGGAGGGAGGGAGGGAGGGAGGGAGGGAGGGAGGGAGGGAGGGAGGAAGGAAGGAAGGAAGGAAGGAAGGAAGGAAGGAAGGAAGGAAGGAAGGAAGGAAGGAAGGAAGGAAGGAAGGAAGGAAGGAAGGAAGGAAGGAAAAATCATATAATGGCAGCTAGGAATCATTTCAAGGTGGTGAGTGCAGAAGTTCATTGTGGTAAAGGGGGGGTTGGAAATGTTTTCCAAACATTTTCCGTGATTTGTGCAGAAAGGGCCATGGTTCTGTTGAAGAGACTGTGTGGTTGGACACCTGACAACGAATCCAAGCATATATACAGTATCGTTTATTTATTATTTTTATCGCACCAGTCGTCCAAGGAGCTGAGGACAGTGCTCTATGGTTGGGAACTGTTCTCTGTCTTCTGCTAAAATAATTTTCTCATTAAGTTATTTGTTTGGCAGTGCTCAATTTGAGGCGCTGACAATGATAGACCTACTTTGCATGCGCCAGTGCTCTCAAATCATAACCCACTTATGGTGACTCCAATCCAACAAAGGACTCACAAGGTGAGTGAGAAGCAGAGGTGGTTTGCCATTGCCTTCCTCTGCATAGTTTTCCAAGTACTAGCCCTGCTTAGCTACTGAGATCTGACGAGATCAGACTATAACGTGGTGCCTTCCCTCCCTGATGTAATTTAGCTGGGCCCGGGCCCAAAGGAGAAATGATCGTCCACTGTGTATATGTAACCTACTTATCCTTGGCCACATCAATCTCCATTGGAGACTTAGGAAATAATATATGACAGCACCCTGTGGCTTAACAAACAAATATGAAATTGCTTGAACAAATCAACAAAACTTTTAATCTTAACTCAACTTTCTATCACTTAAGGATAAAAAATCGTGAATAGATAGTGAGTATATATATACAGCGCAACTCAATCGTACAAAATCTTCAGTGCTGTTTTAAGAAAAAGCACTCAGAACAGTGTCCAGTAATGAAAGAATAGCAATAAAGTCCAAACTATGAATCAAGCAGGGCTTCTTTCTCCCATCTGGCCTTCTGCGTCTGATGTAGCTGCTGCAGGTCTTCCCTCAATTTGGGCCTGTAAAAAAATAAGTCATTCTCTCAATTAACCTGTAGGCCTTCCTTCTCCTGCTGCGGGCCAGATCAATTGAGGAGGGTGGGGCTCTTGCAGTTGGTAATAAGTAAGCAAGCTTACCAACTGCACATGCTCAGTGAGCTTTTATCCCCTGGGCCCTAAGATCCAACAAAACCAAAAAATACTAAAATGGCATGGGTTACATATATATGGAACTGACCCGCCCAGTGCAAGTTGATGGTACATGGAAGGAGTGTGTGCAAACTGTGAACAAGACTGGTTATCAGACCCCTACAGCTCTCTTTTTTGAAAACCTGTGTTGACATTTACATGGGTCAATACTGACCGATTATCAAAAGCCTTTGCAATGACTTCTGGGTTTTTTTTAAAAAACCCATAATCAACTGGTAAAAAGCAAACACTTAATCACTGCCTTTCAACCCCATTAAATCCATTTCTTTCCATTTAATCCATATGACTCTAATCTGGTGAACCGGATTTGTTTCCCCACTTCTCCACATGAGGCTTACTGGGTGACCTTGGGCTAGTCACAGTTCTCTCCGAACTCTCTCAGCCTTGTCAAGGGGTCTGTTGTGAGCAGAGAAGGGAAAGGAGTTTGTAAGTCACTTTGAGACTCTTTGCTATTGAGAAAAGTGAGGTATAAATCCAAACTCTTCTTCATCTATCATGTCCTGATGGATATTGGATTTAATGGTACAAATGGAATCACTGGAGTGTAACCTCGAAACTCCTACTTCTGAACTGAAACACGCTGGGAAAACTGGACGAAAGACAGTTTCCACAATTTCCTACTGGGTACCGAATGAACATATTATACATTTGTTGGCTTAGGACAAATGGAGTTTGTGGACCAGTTGTTAGAAGCTTCTAGGTGGTCTGTGTAGCCGCACAGTTTTGAAAACATCTTTTCACATTCATGAACTATTTTATGGGGGAGATAAAGGACTTCGTTCTCTCACTCTGGCAACTTTGCACAATGAATTTCATTCCTAAACCTGTCACGCCGATATGTACCTAACAAAATAACACTGCTGTAATTTCCCTTCTAGAACTGAAAGTAATCTGATAGAACTGTCCCAGACTCGAAAATAATGTAGGGTGTGTGCCTTTGGTAGTCCTGGGAAGAACATAAAATGTAATCTGCCAAGTGTGGGAGATCCATGTTGCTTGCTTTGGTATGCATAGCTCTAAACATCAAGCCACACACGCTGTTGCAAATCAAACTCAGAACAGCTAATGGGAAAAGCAAAAGACAGATGTCAGAGTAGGGCTGAATTATGGATGATACGGAAAAAAATATTTTTGTGGCTCTGAAGGATTTATACTAGGTGGCACTCATAAGCAAAATGATGCAGGAAGCCCCTTTTATAGCTTTTGCTTGATTTAAGAATTATTCATCACAGAACATTTCCCGAGTCTAGGGCCATAACGAACAGCAATAAAAGGAGGGAAATGGCGTCTGAAAAAAAAAGAAAATGATTGGGCTATTCAGCAAACTAAGTCTAGACCAGAGAAAATAGATACAATGAACCAGTGGAATGTAGGGAATGTGTGCATTTGGCGAATGGCTCGTGAGCGAAGAGGATCTGAAGAGCGTAGCGCATACAGAAGATGGAATTCCAACGACTGGAAAGTAAGGAGAGTTGGTGCTAAGCAGGTCGACTTGGAAGTTTCATTTCACAATGGGGCCTACTCAATGGTGGGATTCAAATAATTTAACAACTGTTTGTTTACAAGGACCATTTTAACAACCGGTTCTGCCAAAGTGGTGCGAACCTGCTGAATTCCACCACTGGCCGCCTACTCCAAAGGAAGTAGGATTGTAGGCTATTGCCTGATTGTGCACTGGTGGCTTCAGATGGATAAAATTCTGGTCCCTAGGCAGGGCTCAGCAGGGTGAAACAGCAACAGCCATACATTATAACAAGGCCAACAGAGCACAGTCCAGAATCCAAGGCTGTCCCAAGCACAAAGCAGAAACTGGAAGTGCCTGTTAAACAGCCCAGCCTACAAGTCAAATCACATCTACATCCCACCAACATGAAGCATCCTATTAGGGACTTAGGTGCCTAGAACATTCTAAGAAATCATTCACCCAGGTGGGAAATATGGAGACTGAAAGCTTCAAAACAGGGAACTCAAACCCCACATAACATTCAGAATATTCAAGAAAGCAAGCCAATACTCTAATGGAGGATTATCTAGGGAATTCAGTGTGTGTACTCCCACACACGCCAGCTGGGTGACCTTGGGCTAGTCACAGCTTTTTGGAGCTCTCTCAGCCCCACCCACCTCACAGGGTGTTTGTTGTGAGGGGGGAAGGGCAAGGAGATTGTAAGCCCCTTTGAGTCTCCTACAGGAGAGAAAGGGGGGATATAAATCCAAACTCTTCTTCTTCTTCTTCTTCTTCTTCTTCTTCTTCTTCTTCTTCTTCTTCTTCTTCTTCTTCTTCTTAATGCATATACACATATTCTTCTTGATTTATAGTAATTTCGTATTTCAATCCTGCTTTCCTATGCATTGAAAACACAAAGTAACAACAAAAAACCAAAAAAAAAGGAAGGAAGGAAGGAAGGAAGGAAGGAAGGAAGGAAGGAAGGAAGGAAGGAAGGAAGGAAGGAAGGAAGGAAGGAAGGAAGGAAGGAAGGAAGGAAGGAAGGAAGGAAGGAAGGAAGGAAGGAAGGAAGGAAGGAAGGAAGGAAGGAAGGAAGGAAGGAAGGAAGGAAGACAGAAAATATGCAATTCCTGGGCTACTCCTGCATTCACTGGCCTGGCTCACTCAGGGCTATGACCTGTAAGACCAGTAAGCCATGGTGAAGAATCAAAGGCCAAGACTCTTTTTGGTCTTGCCCTTCAGCACACACCAAAAGACTCATACCTGTAAACAGAAGAGATACAGAATCTCAGTCCAGCTCTCAGCCCAGATGGTAAAGCAGAGATGTCAGCCTACAGGAAGGACTGGGCAATCCCTCAGAACTACAACTCATCTCCAAACTACAGAGATCTGTTCTCCTGGACAAAATAAATGCTTTGGGAGGTGTCTATGGCATTGTACCTTACTGAGGTCCCTGTTCTTTCAAGTCTCCATTCCCAAATCGTCAGGAGATTCCCAACCTGGATCTGGCAACCGTACCCCCCATCCCCCACCAGTGGCCGGGGGGGACCTGCTAATCCTATGGCAGAGTAATGTGTCCAGCCTTCCTCAACTGAAGTCAAATTCATCCACTTTGTCTCAATTTCTGTCTCTCGTTTACTCAGTCACTTATAGTCTTAACTTCTAAGTCTTTCTTTTATTTCAAGAGGTCTCTCATGTACACTCGCTCATAGACCCAAACTCAAACATTTACCCAACAAGTTCCCACCTCCCACCCTTTCTCTCATGCAGAGGCGAATCTAGGCAAACTGGAGCCCGGGGACAAAACCTGAGCTGGCGCCCCCCCCCCCCGCCCCGGTATGGGCGGCAACCCTCCCCCACCATGACCAAACAAGATTTTTTTTGCACCAGCTCACAAAACACCTCCCACCCCCAGCAAAACATACATGGCTCTCTCCCCACCAACTCTCTTTCCTAATTTTGTCCTCTATCTTCAAAAATGTGCAGCCTGCTCACACACTCAGAAATTCCCCATTGGCTACAATGAAGCCAAGGCATTGCAAAACAAAGAATCTTGGGCAAATTTATTGGGGTGCCTGTCAGAGGTGTATTTTTAAATCTAGTGACACCAAAATTTCAGAGTATCACCTGTTAACTATTCTTATGATACCACCCAAGTTTGGTGAAGTTAGGTTCAGGGGGGGCAAAGTTATGGACTCTCAAATGGGTCGCCCCATCTCCTGTTATCTCCCATTGGAAACAATGGGGGATGGGGCACCCCCTTTAGGGTTCCATAACTTTGGTCCCCCCAAACCAATCCTCACCAAGCTTGGGTGGTATCATCAGGACAGTCTCCGGATGATACCCTGAAATTTTGATGCCGCTATCTTTAAAAATGCACCCCCTGCAGGCCAAAATGCAAAAACACTAAAAAATGGAAAAAAACACAAATGACCCTGAAATTTTGGCGCCCCATGTGACAAAATGGGGGCGCCCGGGGACATGGGGCCTTGTCCCTAGGCAAATACGCCACTGCTCTCATGCACACATGCACATACATACAGATATGTAAATATATACATGTATACACACACACATATACAATAATGTCTACCATAATGTCTACCACCAGAGGAAATCTGAATCAAGACAGGCCAGCTTTCAAGGCACAGAGAACCTTCAATTCGTCGTCAATTAGATTTAATTCTGCAGGTTAGAAAGAAAATTGAAAATAATTTTAACAGGCAGCATCTTTTCCTCCAGAATGACCTTCATTAATATACATGATGATGCTCTGCAGATAAAAACGAAAACAGATTGCTTGACGGAATAATTGCATCTGTCTCGTGCCAGCTCCTCTCAGAGGCCTCACTGCAAATTCAGGAGCAGGATTTGACCTGGAGCCAGCAGCAAAACCCAGTTACCAAACCTTTCCCAGCCTTTGATAGCCCTGCCAAGGAAAATATAGTTAGGCATGTGAATCTGGACCCGTTTCTGTTTTCCTTTGGACTGAAGCAGAACTAACTCCGTGCAGGTTTTGTTTACGTGGCCCAAGATGTTGAGGTTATTCTTTCTCCAGCTTAAACAGGCAGAGAATCTTGTGGGTTTCACAGCAGACTTTAAGGATACTTTCGTGTCAGCTTAGGGTCACTTTAAGGCCATGCAACTTGCACCACGCAACTGACAGCCAATGGGTCACTGATGTCCCGCGAGGTGCTTTTTCCCAGAAACATCTTCCAAGTTTTAATCTGGTACTCTGTTGTACTCATATGTTGGACTACATGTGAGGAGCAGCAGTGGCGTAGGAGGTTAAGAGCTCGCGTATTCAATCTGGAGGAACCGGGTTTGATTCCCAGCTCTGCCGCCTGAGCTGTGGAGGCTTATCTGGGGAATTCAGATTAGCCTGTACACTCCCACACACGCCAGCTGGGTGACCTTGGGCTAGTCACAGTTCTTCTCTCTCAGCCTCACCTGCCTCACAGGGTGTTTGTTGTGAGGGGGGAAGGGCAAGGAGATTGTAAGCTAAGGTGACCAGATTTTTACTCCTGTAACGCGGGGAGCACACTGCCTTTTGCGGCGCTCCCCGGTCAGGAAACAGGGAAGCGCCCCAGAAGGCGCTGCCGCACTGCCTTCTGGGGCGCTTCCCTGTTTCCCGCCCTGTCACAGGAGTGGATTGCCTAATCGGGACAATTTTAAAAACCCCGCGGGACGCGGGACACATTGCGGAAAAGCATGAGGGTCCCGCCAAAAGCGGGACGGCTGGTCACCTTATTGTAAGCCCCTTTGAGTCTCCTGCAGGAGAGAAAGGGGGGATATAAATCCAAACTCTTCTTCTTCTTCAACATGGAATGTAAGTGACCTCTTCAGACAATCTTAATTAATGAATAATAATAGTAGCAGCAGCAGCAGCAGCATTTACAAAGTAGAATTTCCAAAAAAATTGACCCACTAGTATAATAATAATTTGTACATGAAGACAGTGAAGGTCAAACAAATTGAAACTTAATCCAGACAAAACAAAACTGATATGGATTGGGGGTAAAACTGATCCTGGCAAAAAAGTGTTCAACCCCCTGCTCCAGGTGGGGTTGTACTTCGCTTGAAATAGGAAGCTCGCAGTTTTGGAGTGTTTCTGGATTCTTTCTTCATCGACTCTGGGTATTAAGCTGAAGGAAGTGGCTAAGGTGGTTTTTCATTAACTCACCCTGATTTGTCAACTGTTGTCGTTTCTGAACAACATGAATTATTTTTGCCATGCCCCAAAATAATTACAGGAGAGCAAGCTCTATTTAACAGTAACTATAGATCACCTGATGAAGATCAGGAAATGAAAGATTCTGCCCAAGGCACACACTCATAAGGGTCCACATGCCTGGCTAGACTGCTGTAACACACTCTGCAGGGGCTACCCTTGCCTGGCTAGACTGCTGTAACACACTCTGCAGGGGCTACCCTTGAAGATAAGATTAGTAACTATAGCTTGGGAAAAATCCTGGCTGTTTGGGGGCACTGCTTGGTTCTGGACAGCAAAAGTGTCAGAGCAGGCAAGAGGTTTTCCTCACCTGACTGTTTTGCTCTCTGGTCAGTTTCACCCTTTGCTTGTGCCCGACATTTTGTGCTGGTGGAGGAATTCTCCCTGTCTCCATCATTGGGCAATGCTTCTCAATGGGTGGTAGACCTGTCCTCTGCAGTCTCAATGCTTTTCAATGGGAGTCCTCCAAGTGGTGAAGATTCTTCTATGCGTGTCTGCATATCTTCAAAGATAGATCCTCCAATATTTTTTTTTAATTAAAACTATACATTGCCGGAATTGCAGGAAGAGCTGAGTACAACCATGTTGCTGAAAAGGCAACCAGGATCGGAGCCTGCAGAGCAAACTTCCTGAAGCAACCTTCTGCAAGCGGAGGCAGGGAGAACCCCTTCACCAGCATACAAAATGTCAGGTGGAAGCGGCAGGGGAGAAACTGACCAGAAAGCAAAACAACTGGGCAAGAAAAATAAGACACTTCCTGAGCTCTGCATTCCGTACAGCCAGGCAGGGGACGTCTTGCAGGTGTCTTAAGCCTTAAGGGAAAAAAGGCACACTTCAAAGCGTTTTCAAAAAAAGATGCCCTGAGCTGAAATAAGACATCTTGAGGACATCTTGGGAAGAAAGTTTTGCGGAGTGCCTTCCCAGGATGCCTTTTTAGCATCACCAGGACACCTTAGGCTGTGTGGAACGGACCCTTGTGAGATAGGGGGGCTAAGCGTTCTGAGAGAACTGTGACAAGCCCAAGGTCATCCAGCAGACTTCATGTAAAAGAGTGAGGGATTAAACTTGGTTCACCAGATTAGACTCCGCCCCTCTTAATCACGATACTACGTTGGCTCCTGCTAGAAGAACAACTAACGAAGTCTATAAAATTATGCATGAGGTAGAAAATGTCGACAGAGAGAAATTTTTCTCTCTTTCTCACAATAGTAGAACCAGGGGGCATTCATTGAAAATGCTGGGGGGAAGAATAAGGACTAATAAAAGGAAACACTTTTTCACGCAACGTGTGATTGGTGTTTGGAATATGCTGTCACAGGAGGTGGTGATGGCCACTCACCTGGATAGCTTTAAAAGGGGCTTGGACAGATTTATGGAGGAGAAGTCGATCTATGGCTACCAATCTTGATCCTCCTTGATCATAGATTGCAAATGCCTTAGCAGACCAGGTGCTCGGGAGCAGCAGCAGCAGAAGGCCATTGCTTTCACATCCTGCACGTGAGCTCCCAAAGTTATCTGGTGGGCCACTGCGAGTAGCAGAGTGCTGGACTAGATTGACTCTGGTCTGATCCAGCAGGCTGTTTCTTATGTTCTTATGTTCTTACCGGGGAAGACAGTCTATGTGCATGAACCAAGTATCTGAGATCAGATTCGAACACTCCCACAAATTATCATTGAGTCAGCCCAATGGTCAAATCTAGATTAGAAAGACAGGCAAGATCTCCCTCAGGCTAGTCCACAGGGTGGTCTCTAAACCTGGGCCTCTTCTTATGTTTCCTTCATCAAATATGTATGCGTGCCTTCCTCCGCTGAGAAAGCAGAGCCGCATGGATTGACATGACTTTAAGCTTTTGAGGAACAACAGCCCGAGCTCCGCATTTGCATGCCTTTGACACGGCCGCATTAGCAAAGAGCCCTGTCAGTTCAATGGAGTGTTATGAATTAAAAGAGCCACTTGACTTGAAAATGCTGAGAGCACTTGTTTCCTTTCCAACGCAGCCAGTAAAATACAATTGCACTGCTGAATTAAAATGGGTCTTCTCGGGGAACAACGGAAACCTACATTTTTCCTAATGAGAGTCGCTATTCAACTCCTTCTAAAGATCTTGCTCGACCCTTTTTATTGCCCCTGCTAACCGCCGGTAGTATCGAAGTCACTCAGAGCACTCGAGAGGCAAAACTGAACGTAAGAACGCAACGTGCATCATCCAATCCATGCAAAGTAAGTTGCAGCCAACACCTATCCAAGGCGCCGCACATATTTATTTATTTATTTATTTATTTATTTATTTATTTATTACAACATTTATATCCCCTTTCCCAGTACATTTATTAAAACATCAAGCAATAATAAACCCTCAAACTTCACCCCAGCCTACTAAAATGTAATACAATCTTACACAATGCACTACAATGACTGTAATGTCCATGTTGGAATTCCAGGATCTTGGTCCCTTAAGAACTAGTCAGAGTCTTGATTCAGTAATTTAGCAGAGTGCAGAAGGGTTTTGTCCATGCAGCAGAATCCCATCCAACCTGGGCGTTTGCCAGGTACAAAATCACGTACAGCCTTTTGTCTGTTCAAATTAATACCCTATGTTTATTGTAAGAACTCCATTTCTAGATGAGCTTGAGTAAATATAGTTTCTGAATCTAGTCTAACTAGGATGGAGCGAGATAGAGGACCTATGTCCTGAGCCCATGGTTTCAAGATGGAGAAGTGTGCATGAATGTGAGCGGAGGTGTGAAGAGAAGCAGGAAGGAAGTGTCCCTGAGAGTACCCATCTACACCTCACAGGGATAGTGTCTGAGCAGTAGAGAAGGGATGCCCGGTGTCTGGACCTCTCTATCTGTCTGACTAGTCATATCCCTCTCGGAAGTGTGAGGTTAAGAGGCAGCACAAAGTCCTGTGCTTCCAACACTTCATTGCCCTATCCTGGATGGCCTAGGCTATAATTCAGAAGCTAAGCAAGATAGGCCCTGGTTAATAATTGGATGTTCAGAGTTGGTACTCCGAGGAAAGCAACTGCAAACTTTTGCCTCGGAATCCCTATGGGATTACCATAGATCAGGGGTCTGCAACCTGCGGCTCTGGAGCCACATGCGGCTCTTTCAGCCTTATACTGCGGCTCCGTGTGGCCTGGAGGTCACAGGGTAGCATGGGTTTGTCCCTCCAGCCCTCCAGAGCAGCACTGGAAGATCTCCAGCTCGGTAGATCTTCGGGCCCGTGGAAAACGGATCCAAATGGCTCTTTGGGTGGTAAAGGTTGCCGACCCCTGCCATAGATCAACTGAAGAATCTCCACTGAAGAAAACAGCCCTCACAGGGCCTCCTCAACATTTCCAAACTTGCTACTGAAGAGAAACAGACTGCAGGTGTTACACTTGCCTGAACTACAATGAAGGTTGTCAGTTCTGGGTTGGGAAATAGAAGGGGATTGGGGGGGGGGAGCCTGGGGAGGGGAGGGTTTGGGGAGGGACCTCAATGGGGTACAATACCATAGAGTCCACCTTCCAAAGCAGCCATTTTCTTCATGTGAACTGGTCTCTGTTGCCTCGAGATCAGTTGTAATCTCGGGAAATCTCCAACAACCACCTGGAAGCTGGGAATCCTACCTATAACATAACCTGTTTTTTCCATGTTGCTACACTGGGCAGGACATCCTTAATGAAGGAACGGCTAGAAGGTGGCCAGCTGAAGACCATACTTGGCGAAAGGAGGCATATGGAGAAAGAGGAACTCCATGTGGGACCTGGACCATGAAGAGCATTAAAGACATTACCAGCACCTCCAACTGGACTCAGAAATTAACTGTCAGAAATTCAAGCTGTTTTAAAATACGCAAGATTGTAAAACAGTACACCCCCTGTAAGATAATATACCCTCTGGTGTGACCCTGGCTATAGTATCAGCAGAGTTTAAAGCGGAGTCACTCTGGTAAGATGAGAAGATCTATAGTCTTCTTGCACTCACTGCAACCTTCTAACACACTTGGAAAAGAATACTCTTCACACAAGATGTTCTTTCCATAGGAAGGTTTTACTTTAGCAGTTGCAAGGTTACACAAGTCTATTCTATACTAAACTATAAAACTATACAGAACTCTTCAGCAATAACAAAGTTCAACATACACAGAACTTAAACTCAGACTCAACTCTATCTATCTCAACTTAGCATACCATATACAATACATACATCAAGGATACTTTTCCCTGCCCATGCAACAGCCTCTCATTGGTCTAGAATTACAGTTGAATTCACCAATCATGTTAAAGGTCAATCTTTGCTACTTTTGCCCCTAGACTGACTGTCTCCGTCCTCTGGGTTTTGCAAACCTCTGCTAACTTAGAAGATGACCTTTTTATGAACCTTTACTTTCTTTTTTATATGTCATGACATATAGTCCCTTATTTGCACACAGGGAATCAACTACCAAGTGGCATCTACAGATCTCCTGCTGTTACGTTTGCTATTACATCCAGACAACCTAGGTCAGATCCCTTGGAGAAAATGAGTGCTTTGGAGGGTGGAGTTTATGACATTGTACCCTGCTGAGGTCCCTCCCTTCCCCAGAACTTACTCCCAGACACACAGACACCAAATCTCCAAGTATTTCCCAACTCTGGGATGACAACCATAAAACTGATCTCTGCAGAAATACAAACGTGCACATTTCTTTACTGTGTTTATGTCACACGTTTATCCCCAATGGAGATCCAAATGGTTTACGATGTTCTCCCCTCTTCCATTTTATATTTGAGGTAGGTGAGGCTGTGTGTGTGTGTTGTGTGTGAGAGAGAGACTGGTCCAAGGTCATCCAACAATCTCCCATGGTAGAGCAGGGATTCGAATGTGAGTGTCCCAAGTCCTAGCCCGGTGGTGGCGAACCTTTGGCACTCCAGATGTTATGGACTACAATTCCCATCAGCCCCTGCCAGCATGGCCAATTGGCCATGCTGGCGGGGAAGCTTGATAGTATGAGCCAATAGTCCATAACTTTATCTGGAGTCCCAAAGGTCTCCTGCTAACCAAGCCCAATAACCTAATCAATATACCAAATTATACATCTAGTTCACACCTCTACAGATCAGATCTAGTATTTATAGCACTTGTTCCTAATAACTCCCAGATGTAGCTAGAAGCCCCAGGTCTGTCCCCTACTCTTTCATTCCAGTGGAGACCTTCCAGAATACAAAAGACGGAAGAGTGGGAGTAAATATACTAACGCTTGAGGAAGTATGCCAATTTGAACTCCAACCTGTTTTGAAATATAGCTACCAGTGCTGCCTTTGCTGTACATATTCTTAGGATTTTCTTGAGGTAATGTGCTAATACTTAATTGTTCACCCAATTAAGATAAACTTTGCCAGAGCAAAACTGCTTTAACAAAGCAAGAGCCATCCCTTGACCAGCTCTCGGCAAGTTAAGAGCGAGGAGGTTAGCCTTATTAGATGAACGCCTATCCAATAAGAATTCCGTTTTCTCTGCAGGTTAATTAAAAGAAGAGTGATGTTTGAGAGAGGTCATCTACAAGTTAAATCAGGTTCTAATTTAGAGAGGGGAGCAAGAACACTTTCATCTGTGGCTGCGAGAAAAATAGGGCAGCATGAACAAACGATAATCCCATTTATAAAACAGGATTTGAAAGAGTGCATTTGGGAATGTCCACTTTTGTGCTTGTAACTCCTCGGGATAAATCAAAACAGAAAGAGGCTTTGGGTTTGACTGTATAATCAGCAGCTACCCAGGGGCTTGCTATTCCTGGGCAAGCAATCCGCGAGTTGTTTCAACTCAGCACCAAAAAATGGATTGGCATCCACTTTTAGTCACTATTTACAGCTTAGAAACCATCTTTGATTGCATTTTTTGCAAGCCGCTAAATATGCCTCATACTGAGTCAAAGTCCTTAAACCTATAAAGATCTGTATTCTGGCTGGCAACGGCTCTCCAGGGTCTCGGGCAAAGTTCTTTCACAACACCCATACCCTGTTCTACATAAAGACCTAAGTAAAATTGCAACTTCATCGGCCATGTGCTCCACATGGAAGGGGGGCAGGTGGAAATGGCCGATGAAGTTACAATTTTATTTAGGCCTTTATGTGGAACAGTGTTTTCCATCTAATCCTTTTAACTGTGGATGATGGGAAATGAACCTGGGTTGCTCTTCCCCTGAGCCACAACCCCAAGCCACCCCTTGACAACCTGGGCCCCTTTTGTACGCACCTGGGGGAGAGCCAGCATGGTGTAGTGGTTAAGAGTAGGTGCACTCTAATCTGGACAGCCGGGTTTGATTCCCTGCTCTGCCACTTGAGCTGTGGAGGCTTATCTGGTGAACTAGATTAGCTTGTGCACTCCAACACATGCCAGCTAGGTGACCATGGGTTAGTCACACAGTTCTTCGGAGCTCTCCCAGTCAGTGGCAAAGCCACCAGGGGGCGAGGGGGCGCGATGCACCAGGCACACCATTTCTAGTCATGTGGGGAGCGGAAAAATCCCCCTCCCCCCCGAGGCGCCCCCTGCAGTGCACCCACCCACTCATTGGCAGACCTCTTTCACCCCTCTACTTACTTTTAGAATGGGAGCAGGCCAAGCCTGCTCTGCGTTAGCCTGGGCCTGAGTGGAGAGCCCCATTTCCCAGGGGCTCCTTGGAAACGGTCCGTTCCCACCAGGCCAAGTGAAACACAGGCAGACTTCCGGGCCTTCTCCATTCCTAAAAGTGAGGTGAAGAATGCCACTGAGAAACACCATGGAGGAACCAAGTCCAAGTGGGGGATGAGGTGCCCGGGGCTGGAGTGCGATGGTGAAAAAGCCAGGAGTGTGCAACTGGTTGGTCTAGCCATGCCTGTAAGCCACGGTCCCACCCACCTCACTGGGTGTTTTAGTTGTGTGGGGGAAGGGAAGAAGGAGGATTGTGGGCAAAGGGCCTCGTCTATCTGGCATGTCTGTGGAATACAAACAAAGATACATCTGGCGTGCCTGCAAAAGTGCCAGCAATGGTTGACAAGGAACATAAAAGAAAACGGGGAGGGAGAATGCCCAAGTAACCAGAGCTTTAAAAAAAAAATAACATTAAAATCCCCTCAAGGTATGGTCAATTCATCTTTTCAAAGCTGCAGAGGCAAAAGGTTTCGTGGCCCCTTCTGCGGGCAAGGAAGAGCTGGCTAGTGGTGAGAACATGAGAATATTTTATCACTGGAAGACAAAGATGTGCTCTGAGAGTCGTCCAAGACTTAAATCAAAGCTCCGAGCTATTGGCAGCACACACTTTATGTCAATATCCTCAATGGACAGACATCCAGAGGCAAGGACGGGACACCTGGTAAGGATGGACCAAGAGAAGGGTTTTTTTTTGTTTCCACTAAAGCGCTGGGAGGCAGCTAAGCTTCTGCTGCTGCAACTTCCTCTTCCCAAGGCTTAAACCGAGCAAGGGGTGGGGGGACTGTGCAAGTTTTACCAGCTGGTTCAGATGCTGTTGCACGGTCACTGGATCTGTAGATATCATGTGTTCCTGATTACACATATGCAGGCCTTTGAACATTTGGTGCAGGAAAGACCTTTCCGGCCATGCTTCCCTTTGACTACGCCCCCATAAGACTTTGGGGTGCAGGGGGGGAGCTTCAAATCTCTGAGTCCCTGCTAATGCATGTATGCCTAGCAGAGCTTTGCAGTGACCCATGCAGCCACCCTTCAGTTGGTTGACCCGTCAATGTTTATCTGACACCACAGAAATAATGTCCTCTGATGGGTTTCACAGGGGTGTACAGAAGATGCTTTCTCCAAGGCGGCAGCTTGTTGGGAGAAATGCATAGGCAGAGCCACCCCATGGCAACCTTTAAAGCCCAGGGGAGCTGCCCTTGATCTGAGCGCCTCACACCCTCCTTCTGCTGCCCACGAGCTGGGATGGCACTCCTTGGCTCCCAGTTCTGCCTTACTCCAAGCCAGGACCCAATGCTGAGTGTCCAACCCAGCCTCATGGGACACAGGATTACGCTCTGGGACCTGACGGGTTCCGTGGTGGAATGGAAAGAGGGTTGCTTATACTCAAAAACCAAGACAGCACCATCTATAATAAATGTGAATTGAAAGGGAAGAGGGATTCCTAATTTGACCACCCCCCAAAGAAAATGAAGTAAGAAGAAGTAGCTAAAGAAGAAGAAGCAAGAAGAAGAAGAAGAAGAAGAAATAAAGCAAAGAAGCAAGAAGAAGAAGAAGTTGTAGGCTAAATTAAAGAAGAAGAAGAAGAAGAAGAAGAAGAAGAAGAAGAAGAAGAAGAAGCAGCCAGCAGCGAAACTGGCTTAGCAGGTGAGTGGTGAGTGGTAGTGGTTGTTGGGATTTATATCACCTTTCTCTCCTCCTGTGGGAGACTCAAGGGGCTGCAGCCTCCTTTATTCCCTTCACCCCTCACAACAAAACACCCTGTGAGGTGGGTGGGGATGAGAGAGCTCCGAAAAAGCTGTGACTGCCCAAAGGGCACACACAGCTGGTGTCTGTGAGAAATGCACGGGCTAATCTGAATTCCCCAGATAGGCTCTCCACAACTCAAGCTGCAGAGCTGGGAATCTCAAACCCGGGTTCCTACAAGAACAGAGTGCACCTGCTCTTAGCCACTCACACATGCACTGCTGCTCCCAAAGCACTATGCTGGGGACTATCATTGGACCTGCATGGGCTGACATCTGTGTGGGTTGGGACTGTGATGAGAAGGACAATTGCCACAGCAACACGTGGCCGGGCCCCGCTAGTTTTTAATAAATACTTTCAAACCTTAGATGAGGAGAACAGTTTTCTGTACCACGAATGTCCCACCGTCTTGGATGTGCTATCTAAATAGGAGGGGGGAAGGCTGGCAGCTGGCGAGCAAGCTTCTTCCCTCCGGGACCTCCAACTCTGCCCTGTGGAATCCAGGAGAGGGGGAACCAAGGGAAACTGAGGCTAGGGCCTCACGATTGGAAAGGAAGTTGGGGGAACCTCGACCTTCCTTCCCCAGTGGGCAGTTCCCTCAAAAGCTCAGGGGTGGTGGCAGCTGGGTTTACCGCAGAGCTTAAAAGCCCCAGCCCCTCCCCAGGAAAGTTGGCAACCCCTGGAGAGCAGGCTTGGGAGCTGGAATAGAGCCTGCCAGGCAAAGAAGTAATCCCATTCCGCCACAAAACTCTATTAATACATTGACCTTCCCCCCCCACCCCACAGTATAAGTTTCCTATTCAAACAGTCTCCTTGTTTGAATGACCACATTCTTATTATCTGTCTATTCCTTGTGCTGAATGTACTCAAGAATATCTATATAGATATGAGCACCGCCCATACTCACCAAGCACACATAGAGGTAGGAGGATTCCCCCACTTCTGGGGACCCCTCTCCTGGCATTACTCTGCTAGTCAACAGACACAGCAGAAGCAAACTGAGGCCTAGTGTGTCATGTCAATGTCACTTCCAGTGCACACAAGAAGAAGAAGAAGAGTTTGGATTTATATCCCCCCTTTCTCTGCTGCAGGAGACTCGAAGGGGCTTACAATCTCCTTGCCCTTCCCTCCCTCAAGCAACAAAGCACCCTGTAGGGCAGGTGGTGGAGGGGCTGAGAAGAGCTCTGGGAGAAGCTGTGGACTAGCTCCAAGGTCACCCAGCTGGCACGTGTGGGAGTGTGCAGGTGTAAACTCCCCATGCCCAGGAATGGGTTGGGTCCCAGAATGGGTTGACCCAGTGCAAGGCAAGTGGAGACTTCGAGGCAACGAGAGAGGCTGCAAGAGCTCCTTTTACCCAGAAGAAGCAAAGGCTACCAAGGACTTGGACCTTGATTTCCTATATAAGCCCACAACACCTTACTGTTAAGAGTAATTTCAATATTGCTTGGGAACTACTGGGAAGGTAGTTGTTGTTTTGCTATCTTGTAAAATGTTGGAGTTTATTGTTTCAGGGTTTCTTGTGTGGTTGGCTTGTAATGGGGTGAGAGTTCCTCCTGAAACCTTCATCATGTTGCAACCTTGTTCATCAAGCCCTTAGAGTCTTCAGGAGCCAAACTCCACTTTTGCAAAGAAAGAATTGGACTCTAGCAGTAACACTCAGTAGACTGTAAATAGAAGGACTTGAAAATGCAAACCTTGAACATGGACCTTGATTTGTAACGTTAAATGTTGATGTCTTTTACAAGTGTTAATTGTAAAGAAAAGTAAACCATTTTGTTGTTGTTAAAAATTGGGTTGGTCTTTTGCAACTCCTTCCAAGTACTGCCCCACAGAACCCACAAGCTGAGGTTACACAGGCTAATCTGAATTCCCCAGGTAAGCCTCCACAGCTCAGGCAGCAGAGCTGGGAATCAAACCCGGTTCCTCCAGATTAGATACCATCGAGCTCTTAACCTCCCACGCCCACTGCTGCTCACAAGAAGTAATCATCATACTATTCACTGGGCAACTATCTGACGGATGTTCTTGTATTTGGGCAAAAACTTCCAGAGCATCCCCACGTCACCAGTGACATCACTTCTGGTGCACTTCTGATGACACAGGCCTAGGCCTCAGTTAACTGCTGGTTGGCAGGGTGTATCTGGCAACCCTACAAGTTCCTAGACAAGTGAGCAACGGATAAAATGGATAAAACGTGGTTTATCTTATGCTCACTCTCCTTGGGACGGGTCCCCCAAAGAGAGTAGTGATGTATTAAAGAGTTATCTCTCCGAATGAAATCACGGCCACAATCTTCAATGACAGAGATTCACTTCAGAGCTAGAGTTATCCTGGACGCTTTGGTTGCAGTTGTTTATCTTGCTGCACAGGCCGGCCAACTTCAAGGGAATATGCACAGCTGGCTGAACAGCTGGAAGAGAAACTTGGAGAACATCTTCAGCTGTGTATATGTATACTTGTGCTTTCCGCTGTGAAGGACTGTGGTCCCCATGATCACGGCTGTGAATGTTTATACTGCAGTAATCATACTATTGAGTGGAAGGTCTTCCATAACAAAGCTACGGGTGAGCTGGTGCATGGTGAATTTCATTTTGCAAGGGCCCAGAGTGTACACTGTAGGAATCGTAACACGAGCCATCCGTTATGATGGCAGTCGCTGTTGAGAAGCAAAGGAATAAAACGGCTCAGCTGTGCAACTCATTTACTTTTGGAAAGTAGTCCTGGCATGAGTAGAAGTTTGGACCTACATTGTGGGAGTAGGGAACGGAGGCCATGGAGATGGGTAAATGCATACCCGTGCACAATGATGGAATGACAAGAAATAACTCCAGTTGCCAGCGGGAAGATTGTGCCAGGGTGTGCAGTGTCAGTGGAGAATTTTTTAATACAAAAAATACAGCCCAACCCCTGAGGTCCCATGTTCTCACCACAGCCCAAGCAGCGAGCAAAGAAAAAATCGGAAGTGGGGAGAGAGCCTTTGTGTACTTTACAGGAACTTCTTTACAGAATGTAGCAAAGGTAGCCTCTAGGAAATCATTGGAAATTCTCCCATGGCTTTTACCCATAGAGCAGTGGGTGGCGAATCCCATGGCACGAGGTGCCAGAGGTGTGGCACTCAGAGCCCTCTCTGTGGGCATTAGCCACAGAGTGCCCCCCCACCACACATCCTAGGGCTGGCTTTGGGCCACTGGGCTCTGATTATTAGCATTATTATTAGCATTTCAGCCAAATTGATTATTAGCATTATCATAGCATTAAAACCTAAGACCTAGTCCTTTTTGGGAAGCGGTGTAGGTAACCCTGTTGGCCATGTTAGCAACCCCACTGATTTTCATACCTGTAATCCAAAGCGCTGCCATCCTTTACCTGGGGAGTAAGCTCAGTTGCTGGCAATGGGGCTTTGCTTCTGAGTAAACCCCTCCTTAGGGTCGTGATTCACCCGTTGGAGAAGAGTTAACGCGGCTGCTTCAAAGCAAAGCCACAGACTACTCACCAAGCTTACTCCCCAAAGTAACGCTTAGCGCTTACCGGAGCCAACCCTTTTTTCTAAGCTAAAACCTCAGGTATTCAGGTTAGAAATTGCCGTGTTAGTACTTTAAGCGATAAATAAGCTGGTTTTGGGTTGCAAATTTGGGCACTTCGACACACCGAAAAGGTTCGGGCCATCACTGCCATAGACATAGGTATCAAAGTGTTGCGGCCCTCCAGATAAGTTATGGACTACAGTTCCACATCATCCCCTGCCAGCATACATGGGCTGGCGGGGATGATGGGAACCAGAGTCCATAACATCTGAGGGTCATTGAAGCCTTGAGCACCTGTGCCATAGAGGTTCCAGCAATTCCTAGAGCTACATTTATGACTTCCTAAAAAAAATGTCTAGTTAAGTACACAAGGACTCCCCCCCCACCCCCCATTTTCTCCCACTGCTGTGGTGAGCAAAGAGACCTGGGGGTAGGGATTCCCTGCCCACCCTTGGGGCTTGGAAGCCCTAAAATAACAATCTCCATTTGTAATTCCATACACTTGCAATGCCCTCCAGAGCAGTTTAATGAAAAACATGTGCGAGTGTGTAAAGTGCTGTTAAGTCTCACCCCACTTATGGCAACCCAGTAGGGTTTTCAAGAGACTGACAGAGGTGGTTTGCCATCGTGTCCTCCCCTGGTAATTCTCTTAGCGGTTCTCTCCATCCAGAAGTGTGGGGACAGATGAGTACTTGTCTGTTTCCTTTGAGAAAGAGGAGGTAGCAATATCTCCTTTGGGATTGTCTGACAGAAAACTTGGTCAGAGAGAGGCAAGGGCTAGTAGCTAAAATGCTTACATTGCAAATGCAATGCTGCGTAAAGCGTCTGGTGGCTTCTATCAGCCCAAATAGATGAGCTTTTTGCAGTGAACAGGGTCTGTGTTCTTTGTCTATTTAGACCAGGGGTAGGGAACCTGCGGCTCCAGATGTTCAGGAACTACAATTCCCATCAGCCTCTGTCAGCATGGCCAATTGGCCATGCTGGTAGGGGCTGATGGGAATTGTAGTTTCTGAACATCTGGAGAGCCGCAGGTTCCCTACCCCTGATTTAGACCAATTATTTATCTTGTTAGAAATATTGCCTTATATGGAGCAACCAATCAGTATGAGCCTCGACCTTCTGGGTTGCAGGAAAATGAAGGAGTGTTTTGGTTCACTCTCATTTGCAAGACACATGCTTTGGGCATTGCCCTGGTGTCTCCACTATTATTGCAATAAAGCTATTGTTACTTCATGTCTAACGCAAGTACTAACCAGGGCCACATTTGCTCAGCTTTTGAGATCTGATGAGATCAGGTTAGCCTGGACAATGAAAAACATACGTTGGGACAAACCATCACGTTTCCAGCTTGTATGGATGTAGACGCTAGTAGCTGCTGGTACACATTGGGGCGGTAGGGCAGGGCAGACAACGGTAGGCAGAGCTGACTAATTCTGGTATTTTCCCCATCTCTCTTTCTTGCAAAGATACTAGGAAACATCTCAGCACTGGTCCCGTCCCAACCTCATGCAACTTCTCCCTTTGCTCCTGTGATGGAAATCTTCAAAATGATTGACGCAGGAAAGAAATCCTCTAAGAATTCATCCCCCACTTAATTCAGCTATGAACACTAATCAGAAGAGAAAGGCAGAACCTATGAGTATTGCAGGTCTCAGTTTGACGCAGAACACTCCATGTCCCTAGCTCAAGGCCTCGTTTTCCATGTTGTAAAGTAACGCAAAGCAAGGAGGCCTTTAGCCATATGAATTAATCCAAAGCATAGCCTATCTATCACTGGGTGATTAAGTCCAGACAACTAACCCTAACTAGAAAGGCTTGCTGGTTCCAGTGAAACAGCCTTAAAGTCAGAGGCATACCAGGGGTAAATGGCACCTAGAGACAAATTGTCTCCAGACGCCCCCCCCCCCTCACTGCTGCCAGGTGCCCTGGACCCTGCCCTTGACACATGGGCAGGGGTGAGGGCGCTGGAAGACGACGAGGCAGCAGGACTGCTGCTTCATCGGCTCCAAGCACCATCGACCCCGCCCATGTCACCATTGACATGGGCAAGGCCTAGGGTGCCCGACTCCCCCCCACTCTACCCTGCTCCCCACCCCCAGCCTCAGTGCAGGTCTCTGAGGCCGGGGACTGCAGTCTCTTCTGGCCTGCCTGGAGGGGAGGTCAGAAGGGACTGCAGGCGTCCAGCTGGAGGGACAGGGGAGGGAGGGGGAGCGCCAATCTTGCCCATGTCCATGACGACATGGGTGGGGTTGAGGGTGCTCAGAGGCAGCAGGAAGTCCTACTGTCTTGTCATTTTCACTCGCTCCCGCCCATGTGTCATTGGCTGCCCTCGAGCAACGAGCCTGATATGGTTAGCCAACAAAATGGATGAGGGAATTTACCTGTTGCTTTACTGTCTACACAGGGCCGCAAGGAAGCGGACCCAGATATGGATCATCGGGCATAGTAACGTCCACTGGGCCGGCATTTATGCACGAGCAACTTGGGGCGCAGACCTGGCCCTTGGCAAGGGCGTGGATATCATCTGGCTCGGCCAGTGGGGTATGCGCTGGGAGGCCTTGTTGCCAGCCATACAGGAGGTGCTTCAGCGGTTTGGTGCACCTCAAGGGCTTGCAATTCACTTGGGCGAGAATGACTTCCCAGCTTTGCGGATGGTGGCCGGCCTCTGTGAAGTCCTGGAATTGCTTCCGGACTGTAAACTGTTTTGGTCCCAACTGCTCCCACGCCTATGCTGGAGGGATGCTTGGGAGCTGAAGAAAGTGGATGTGGCACGCCGCAAAGTGTGTAGAGCAGCAGCGCGGGTGGCCTGGGAGCTCTGTGGTAGCGTTATCCCGTACCCTGCAATAACCACCCAGGAGCGTACTCTCTTTTGTTCAGATGGTGTGCACCTGATTGAACGGGGACTGGAAGTTTGGCTGCGTGCTATGCGGCAGGCGCTCTTGGACTGGTTGGACGGCTTGCAAAGCTGTGGCGGGAGCTGAAGGATCAGCTCGGTGGCGGTTTGGGCAGAGGAGCGCATCTTTAGGGGAGGCTGAGCTTGCGCGCCGGTCCTCCCCGTGGTTGGGGGCCTCCATAAGGGGCTTGGAGTGGGACAGACTCATGGCGCATGCCGCGGAGGCCTCTGCAATTTGAGCCTGACACCCCAGCAGAAAGGGGGCCACAGTGGGCAGGCACCCAGGTGGTTCAGTACCTCTGTCCTCCCCAATATGGATCGGGGTGTGGTGCTGGGGTCAGCCAGGGGTGCTGACCGGCCACAAAAACAGATGCGCTCCTCTTGCTTGCCCAGCTTCTGCCTCAATAAAGGGGTGCGGTCCTTTTCAATTCCAAGACGTGTCCTGAGGTTATTCACCAGATGGAACCTTTGCACATCTGGGCACAAGTGAAGTTTATATTTTCACATTATGACCATATTACTTAATCCATTCATTTATCTCCCTTTTTCACACAAGATAAAATGCATTCTTCTTTGATCATGCCTGTGGTTTCAACCGACAGTTCTTCTGGTTCCCCTTCACTTGAATGCAGTATTGCCAATATATTCTATCCAAGGCCTTTAAAGCAGTGATGGCGAACCTTTTAGAGATGGAGTGCCCAAACTGCAACCCAAAATCCACTTATTTAATCGCAAAGTGCCAACACGGCAATTTAACCTGAATACTGAGGTTCTAGTTTAGAAAAAACGGTTTGCTCTGAGGCACGCATTGCTTGGGAGTAAGCTTGGTGAAGCAACCATGCAATGCTTTGAACAGGTGAATCACGATCCTAGGAGGGTTTACTCAGAAGCAAGGCCAGTCTAGATGTGTGTGTAGGGGTGATTTTCCGCTCCCCCCATGATGAACTCTGTACACGCATGCCCACAGAGAGGGCTCTAAGTGCCACCTCTGGCACGCGTGCCATAGGTTCGCCAACACTGCTTTAAAGTCTTCAGCAATGCTATTTCTATTGTGTTTTGGCACTGTGGGTATTTTGGTTTTTTCTTCAGCTTTATTCAGCTTTTCAGTGTTAACAATTCATGGTACGTACCACAATCAACTTCTAGTCTTGTTTCAGTTGAAAGAATAGAGCTTCTCTACTTTCTGCTTCTAATTTTCCTGTGTATGGGTTCTTAGGTGTTGCACCAGATTGCTAGACTGACTAAATCTCTTTCCATATATTTTTTTGAATTTTATTTTTAAACAATGAAATACAATTTAACATTAACATTAGAAAAAATAATAAGCAGAAAATTTTGTTACAATTCAATGCATAACCATTTCTTACACGTATCTATCAATGTATTAAAAAAGGAGAAAACGTGAAACAATTTCTGACTCAATAGTGAAAAAAAAGAAATGTTTTCTCTAAAAAAGGGAAAGAAAGAAAAAAGGGAAAGAGAAATCACTATGACTGAATCTTTTTCCACACTCCAAGCATTCAAAAGGTCTCTCATTTGTGTGAGTTCTCTGATGCTCTTGAAGATTGCTACTCTGACTGAATCTCTTACCACACACTGAGCATTCAAGAGGTCTCTCATTTGTGTGAGTTCTTTGATGCTGTTGAAGATGGTTACTCCGATTGAATCTCTTTCCACACCCTAGGCATTCAAAAGGTCTCTCATTTGTGTGAGTTCTCTGATGCTGTTGAGGATGGTTTCTCCGATTGAATCTCTTTCCACACTCTTGGTATTCAAAAGGTCTCTCATTTGTGTCAGTTCTTTGATGCTGTTGAGGATGGTTACTCCGATTGAATCCCTTTCCACACTCTGCTCATTGAAAATGTCTCTCATTTGTGTGAGTTTTCTGATGCTGTTGAAGAGTGCTACTCTGACTGAATCTCTTTCCACACACTGAGCACTCAAAAGGTCTCTCATTTGTGTGAGTTCTCTGATGCTGTTGAAGATGGTAACTCCGATTGAATCTCTTTCCACACTCTGGGCATTCAAAAGGTCTCTCATTTGTGTGAGTTCTCTGATGCTGTTGAAGATGGTAACTCCGACTGAATCCCTTTCCACACACTGAGCACTCAAAAGGTCTCTCCGTGTGAGTTTTCTGATGCATTTGAAGAGTGCTACCCTGACAGAATTTCTTTCCACGCTCTGAGCATTCAAAAGGTTTCTCATTTGTGTGAGTTCTCTGATGCCGTTGAAGATTGCTTCTCCGACTGAATCTCTTTCCACACTCTGCGCATTCAAAAGGTCTCTCATTTGTGTGAGTTATCTGATGCTGTTGAACGCTGGCACTCTGACTGAATCTCTTTCCACACTCTGGGCATTCAAAAGGTCTCTCATTTGTGTGAGTTCTCTGATGCTGTTGAAGGTTGCCACTCTGACGGAATCTCTTTCCACAATCTGAGCATTCGAAAGGTCTCTCATTTGTGTGAGTTCTGTGATGCACCTGAAGATTGCTACTGTACCTGAATCTCTTTCCACACTCTGGGCATTCAAAAGGTCTCTCATTTGTGTGAGTTCTCTGATGCTGTTGAAAGTTGCCACTCTGACGGAATCTCTTTCCACAATCTGAGCATTCAAAAGGTCTCTCCTTTGTGTGAGTTCTCTGATGCCGTTGAAGATTGCTACTCTGACCGAATCTCTTTCCACACTCTGGGCATTCAAAAGGTCTCTCATTTGTGTGAGTTCTCTGATGCTCTTGAAGAGTGCTACCCCAATTGAATCCCTTTCCACAGTCTGTGGATTCAAAAGGTCTCTCCATGTGAGTTTTCTGATGCTGTTGAAGATTGCTACTCTGACTGAATCTCTTTCCACACACTGGGCATTCAAAAGGTTTCTTTCCTGTATGGATTCTTTGGTGCACAAGGAGCCTTGATCTACAGCTGAAGAACTTTCCGCATTGAAAGCATTTTTGTGGTCTCATTATACTGTGTTTTGGAATATGTACATTACCTTTTCTTCTACCAGAAAAAGTCATTGTCCTCTCTATGCAGATTAATATCATCTTTCCTGAATGAGTCCTTTGGTGTTGACAACCTGATTTTTGTGAGAAGTTCTTGCCACAGTCTGTGGAACTAGAAGGTTTCTCTCCTTGATGTGTTCTTTGATGCCTCAGGAGCTTTGATCTGCAAAGGAAAGTCATGCCACACTCCAAACATTGATTGGTCTTCTTTCCACTGTGTATTTGCAAATGGATTTCATACTGGTTGTGATCTGAGAAATTCATTCTACATTCCAAGCACTTATACGTTTCCTCTAGTGTCTGGATTACTTCATGGCAATCCCGTCCTTGGCCAGAAATGGGTTCATCCCTCTTCTCAGCCATGTGACTTCCTGTTTGCTTTTCCGGTTTCCTTTGATGCCTGAAGTTTCCTTTCAAATCTCCCTTCTTCACTTTCTCTGGCAATAGCTCATGCACTTGCTCATCGCCCTCAGTCAATTGCTCATCTCTTGCTGGAATAAAAACAGGGATCCTGTTAGTACCCAAATAAGGAAATCTGATCTTTTCTTAAAGTTCCATCCACAGACAAAACACTTCAGTGGCTTTTTTGCTGCTGTACATTAAAGTGTACATTAATATACAATTTTAAAGGACATGAAAACCGCTGAATCAGAACGGCTTGGTTTGCAAACTAGCGATTTATACGCTTCCTGACCTGAGGGAATTCTTAGAAGTGAAGAAAGGGCTGGTTTCTGACTGCAGGTCTTTGCGCACTTCATGCAATCATATAGTTTCTCTCCAGAGGGAATTTGCCTCTTGGAAATAAGACGGATGTTTCTACTGAAGGTCCTTCTAAAGGCACCCCCTCCCTTCCCAATCGGCAAATCCCCCCCCCCCCGTTGCCTTCCCTGCCCCCAGCTGCTCTGGGGGGTGCTTGGCCCGCTCGGCAGGCGGCAGCGGCTTCCACAGGGCTTTCCCTCCTGTAGCAAAGCTGGGAGACTTTCTACCAGCTCTCCTACAGGAGGGAAAGCCCTGCAGAAGACACCGGCACCCAGGCACCCCCTCCCTTCCCAATCGGTGGATCGGGGGCCCCCTGTGCCTGCCCTGCCCCCAGCTGCTCTGGGAGATGTTTGGCCCGCTTGGCAGGCACGAGGCAAGAAGACAACCCACCCATCAGGGACTGCTCATTAATGAGTGAATGTTTCCTTTATCAGAACTTTTCCTCACAACTGAGCTGCTGGACAAACCTTATCCCAGAGGGCAAAGTGGCAAGGAATCCTTCCTCCACCCCAATCCCATATGGAGGATAAGTGTTTCCTTATGGTTGTCCACTGAGAACTTAGGATGTGGCTTCCTTCAGAGTCTTCCCAAGGGCCTTGGAGTCCCACATTGGCCTCCGGCCAGGACACACTCTCTGGCTTGGGTGATGACCACAACACTTCCCTCAGTTCTCCTGGGAAAACCAGGTGGCTTGGGTCACTCTACCTGGCCATGCTGAATCTTGCATTTGCTGCCATCTCGCCACCCAAAAGGGAGCAAGTAGTGGAACAAACCTCAACACAATGTACTGCTGTTCAGGATTTTGATTCATGCCTCATCCCAAAGGGAGAAATGTACACCTATGAAAGTTCCTTACCCAGAGAGGCCACATTCTCGTAGTTCTCCAGCATGATGCCCTCGTAGAGAGCTCTTTGGTCTGGATCCAGTAATGCCCATTCTTCCTCTCTGAAAAACACTGCCACCTCCCCAAAGGAAACCAGAGACTGAAAGAAAAAGCAGATTCCCTCATCAGAGACGGTATGCTGAAAGGGGGTATTCTGGGAGGTTGCATTATGGAGAGCTCAGATTAAGCATCAGGAGTGGCATTTACAGCCTCTTGCCCCTCAGCACCAAAGGAAGGAGAAAAGCTTGCCTGGGAAAGGGAGGCGGAACCCGGCTGTCCCCTGCTCATTTCCCCTACCTGGATTGAAGGTGCAGCAGCTGTTTTCACACCTCCACAAAGAGAAGGGATTCTTGCTTCACTGCCTGTGAGGGAGGGAGAAATGGAAGAAAAAGTACTAGTTTCCACATCCTGTTCTATTTGGTGCATAAATCATTCTTCATGCACTCCGCTCCCAGAGCTGTGAAACCTTGCCCTATGCACACTCAAAAAGATCCGTAAAGCTTTCTGGTCAGCTGTGGGAGAGGCTCTGCTTATTCACAAGACTGAAGAGCTTGCCTGAGATATTTCTGCTTTTTCTGCTGAGCCACCTTCAGTCCCTCTAGGAACGATGTGAATATTGTAACCCTTGTGTGGAACTGCTTCCATGAATGTGTCTAATCCCCTTTTATGAGCATCACAAGTGCTGAACAGTGAGTGTCACCAGTTGGTGAGGAATAATTTCACTTTTTTCCTGACCAGAACTCTCTACACAACAAATTCACTGTGTGTTTCAATTCCACCCGGGAACAATGAGTCCTTACCGCTTGAGAGGGCATTTGGGGGGAGTTCCTGGTCATGCTGCTCTTTCTCCATTGGAGCTCTTTCCCTCTCAGAGAACGTAGCTTTGATCTTCAGGGATGGACCCCACCTCTGAAATAACAGCGAGGGAGACAGGTAAGTGACAGAATGGAAGACACTAAGGAATGCATCCTGCCCCATTCCCAGACTCTGCGCCTATCTATTAGAAGACCTAGTAGGGTTTTCCTTCAACCCTGGGGAATTATCTGGAGGGATGAGAAATTCCCTAGAAGTGGCAAGAAAAACCCTCACCTGTTCTGCCTGCCTCTTCTCCTCGGCTTGACTCAGAAGGAAGCCCTCTGCCAGGGCCACCGCTTGGGAACTGGGTCTCCTCGGGCCAGCACTCTCTAACCCAATGCTGCATTCCTCTTGAGGCAGGATGGTCAGGAACTGCTCCAGGATCACCAGGTCCAGGATCTGCTTCTTGGAGTGCCTCTCTGGCTTCAGCCAGCGGTTGCAAAGTCCATGCAGCTGGCTGCAAACTTCTCGGGGCACATCAGCATCATGGTAGCTGAATTGTCGGAAGCGTTGGCAAAGTTCTTCCACATTCAGGGGCTCTTGGTGCCAGATTTCTGGCACTGCTCTCTCCCAGAATTCAACACCTTTCCCAGCTTGGATGGGACGGGGCCCTTTCCTTACTCGGCTCTTAAGCCACGTCTCACTACCCTCTCTGGTCTCCTGTCTCCTTCCATCTCCCCTTCTTTTGCTCTTGGCTCATCGTCGATCTTCTTGAAAGAAAAGATGTATTTCTCAGATGGCTGTGAAAAAAGGCTTCTCCCGGGCAGATGTGGGGCAGAGAGATACAAAAGAAAGAGACTGGTGATGCTGATGAACACTGAATCAAAACAGAAGTGCTCCAAGGAACTTGTATTTCTAGTTCTTGAAAGATGTTACTTGAGTTCAGTTTTAGGGCCTGTCTTAGGGCTTTGGATGTATCAAGAGGTATGCCCACCCAAATCCACACTGGTCTCCTGCTACTATAGGGCACATGTAAATCTAACACTGGCACAGAGTGAGAGTTTGACAGGGGTGTGGTTTGTACGTAGAATGGGGCGCAACGGCTGCTGGGATGAACAGGAGGTAAGGTGGCAATGGACCCTTCTGAATAGACAAGAATGCACACTTTAGGCTGGAAATTTGGGATGGAACCAGGGGAAGGCAGGGTACAAAGGCTTCAAGTCCACCTCCCAAAGGAGCTACTTTATATATGGCAGTGATGGCGAGCCTATGGCACGGGTGCCAGAGGTGGCACTCAGAGCCCTCTCTGTGGGCACGTGCAAACAGAGTCTCCCACTCTCACACATCTAGGTTGGCCTGGGCTGCTGGGCTCGATTATTAGCATCAAACCTAAGACCTAGTTTTGGGGAAGCAGTGTAGGTAACCCTATTAAGTGCTGTTAAACCCCACTGAATTTCATGCGAAGAACTAAAGCGCGATCCTTTACCTGGGAGTAAGCTCGGTTGCTGGCAATGGGGCTTGCGTCTGAGTAAACCCTCCTAGGGTTGTGATTCACCCGTTGGAAGAGTTGCACGGTTGCTTCAAAGCAAAGCCATCGACTACCACCAAGCTTACTCCTGAGTAACGCACGCCTTGGAGCCAACCATTTTTTCTAAACAAAAACCTCCGTTTTCAGGTTGAATTACTGTGTTGGCACCTTGCGATAAATAAGTGGGTTTTGGGTTGCAATTTGGGCACTCGGTCTCGAAAAGGTTCGCCATCACTGATATATGAAAACTATTCCATCGTAATTCCAGGCTATCTCCAGGTCCTACCTGGATATTGGCAATGCCACATAAGGAACATGATAGATGAGGCGGAGCATAAACCAAAAAAATTACTAGGGCCGTGGTGGCAAATCTATGGCACTTCAGATGTTCATGGACTACAATTCCCATCAGCCCCTGCCAGCACGGCCAATTTGGCCGTGCTGGCAGGGGCTGATGGGAATTGTAGTCCATGAACATCTGGAGTGCCATAGGTTTGCCACCACTGTACTAGGGCCTTACTAGGACCTGAGGCCAGGCCTCCTGTGACTGCCCTTGTGTTTCTCTCTGTTGAGTTGCTTGGGGATCTATAACTCACCCGCCTGGAAAACAGATGTTCCTCCCACTCAAACCCCAGTGCTGGAGGGAGAATTTGGCCTTCTGGGTGTGGTGGGCAGGAGGCTGATACCAGGAGGCGTGGCCTCACCAGCGTGCTCTGCCCCTCTCTTCCTGTCACAGGGGAGTCACCTTGTGTGATGATTGGTGGGTGTCGGTGGTGTTTCCATGGATACTGGGGGTGCTGCTGGGCAGCATGAACCCTGGCAACATGTTTCAGGCAATTTTCTTCTCCTGTACTGGGAAGGCCTTGGACACCAGTTCATACTCCACAAGCATCAGGGTTTTGGGGTGGGGCTGTGGATGACTCTAATGCAGGAAGTAGTTCCCTTCCCCCGTGCCCATTTTTACTCATCAAAGCAAAAAAAAAAAAAAAAAAAAGGCCTGCATCTCACGGTTTGCTCAGCTGGGCCCCTTTCTCCAATAGTAAACAGTAGGTTATGTGGTTTTAAAACTCATCTTTCTACACACGTTCCTAATGTCCCGACAACGACCCCTAAGAAATTGTGTACATTTGTGGTGTTAAAACATAAAATATGTTGCAATAATGCAATATTATGCAACACAACACACAACAACTCGAAATGAGTCGGAGCGGGTGGCAGTGAGTCCTTCTCACCCACCTCTCCTGCATTCCTTCCTTCCTTCCATCCTTCCCTCACCTTTCCCTCAGGGGTTCTCCACACCCATCTCCTTTCCTCCTGGTTGACATCGCGTTCTTTCGCTCTCTTTCTGGAACTCCTCCTACACACCGCGACTCCCCTCTTTCTCCCCCCTTCTGGTTCCCGGGCTCTGGGACCAGGCACTGGGGGGCCCTCCCTTCCTCCCCGCCACCACACCCTTTTGCAGTTCTCGGCTCTCTCCCCTCCCCCTATATGGTTCTTCTCTCTATTTCCTCTTACAACAACCCTGTGAGGTACAACCCTGTGAGGTACAGAATGAGTGAATGGTCCATCCAGCACAAGTATGGAAGCAAGGATTTGAACTGGGGTTGCTAGACCCCCCCCCCCCCAGTCACTGGCAGGGGATGAGGGGTAGGGTTCCCAGATGCAGGTTGGGAAACTCCCATAGATTTGGAGATGGAGGCTGGGGAGGACCTCATTGGGGTAGTCTGAAGATGAGCTGTAATGATGGGAGGCTGGCGTCCCTGAGAGCCGATGTGGTGTGGTGGTGAAGAGCGACAGACTCTAATACGGAGAACTTAGTTTGATTTCCACTCCTCCACATGAGCAGTGGTCTCTAATCTGGGTTTGTTTCCCCGTTCCTGCACATGAAGCCTGCTAAGTGACCTTGGGTGAGTCAAGTTCTTCCCAAACCATCTCAGTCCCATCTACCTCACAAGGTGTGGGGAGGGGAAGGCGATTGTAAACCACTTTGAGGCGCCCCCAAAATAGAGAAAAAGTGAGCTGTAGAAACTAACTCTTCTTCTCATTTGAACCAAGCTTTCCCAGGCCCTCATCCTGTACTCTACCCATTAATCAACACTGGCTCTTATCAGCTGTTCAGGAGGACACTGAACTGGTTCTTTTTCTTTTAATTTTTTAATTGTATCATTTGAATTTTACAGTTTATAATAATATCCTTCATACATTTTCAAACAATACACTTTCCCCCCCCCCCCCCCGGTTCATCTTCTTCATAGTTTTGTCACACAAACAGCCGTAAGTTCATTCTCTGTAGCCTCTTCTCCCATATTTCTTCATTGACTCGAACTTCTTTCACTGAACTGGTTCTGAGGTGGCCGGTATCAACAGATGAACACCTGCTTGGGCTAATTTGGAGAGGGATGTGCTGGAGGACACCTTCAGAGGTGAGCAGCGGTTATTGGCAAAGGCTCACCCACCACACTGAAACCAACAGTGCTTGTTTGCAAAAGAGTGTGTGGAGGGTTGCAGGGCCTTTTTTGAGGCGTCTGTGGATGCAGGCTTTTTAGTTTCAACTGGATGCATGTGCTTCCGTTTCAGTCTCTCATTAATGAAGAAGAAGAGTTTGGATTTATATCCTCCCTTTCTTTCCTGTAAGGAGACTCAGGGGGGCTTACAAAGTCCTTGTTCTTCCCTCCTCACAACAAACACCCTGTGAGGTAGGTGGGGCTGAGAGAGCTCCAAAGAACTGTGACTAGCCCAAGGACACCCAGCTGGCATGTGCTGAACTGCACAAGCTAATCTAGTTCACCAGATAAGCCTCCACAGCTCAAGTGGCAGAGCAGGGAATCAAACCCGGTTCTCCAGATTAGAGTACGCCTGCTCTTAACCACTACACTATGCTGCCTCTAATGAGGCAACCTATGTAATTAAAAGCAGCAAAAGGAGTGTGCCGAAGTGCTGCATCCATACATCTAGGTCAGGACAAAGGTTTTTTTTAAAGCTCCGATAAAATGATTGAGAGCATCTGTGCGCCACGTCTTTAATTTACCACTAATGATCCAATACTATGCCTGTTTAATCAGAAGCAAGTACTTCTGTATTCAGCAGGATTCAGTCTCAAGCAAGCATGTTTAGAATTGCAGACGAGCCTGGGAAAAAGTTTTGTTCTTCTAGAGTTCCAGCTTTCAGTTCAGCGACTTGGCTACTGAAGCGTTGCCTGCGCTCAGCCTGCCTTTTTTTCTTCAGCTTCTCAGAACCAGGGAATAAGGCGGCAAAATTTCACTTTCTGATACATACCTTGGCAGAGGTTTATCTAAGGTGGGGCAGCCAGGGCATATACCCTGGGCGACACTTAATATTGCATACCTGCCTAGCTGCCAAGCAATGTAATTTCATCGTCCCCTCAAGACTCTGCCTCCCAGGAGCGAGTCAAGATGCAGAGGAGTCGAACTGGCCAGGAAAGCTTGAAAGGGTTCCTGCCAATTGAATGCTGCACCCAATGTCACCCTTTTTAAAAAAATAATTATCACTTTATTAAATAAATTAAAGTGTATTACAACAATGGGTCATATATGTTATACATAGATTTTTTAAAAAGTTTATATGTGTTGTACATACTTCTCTCTTACAATCGGCATACTTTCTATAACCTTTTGCTTTGGTTCTCCCTAAATGGGAGTATATAATTGCCAAATAATTAAATAAGGCTTCTCTTCCTAAATACCCTACCTATCCTATAAACATATTTGCAGAAAGTTTAACAGACAGAGCTTCACTTGAATGGCATTACGCTACTAACTTTGTAACATTAAATAATAAGTTTATCTATCTCAGTTCCATCTTCTTAAAAAAAAAAATTTAGAGGTGTCCAAATGTTTTCTCTCTTCTTCGTATCTTCTTCCTGTAAAGATAATGTAATACAATCCATATCCATAAGAATATAATTTTTTTTCCAACCAGTCTTCTAAAGCTGGGACCTTTTTTGACTTCCAATTGGCGGCAATTAATATCCTTGCTGCCGCCGTAAGGTAAGTAATCAGTTTAGTATGTAGTTGCAGTTCTTTTATGTTATATAGTCCCAATAAATACAGCCCTGGTTTCAATGTCACCCTTTAGAAGGAGATGCAAGCCAGCCCCATTGCCTGGTGTTGCTTGAGGCACACTTCTTTCATTCATTCATTCATTCATTCATTCATTCATTCATTCATTCATTCATTCATTCATTCATTTACCGCCCCTCCCTCGAAGGGCTTTGGGTGGTGCACAACAAAATTACACAACAAAATTACACAACAAACACTAAAACACACACAAAATACAGAATATAAAATAAATTATTATCGATAAAATAAAACTTTTTTTAAAACATTAGGCTAGTATAGCAATAGTGTTGGGAATATCGGGTCCATTAAAATCCATAACTATTGAGTTCCCTCCCAAGGAGGGGGAACGGTCCCTAACATCTTGGGACCCACCGTTCCCCCTCCTTGGGGGGGCTTGAATGTGGATTTTAATGGACCCCGATAATTTTGTACTGAACGCTGTATTTTTATTAAAATAAAATATTAAAACAGTACGCTGTATTATTACTAAAATAATAATAATTGTATTATAGGAGAATCAAACGTAACAATCTTGAGAGACTCGTATATATTCATCCACTTTTCCAACAACATAACATTCAGATTTTTTTCTGAGTGTACACTTGGAAGTGGCCTCCCCACCTCCAGAGGGCAGCAGACCTGCCAACATAAGCTGGCAAAAGACCCAGGAAGACGGGCCCTGCAGAAGGACACCAGAGGGGTGGGAGTGCTGAGAATCAGTCAGGAAGACCAGACCATTGGAGAGGGGGCACAGTCTCCCTAGGTTCTGTACTATGCTCCAAAAGTTCATTTTTGTGACCGGGGTGGCCCTCTCTTGAGTTGTCTTGCCCCCATCTCCACGAGGTCAGCAGAGATCAGGCAGCCTCGTATGGGTCGGAAGCAGGTAGGCTTGGTTGTGAACTGAGCATGATCTGGCTAGGTCCAGTGGCCAACTGTGGGCCCCACCTCACCTGGAGTTCCACAGCAGTGCATTAGTTCATTGGTGGGGTTGCTAACCTCTAGGTCACAGGTGTCAAACTCATGGCCCTCCAGATGTTATGGGCTATACTTCCTATCATCCCCTGCCAGAACCTGTGCTCTAGGTGGTGGCTGCGGCAGCCAAGCTGGTGGGTGGTTAACAAATAACATTAAGCAATTCTGGCAGATCATAAATAGAAGGGCCCAAACGTGCAGTATCCAGTTGCCCCATATTTCACTAGACCGATGGTTCAGTTATTTTTCTAATCTGTTCAATGCTAGCCTAACTGAATACCCTGATTCCACTTCAATACCAGAGGAGCTACCAGATTGGCCTGAGGTTAATCCTCAAGAAGTGAGTAAACGGGCTGATACTTGGAGGCATGTTAATGGATCAGATAAAACTTTCACTTTTTATTCTACTCGTCATGGATCTGGTTCAAGAATCGACATGATATGGGCTACTTCAAATCTCATAAAAGATATATCTAAAGTTGAAATTTTGTCAGATTCTATAACAGATCATAGACCGGTGATTGCCTGTTTTAGACAGAAAAACCGGAAATTAGAATATAGATGGGTTTTGAATAAACTGCTACTACAAGATACAGAGGTAGTTGAACAAACCAGGAAGGAAATAGCAGAATTTTTTAAGTTTAATATCCACAAGGAGATGAAATGGGGGATCATATGGGACGCATTTAAGGCATACATCAGAGGACACTTCATACAACAAAATTCTATTAAAAAGAAAGCAAAAGAAGAAAATAAACTAAAATTGATTAAACAAATACAATATATAGAACAAGAATTAATAAATAAGCCAAACAATACAGGGAATGTACATCAATTAAAAATTCTGAAAGCACAACTAGATTTAATGGTGACAGAAGAAATTAGTTTACAAATATTGAAATGTAAACAAACAAATTTTGAATACGATAACAAAATTTCCAAAGTTTTAGCATGGAAATTAAGGCAAAGGAATCAGGATAGATACATTACAAAAATTAAACAAGGTCAAAAAATGATTTCAGAACAAAAAAAAATAAAACAACTTTTTGTCGACTTCTTTCAAAATTTATACAAATCTGTAAAAAGTGATCAAAAAATATTAATTGACTATATTGCAGAAGCTAACTTAAAGGTGATAGATCAAGAAGACAACTTAAGGTTAAACTTACCAATTACAAGAGAAGAAATATTGATAGCAATTCAGAAATTAAAACTTAATAAAACCCCAGGTCCTGATGGACTAACAAATTTTTTTTACAAAACATTCACAAATGACTTAGTAGAAATTTTGTTACAATTATTTAACAACATTGAGAAGGAAGGTGTCCCAGAATCATGGAACATTGCTAATGTCTCACTGATTCCAAAGCAAGGAAAAGACAGATTGGATATAGAAAATTATAGGCCGATCTCATTGTTAGATTCGGACTATAAAATTTTTGCTTCAATTATGGCAGATAGGCTAAAATCAGTTCTTTCCAAAATCATTCATACTGATCAAAATGGTTTCCTACCCGACAGATACCTTAAAGATAATGTTAGAATAATTATTGACGTGATTGAAATATTCGAACAAAAACCCGATAGACAATTGGCCCTATTCTTTATAGACTTCCGTAAGGCTTTTGATTCTATTGAGTGGCAATTCATAACATCTATTTTAGAAAAAAGAGGATTTGGTAAAAGATTCTGCACATGGATTAGTCATATTTATAAGAAGCAATGTGCAAGATTTATAATTAACAATGAGCTTTCTAATGTATGTCAGATCAATAAAGGAACGCGTCAAGGTTGCCCACTTTCCCCTCTTCTTTTTATTTTAGCAATCGAAGTTCTTCTAGAAAAAATCAGAAACCACACAGGCATAAAAGGTGTTAGAATTAAAAAGAATACATTTAAAGTTAGGGCATATGCCGATGATGTAGTGGTCTTATTAGAAGAACCATTAGAATCATCAATACACTTACAAAATACATTAAAAAATTTTGCTGCAGTTTCTGGTTTAATGGTAAATAAAGACAAATCACAACTGTTAACTAAAAATATGTGTGAGATAGATAAGAAAAAGTTGACGGAAAATATAGAATGCCTAATTACACAGAAAGTTAAGTATTTAGGTATTATACTGACTAAATCAAATTTGGATTTATATGTAAATAATTATGAGAAGCTGTGGAGATCAACCCTGAATAACATTAAGAATTGGGAAAAATTAAATTTATCATTGCTTGGACGCATTGCCACAATTAAAATGAATTTATTACCTAAATTTATATTTTTATTTCAAACCATACCAATTATTAAAACAGACAAACCATTTAAAGAATGGCAACAGCAACTTAACAAATTCTTGTGGGGAGGACGAAAACCACGTATTAAATATAAGATTATGACTGAACTTAAAGCGAAAGGCGGCTTAGCTTTACCCAATCTTAAGTTATATTTTGAAGCTGCGTGTTTATCATGGTTGAAAGAATGGATCTGTCTTTCAAACCCCAAATTGTTGGCACTAGAATTAGATGGTTTAAAATTCGGAATTCACGCGTTTTTACACTATAACAAAATCACAGCCAACAAACAATTTTATAATCACATAATCAGGTGTTCTTTATTTAAAGTATGGAACAAATACAAATATAAACTTTATAATTATTTACCACTCTGGACATCACCCCAAGAAGCCTTCTTTGGAAGATTTCATAATATCGAAAAATGGATAACTTACGCAGACCTTCTCAACATCAAGTTGATTGAAGGTAAATATACATATGAATTAAAATCGATACAAACCTTGAATGAACATAACATGAAGATAGACTGGTGGCTATATATGCAGTTACAAAACTGTTTTTCTAAAGACAAAAGTAGATTTCAAACTAACCTGCAACCTGATCAACTATACTTGATACAAAAATCCCCCAAAAAACTAATTGGTAACCTCTACAAATTCTGTTTAGAACTAGACTTGGAAGCAGAATATATAAAAGATTACATGATTCAATGGGCCAAAGATCTTGGCCACAACATAATGTTAGAGGCATGGGAAAGACTTTGGAAAAAAACATTGAATTTCACAAAAAGTAACTATATTAAAGAAAATTATTACAAAATGATGATGCGTTGGTATATTACACCAATAAAATTATCTAAAATATATCATACATCAGACAAATGCTGGAAATGTTCCAAAAAATCTGGGACTTTTATCCATCAATGGTGGTTTTGTGAGAAGGCCACTCAATTTTGGAAGATGATACATAAAGAAATTAATATCATCTTAAACATAAAGATCTCCTTAAAACCAGAAAGATACTTGCTGGGTATGATAGATTTAAAAATGAGTAAAAGTCAAGCGTCATTGTTTCAATATCTAACAGTTGCAGCCAGAATTGTATGGGCTTAAATATTGGAAATCTAATAAAAATCCATCCAAACTTGGATCGGCAAAGTAAAGTATTAGAATTGGCAAAGTTAGCAAAAATAGTAGAGGAAGCTGATTATACGCTAGAACAAAACTTTCAAACAAAATGGGAAAAATGGATGCAATATATCCAAAAACAAGGTTATAATAGTTAGAATTACGTATTAGATAAATAAAAATAGAGATATTTGGAAGTCTGTTCATATATATGTATGCTTTATACTTACTGTAATCTCTTTGTGTGTGTTGTTGTTGATGTTGTTGTTGTTGTTTTTTGTTGGTTTTTTTTGTGTGTGTGTGTTTCTTTTATAGATGTGTATGTAAGGATGTGTGGTGTTGGAAATTTAAGATTAAGGTGAAAGATATCCAAGCTTTGTTAAACTTCTGTCTCATGTCTATGTAATATGTTTACGTTGGATATGGTGCTTGTTACACACTTATGTATGGCGGCTTCACGGTATCTACTGCACCTGCAGAAGCGAGTAAACTAATCCAGTGGTTTGAAAAGCGGTAAGGCACCCCAGGTCCCGATGCAAATAATACCAGAAATACTTTAAACTCCTCACCCGAAAGTGGTGGGCTACAACTCTGGCTTCCTTATTTTACTCCATGTATAATAATCACGGGCCGTGATCCCAAAGATGTGGGTTGGGGTCTATAGATGTCCCAATCTACATAAAAAAAGGGTGGATATATTACAAATCCTTCAAAGTTCTTATCGCCATTCCTATGTTTCCATTATCTGTCCAATTGGTAAAACTATATGCAAAATCTACTCCTTAGGAGAGTGGAAGATTGGGTCAATGGCGTACAAGCAGAAGTGATAGGACCGGAGCAAATTGGATTCACTAAAAATAAATCAACACTGATCATGTAACAGTTTTAGCAATAACTTCAGCTAACAAAAGTATAACTCATAATAACCTGTGAAAACTGTTTGCAGCCTTCCTGGATTCTAAAAGGGGCATTTGACTCCATATCTAGAGCTCCCAACTGTGAGAAAATTGACGGGCGCTACACATAAGGACCCCAGACTACTGTTTCTTATAAAGCAGCTACACACTTGCAATCTTAGCTGGGCAGAATAAGAGTCAAGAATAACAAAAGGACTGCCACAGAAAATATCATTACCACAACCAGGAGGGTCAAACAAGGCTGTACATTGGCCCCCACTTTGTTCAATATGCATTCCTTAGTGATCTAGTGCCAACCCTCCAGAAGGCTGCCAATGGGCATATGTTCCTCAACTAAGCACTAAACACGTGCGTCTCGCTACATCGTATGTGCTGACGACATATCTCGCTCTTCTTTCCCACACTAAAAGTTGGTCTCTACTCGCCTCTTAAATTGCTGTGCTGAATATTGTAAGAGGAACGAACTGGTAATTAACTATGAAAAAACCAAAATAATGGTCTTCGGCTTAGAAGACCCCCCCAGGTCAAGTACATGGGACCATCACACAGACCGTATAGAACAAGCAATCCAGTTCAAATATTTGGGCATAACTCTTACTAGCAACCTTAATTGGGCAGTACATGGTGGAAATTGTGCACTCGGCCATGCAGCTAAATAACAGTGCCCCAGGCAATTCAGCGCTTCTTTTTCACTGTGGGCCACCTGGTATATACCATCCCGTGATTGAAGGTGTGTTCAATGCTAAATGCGGCTCTTCAGCTCCTCTATGGAGTAACCTATTCTGATCGGAGCTTATAAACAAAAAAATATAAATACAGCCCAGTCCCGCCTTCCACAAAATTATGGGCTTACCAAATCAGGCTCTATATGCAGCTCCTAAGGTTTAGAACTCGGGCAAATATCATATGCCACGATGGTCTTTCGTTTGAGAACTGTCTGATACTGGCTACTGCATCCACTATCTGCAGGATCACTCCAGCTCTTGTTACACCTCATGCTGCTTCCGACTCATGCAGTAAATTCTAGGTGGCTGGAAACGAAGTTGAGGGAAAAAAATCAACACTCTTTAGCTTTTCATTAGAGTCATTAGTCCCTCTTTCCCTATCAGCTTGCATATAGCCGCTTTCTGAAAACTGGGCTATTAGAACAAGAGTATCGGGATATGGAGCAACAGCTGCGAGGAAAAACGTGGTTCCCCCCTGACCCTGCTTATTCCAATTGAACAAGGACACATGGCCACCATTTACAGTGGATCACCAACCCTAAATTAAGAAGAGCTTCAACACTGGCCAGATTCAATCTAATGCCTTCTATGCTGCCTCTATGGTAGATACTGCCAAATTGGATGTCAGGAGGAGGCTGCGTCCATGCACATGTAAGTCAGGTGGAGACACTCCGATCATACCCTCTTTCTTACTGTAAGGTTTGGTAAAAATCAGAATGTCAGCAATCTGCACTTCTATCCTACTTCTGGTATAAATAATCTATAACTGATGCTCTTAAGATACCTATGCTTTTGAAATGCATGGATCCCACAGTGTGAGGAAATCGTAGCAAAATTTCAAGCTAATAATAATAGACGCGTCTAGATGAATACTCAACCAATGTCTATGTATTATGACCACATATAGCCAGCAGTAATTTTGCTAGCTTCTGCCAGTAACTGGCGACGCTTAACTGAGTTAACTTAGCTGAAGGAACAAGTCCCATAGTTACAGAAGGACCATGTATATATTTTAGTATTTAGGGCATTTTAGTACCAGTGTCTATAATTGTGAGCAATAATGGGCAAATTTTGTATGCTGATTTTGTATGTTTATTTTATGCCAATAAAGGCTTGTGACTTGAGTCTACTTTGTATATAACCTCTAGGTCAAGCAGGTAGCTTCAAACCTAAGGGCCCCTCCAGATGTTATGGGCTATACTTCCTATCATCCCCTGCCAGAACCTGTGCTCTAGGTGGTGGCTGCGGCAGCCAAGCTGGTGGGGTAATGCCCCTTTTCACCTTAATGAATCAGCCTCCTCTGGTAGATGCACGTTTGAAAAAAAAGTGCCAACCTGGCGAATTCTCGTGCCCCTGCCTCCACCCCTCTTCCTATTTCCGCGTCCCTTTGTAAATAACAGGAGGATCTCCAGACTCTCACCTGGAGATTACGGTAAATCCACCATTGTTAAACCAACTCATGGTGATCCCCCCCTCCATCCTTGAGACATTCCAGGTGAGAAATAAGCAGAGGTGGTTTGCCATTGCCTTTCTCCACATAGCAACTGCAATCCTTGGTGGTCTCCCATTCAAGTACTTACCCCGGCTGATCTTGCTCCGCAGCCCAGCTCTGACAAGCTTGGCCTTTGCTGGGCTATTCTGGGTATACTTGGCAAGTATAACGATGGAATGAAAAGTTTGTTGGTTTTAAAGATGCCACAAGGCCAGTTTCGCAACAGTCCCCGCCTGTTTCACGGAGGGAATGTTTGGTTTTAAATTGTTCCACTCAGTTCGGAGTTTTAAGGTATCATAATGTACACCAAAGCATATTTTATTGATAATTACTGTTGGAAGCCGCTCCTGAGCCCACTCTTGAGCAGGAAAAGCAGGAGCAGAAATAAAGCAGGCAGGCAGGCAGGGTGGTGCAGGTAGGTGGCAGGTGGCAGTGGTGGCAGGTGGTAGGTAGGTAGGTAGGTAGGTAGGTAGGTAGGTAGGTAGGTAGGTAGGTACAACAGTGTGCCTGAACAATTTGGAGAGACTGTTTTCCAATGATAAATAATTTGCAGTGGTGTAGTTAGGGGGTAAGGGGATGGAGCCCCGGGCATGACTTCTAAGCAGAGGCGGGATCCAGCAGGTTCTCACAGGTTCCCGAGAGTAGGTTACTAATTATTTGTGTGTGCCGAGAGGGGGTTACTAATTGGTGATTTTGCTGCGTGATTTTTGCCTTAGTTACACCCTCCTCTCCCAGCAGTAGTTTACAGAACTCTGAAGTAGTTCAGCAGGAGGTGCATGGTATTGAGGCAGTCCCATGCCTGTGCGTATCTGCTTCCCACCTGGCCTTGCTCCGATGAGTATGTCCCCGCCACAGCCCCACTCCATGAATGTCTGGCCACGCCTCTGCACCGCAGTCTCCGCCCATCCCCATTGGCGCTATGCCACAGTTTGAATCCCACCACCATGGGAAATTACTAAAAATTTTGGATCCCACCACTGCTTCTAAGGGTGCACTGCAGGGCCGTATCCCTCCCTTGCAACTACACCCCGATCCCAAACTCTCGCCAGGGCGCAACTGTGTGTGTTTGTATGTGGGGGTACTGCACCCGGGATAAGCCCCAGGTACTGTTTTTAAAGCTCTACCCCTGCATGGGCCACACATGATTCCTGTAGTGGGCACTGCAGACCCTTGCAACCAATATTTTCCATGCGCATTTCCAGCCACCGCTGTTTTCTGGAAGAGCGGTCTATTCTGGGCACGCTCACTTCACTCCTGCATTTCCTAATGTGGGGGGGGGTGGGGGGGGGGGGGGGTGGGGGGGGGGGGGGGTGGGGGGGGGGGGGGGTGGGGGGGGGGGGGGGTGGGGGGGGGGGGGGGTGGGGGGGGGGGGGGGTGGGGGGGGGGGGGGGTGGGGGGGGGGGGGGGTGGGGGGGGGGGGGGGTGGGGGGGGGGGGGGGTGGGGGGGGGGGGGGGTGGGGGGGGGGGGGGGTGGGGGGGGGGGGGGGTGGGGGGGGGGGGGGGTGGGGGGGGGGGGGGGTGGGGGGGGGGGGGGGTGGGGGGGGGGGGGGGTGGGGGGGGGGGGGGGTGGGGGGGGGGGGGGGTGGGGGGGGGGGGGGGTGGGGGGGGGGGGGGGTGGGGGGGGGGGGGGGTGGGGGGGGGGGGGGGTGGGGGGGGGGGGGGGTGGGGGGGGGGGGGGGTGGGGGGGGGGGGGGGTGGGGGGGGGGGGGGGTGGGGGGGGGGGGGGGTGGGGGGGGGGGGGGGTGGGGGGGGGGGGGGGTGGGGGGGGGGGGGGGTGGGGGGGGGGGGGGGTGGGGGGGGGGGGGGGTGGGGGGGGGGGGGGGTGGGGGGGGGGGGGGGTGGGGGGGGGGGGGGGTGGGGGGGGGGGGGGGTGGGGGGGGGGGGGGGTGGGGGGGGGGGGGGGTGGGGGGGGGGGGGGGTGGGGGGGGGGGGGGGTGGGGGGGGGGGGGGGTGGGGGGGGGGGGGGGTGGGGGGGGGGGGGGGTGGGGGGGGGGGGGGGTGGGGGGGGGGGGGGGTGGGGGGGGGGGGGGGTGGGGGGGGGGGGGGGTGGGGGGGGGGGGGGGTGGGGGGGGGGGGGGGTGGGGGGGGGGGGGGGTGGGGGGGGGGGGGGGTGGGGGGGGGGGGGGGTGGGGGGGGGGGGGGGTGGGGGGGGGGGGGGGTGGGGGGGGGGGGGGGTGGGGGGGGGGGGGGGTGGGGGGGGGGGGGGGTGGGGGGGGGGGGGGGTGGGGGGGGGGGGGGGTGGGGGGGGGGGGGGGTGGGGGGGGGGGGGGGTGGGGGGGGGGGGGGGTGGGGGGGGGGGGGGGTGGGGGGGGGGGGGGGTGGGGGGGGGGGGGGGTGGGGGGGGGGGGGGGTGGGGGGGGGGGGGGGTGGGGGGGGGGGGGGGTGGGGGGGGGGGGGGGTGGGGGGGGGGGGGGGTGGGGGGGGGGGGGGGTGGGGGGGGGGGGGGGTGGGGGGGGGGGGGGGTGGGGGGGGGGGGGGGTGGGGGGGGGGGGGGGTGGGGGGGGGGGGGGGTGGGGGGGGGGGGGGGTGGGGGGGGGGGGGGGTGGGGGGGGGGGGGGGTGGGGGGGGGGGGGGGTGGGGGGGGGGGGGGGTGGGGGGGGGGGGGGGTGGGGGGGGGGGGGGGTGGGGGGGGGGGGGGGTGGGGGGGGGGGGGGGTGGGGGGGGGGGGGGGTGGGGGGGGGGGGGGGTGGGGGGGGGGGGGGGTGGGGGGGGGGGGGGGTGGGGGGGGGGGGGGGTGGGGGGGGGGGGGGGTGGGGGGGGGGGGGGGTGGGGGGGGGGGGGGGTGGGGGGGGGGGGGGGTGGGGGGGGGGGGGGGTGGGGGGGGGGGGGGGTGGGGGGGGGGGGGGGTGGGGGGGGGGGGGGGTGGGGGGGGGGGGGGGTGGGGGGGGGGGGGGGTGGGGGGGGGGGGGGGTGGGGGGGGGGGGGGGTGGGGGGGGGGGGGGGTGGGGGGGGGGGGGGGTGGGGGGGGGGGGGGGTGGGGGGGGGGGGGGGTGGGGGGGGGGGGGGGTGGGGGGGGGGGGGGGTGGGGGGGGGGGGGGGTGGGGGGGGGGGGGGGTGGGGGGGGGGGGGGGTGGGGGGGGGGGGGGGTGGGGGGGGGGGGGGGTGGGGGGGGGGGGGGGTGGGGGGGGGGGGGGGTGGGGGGGGGGGGGGGTGGGGGGGGGGGGGGGTGGGGGGGGGGGGGGGTGGGGGGGGGGGGGGGTGGGGGGGGGGGGGGGTGGGGGGGGGGGGGGGTGGGGGGGGGGGGGGGTGGGGGGGGGGGGGGGTGGGGGGGGGGGGGGGTGGGGGGGGGGGGGGGTGGGGGGGGGGGGGGGTGGGGGGGGGGGGGGGTGGGGGGGGGGGGGGGTGGGGGGGGGGGGGGGTGGGGGGGGGGGGGGGTGGGGGGGGGGGGGGGTGGGGGGGGGGGGGGGTGGGGGGGGGGGGGGGTGGGGGGGGGGGGGGGTGGGGGGGGGGGGGGGTGGGGGGGGGGGGGGGTGGGGGGGGGGGGGGGTGGGGGGGGGGGGGGGTGGGGGGGGGGGGGGGTGGGGGGGGGGGGGGGTGGGGGGGGGGGGGGGTGGGGGGGGGGGGGGGTGGGGGGGGGGGGGGGTGGGGGGGGGGGGGGGTGGGGGGGGGGGGGGGTGGGGGGGGGGGGGGGTGGGGGGGGGGGGGGGTGGGGGGGGGGGGGGGTGGGGGGGGGGGGGGGTGGGGGGGGGGGGGGGTGGGGGGGGGGGGGGGTGGGGGGGGGGGGGGGTGGGGGGGGGGGGGGGTGGGGGGGGGGGGGGGTGGGGGGGGGGGGGGGTGGGGGGGGGGGGGGGTGGGGGGGGGGGGGGGTGGGGGGGGGGGGGGGTGGGGGGGGGGGGGGGTGGGGGGGGGGGGGGGTGGGGGGGGGGGGGGGTGGGGGGGGGGGGGGGTGGGGGGGGGGGGGGGTGGGGGGGGGGGGGGGTGGGGGGGGGGGGGGGTGGGGGGGGGGGGGGGTGGGGGGGGGGGGGGGTGGGGGGGGGGGGGGGTGGGGGGGGGGGGGGGTGGGGGGGGGGGGGGGTGGGGGGGGGGGGGGGTGGGGGGGGGGGGGGGTGGGGGGGGGGGGGGGTGGGGGGGGGGGGGGGTGGGGGGGGGGGGGGGTGGGGGGGGGGGGGGGTGGGGGGGGGGGGGGGTGGGGGGGGGGGGGGGTGGGGGGGGGGGGGGGTGGGGGGGGGGGGGGGTGGGGGGGGGGGGGGGTGGGGGGGGGGGGGGGTGGGGGGGGGGGGGGGTGGGGGGGGGGGGGGGTGGGGGGGGGGGGGGGTGGGGGGGGGGGGGGGTGGGGGGGGGGGGGGGTGGGGGGGGGGGGGGGTGGGGGGGGGGGGGGGTGGGGGGGGGGGGGGGTGGGGGGGGGGGGGGGTGGGGGGGGGGGGGGGTGGGGGGGGGGGGGGGTGGGGGGGGGGGGGGGTGGGGGGGGGGGGGGGTGGGGGGGGGGGGGGGTGGGGGGGGGGGGGGGTGGGGGGGGGGGGGGGTGGGGGGGGGGGGGGGTGGGGGGGGGGGGGGGTGGGGGGGGGGGGGGGTGGGGGGGGGGGGGGGTGGGGGGGGGGGGGGGTGGGGGGGGGGGGGGGTGGGGGGGGGGGGGGGTGGGGGGGGGGGGGGGTGGGGGGGGGGGGGGGTGGGGGGGGGGGGGGGTGGGGGGGGGGGGGGGTGGGGGGGGGGGGGGGTGGGGGGGGGGGGGGGTGGGGGGGGGGGGGGGTGGGGGGGGGGGGGGGTGGGGGGGGGGGGGGGTGGGGGGGGGGGGGGGTGGGGGGGGGGGGGGGTGGGGGGGGGGGGGGGTGGGGGGGGGGGGGGGTGGGGGGGGGGGGGGGTGGGGGGGGGGGGGGGTGGGGGGGGGGGGGGGTGGGGGGGGGGGGGGGTGGGGGGGGGGGGGGGTGGGGGGGGGGGGGGGTGGGGGGGGGGGGGGGTGGGGGGGGGGGGGGGTGGGGGGGGGGGGGGGTGGGGGGGGGGGGGGGTGGGGGGGGGGGGGGGTGGGGGGGGGGGGGGGTGGGGGGGGGGGGGGGTGGGGGGGGGGGGGGGTGGGGGGGGGGGGGGGTGGGGGGGGGGGGGGGTGGGGGGGGGGGGGGGTGGGGGGGGGGGGGGGTGGGGGGGGGGGGGGGTGGGGGGGGGGGGGGGTGGGGGGGGGGGGGGGTGGGGGGGGGGGGGGGTGGGGGGGGGGGGGGGTGGGGGGGGGGGGGGGTGGGGGGGGGGGGGGGTGGGGGGGGGGGGGGGTGGGGGGGGGGGGGGGTGGGGGGGGGGGGGGGTGGGGGGGGGGGGGGGTGGGGGGGGGGGGGGGTGGGGGGGGGGGGGGGTGGGGGGGGGGGGGGGTGGGGGGGGGGGGGGGTGGGGGGGGGGGGGGGTGGGGGGGGGGGGGGGTGGGGGGGGGGGGGGGTGGGGGGGGGGGGGGGTGGGGGGGGGGGGGGGTGGGGGGGGGGGGGGGTGGGGGGGGGGGGGGGTGGGGGGGGGGGGGGGTGGGGGGGGGGGGGGGTGGGGGGGGGGGGGGGTGGGGGGGGGGGGGGGTGGGGGGGGGGGGGGGTGGGGGGGGGGGGGGGTGGGGGGGGGGGGGGGTGGGGGGGGGGGGGGGTGGGGGGGGGGGGGGGTGGGGGGGGGGGGGGGTGGGGGGGGGGGGGGGTGGGGGGGGGGGGGGGTGGGGGGGGGGGGGGGTGGGGGGGGGGGGGGGTGGGGGGGGGGGGGGGTGGGGGGGGGGGGGGGTGGGGGGGGGGGGGGGTGGGGGGGGGGGGGGGTGGGGGGGGGGGGGGGTGGGGGGGGGGGGGGGTGGGGGGGGGGGGGGGTGGGGGGGGGGGGGGGTGGGGGGGGGGGGGGGTGGGGGGGGGGGGGGGTGGGGGGGGGGGGGGGTGGGGGGGGGGGGGGGTGGGGGGGGGGGGGGGTGGGGGGGGGGGGGGGTGGGGGGGGGGGGGGGTGGGGGGGGGGGGGGGTGGGGGGGGGGGGGGGTGGGGGGGGGGGGGGGTGGGGGGGGGGGGGGGTGGGGGGGGGGGGGGGTGGGGGGGGGGGGGGGTGGGGGGGGGGGGGGGTGGGGGGGGGGGGGGGTGGGGGGGGGGGGGGGTGGGGGGGGGGGGGGGTGGGGGGGGGGGGGGGTGGGGGGGGGGGGGGGTGGGGGGGGGGGGGGGTGGGGGGGGGGGGGGGTGGGGGGGGGGGGGGGTGGGGGGGGGGGGGGGTGGGGGGGGGGGGGGGTGGGGGGGGGGGGGGGTGGGGGGGGGGGGGGGTGGGGGGGGGGGGGGGTGGGGGGGGGGGGGGGTGGGGGGGGGGGGGGGTGGGGGGGGGGGGGGGTGGGGGGGGGGGGGGGTGGGGGGGGGGGGGGGTGGGGGGGGGGGGGGGTGGGGGGGGGGGGGGGTGGGGGGGGGGGGGGGTGGGGGGGGGGGGGGGTGGGGGGGGGGGGGGGTGGGGGGGGGGGGGGGTGGGGGGGGGGGGGGGTGGGGGGGGGGGGGGGTGGGGGGGGGGGGGGGTGGGGGGGGGGGGGGGTGGGGGGGGGGGGGGGTGGGGGGGGGGGGGGGTGGGGGGGGGGGGGGGTGGGGGGGGGGGGGGGTGGGGGGGGGGGGGGGTGGGGGGGGGGGGGGGTGGGGGGGGGGGGGGGTGGGGGGGGGGGGGGGTGGGGGGGGGGGGGGGTGGGGGGGGGGGGGGGTGGGGGGGGGGGGGGGTGGGGGGGGGGGGGGGTGGGGGGGGGGGGGGGTGGGGGGGGGGGGGGGTGGGGGGGGGGGGGGGTGGGGGGGGGGGGGGGTGGGGGGGGGGGGGGGTGGGGGGGGGGGGGGGTGGGGGGGGGGGGGGGTGGGGGGGGGGGGGGGTGGGGGGGGGGGGGGGTGGGGGGGGGGGGGGGTGGGGGGGGGGGGGGGTGGGGGGGGGGGGGGGTGGGGGGGGGGGGGGGTGGGGGGGGGGGGGGGTGGGGGGGGGGGGGGGTGGGGGGGGGGGGGGGTGGGGGGGGGGGGGGGTGGGGGGGGGGGGGGGTGGGGGGGGGGGGGGGTGGGGGGGGGGGGGGGTGGGGGGGGGGGGGGGTGGGGGGGGGGGGGGGTGGGGGGGGGGGGGGGTGGGGGGGGGGGGGGGTGGGGGGGGGGGGGGGTGGGGGGGGGGGGGGGTGGGGGGGGGGGGGGGTGGGGGGGGGGGGGGGTGGGGGGGGGGGGGGGTGGGGGGGGGGGGGGGTGGGGGGGGGGGGGGGTGGGGGGGGGGGGGGGTGGGGGGGGGGGGGGGTGGGGGGGGGGGGGGGTGGGGGGGGGGGGGGGTGGGGGGGGGGGGGGGTGGGGGGGGGGGGGGGTGGGGGGGGGGGGGGGTGGGGGGGGGGGGGGGTGGGGGGGGGGGGGGGTGGGGGGGGGGGGGGGTGGGGGGGGGGGGGGGTGGGGGGGGGGGGGGGTGGGGGGGGGGGGGGGTGGGGGGGGGGGGGGGTGGGGGGGGGGGGGGGTGGGGGGGGGGGGGGGTGGGGGGGGGGGGGGGTGGGGGGGGGGGGGGGTGGGGGGGGGGGGGGGTGGGGGGGGGGGGGGGTGGGGGGGGGGGGGGGTGGGGGGGGGGGGGGGTGGGGGGGGGGGGGGGTGGGGGGGGGGGGGGGTGGGGGGGGGGGGGGGTGGGGGGGGGGGGGGGTGGGGGGGGGGGGGGGTGGGGGGGGGGGGGGGTGGGGGGGGGGGGGGGTGGGGGGGGGGGGGGGTGGGGGGGGGGGGGGGTGGGGGGGGGGGGGGGTGGGGGGGGGGGGGGGTGGGGGGGGGGGGGGGTGGGGGGGGGGGGGGGTGGGGGGGGGGGGGGGTGGGGGGGGGGGGGGGTGGGGGGGGGGGGGGGTGGGGGGGGGGGGGGGTGGGGGGGGGGGGGGGTGGGGGGGGGGGGGGGTGGGGGGGGGGGGGGGTGGGGGGGGGGGGGGGTGGGGGGGGGGGGGGGTGGGGGGGGGGGGGGGTGGGGGGGGGGGGGGGTGGGGGGGGGGGGGGGTGGGGGGGGGGGGGGGTGGGGGGGGGGGGGGGTGGGGGGGGGGGGGGGTGGGGGGGGGGGGGGGTGGGGGGGGGGGGGGGTGGGGGGGGGGGGGGGTGGGGGGGGGGGGGGGTGGGGGGGGGGGGGGGTGGGGGGGGGGGGGGGTGGGGGGGGGGGGGGGTGGGGGGGGGGGGGGGTGGGGGGGGGGGGGGGTGGGGGGGGGGGGGGGTGGGGGGGGGGGGGGGTGGGGGGGGGGGGGGGTGGGGGGGGGGGGGGGTGGGGGGGGGGGGGGGTGGGGGGGGGGGGGGGTGGGGGGGGGGGGGGGTGGGGGGGGGGGGGGGTGGGGGGGGGGGGGGGTGGGGGGGGGGGGGGGTGGGGGGGGGGGGGGGTGGGGGGGGGGGGGGGTGGGGGGGGGGGGGGGTGGGGGGGGGGGGGGGTGGGGGGGGGGGGGGGTGGGGGGGGGGGGGGGTGGGGGGGGGGGGGGGTGGGGGGGGGGGGGGGTGGGGGGGGGGGGGGGTGGGGGGGGGGGGGGGTGGGGGGGGGGGGGGGTGGGGGGGGGGGGGGGTGGGGGGGGGGGGGGGTGGGGGGGGGGGGGGGTGGGGGGGGGGGGGGGTGGGGGGGGGGGGGGGTGGGGGGGGGGGGGGGTGGGGGGGGGGGGGGGTGGGGGGGGGGGGGGGTGGGGGGGGGGGGGGGTGGGGGGGGGGGGGGGTGGGGGGGGGGGGGGGTGGGGGGGGGGGGGGGTGGGGGGGGGGGGGGGTGGGGGGGGGGGGGGGTGGGGGGGGGGGGGGGTGGGGGGGGGGGGGGGTGGGGGGGGGGGGGGGTGGGGGGGGGGGGGGGTGGGGGGGGGGGGGGGTGGGGGGGGGGGGGGGTGGGGGGGGGGGGGGGTGGGGGGGGGGGGGGGTGGGGGGGGGGGGGGGTGGGGGGGGGGGGGGGTGGGGGGGGGGGGGGGTGGGGGGGGGGGGGGGTGGGGGGGGGGGGGGGTGGGGGGGGGGGGGGGTGGGGGGGGGGGGGGGTGGGGGGGGGGGGGGGTGGGGGGGGGGGGGGGTGGGGGGGGGGGGGGGTGGGGGGGGGGGGGGGTGGGGGGGGGGGGGGGTGGGGGGGGGGGGGGGTGGGGGGGGGGGGGGGTGGGGGGGGGGGGGGGTGGGGGGGGGGGGGGGTGGGGGGGGGGGGGGGTGGGGGGGGGGGGGGGTGGGGGGGGGGGGGGGTGGGGGGGGGGGGGGGTGGGGGGGGGGGGGGGTGGGGGGGGGGGGGGGTGGGGGGGGGGGGGGGTGGGGGGGGGGGGGGGTGGGGGGGGGGGGGGGTGGGGGGGGGGGGGGGTGGGGGGGGGGGGGGGTGGGGGGGGGGGGGGGTGGGGGGGGGGGGGGGTGGGGGGGGGGGGGGGTGGGGGGGGGGGGGGGTGGGGGGGGGGGGGGGTGGGGGGGGGGGGGGGTGGGGGGGGGGGGGGGTGGGGGGGGGGGGGGGTGGGGGGGGGGGGGGGTGGGGGGGGGGGGGGGTGGGGGGGGGGGGGGGTGGGGGGGGGGGGGGGTGGGGGGGGGGGGGGGTGGGGGGGGGGGGGGGTGGGGGGGGGGGGGGGTGGGGGGGGGGGGGGGTGGGGGGGGGGGGGGGTGGGGGGGGGGGGGGGTGGGGGGGGGGGGGGGTGGGGGGGGGGGGGGGTGGGGGGGGGGGGGGGTGGGGGGGGGGGGGGGTGGGGGGGGGGGGGGGTGGGGGGGGGGGGGGGTGGGGGGGGGGGGGGGTGGGGGGGGGGGGGGGTGGGGGGGGGGGGGGGTGGGGGGGGGGGGGGGTGGGGGGGGGGGGGGGTGGGGGGGGGGGGGGGTGGGGGGGGGGGGGGGTGGGGGGGGGGGGGGGTGGGGGGGGGGGGGGGTGGGGGGGGGGGGGGGTGGGGGGGGGGGGGGGTGGGGGGGGGGGGGGGTGGGGGGGGGGGGGGGTGGGGGGGGGGGGGGGTGGGGGGGGGGGGGGGTGGGGGGGGGGGGGGGTGGGGGGGGGGGGGGGTGGGGGGGGGGGGGGGTGGGGGGGGGGGGGGGTGGGGGGGGGGGGGGGTGGGGGGGGGGGGGGGTGGGGGGGGGGGGGGGTGGGGGGGGGGGGGGGTGGGGGGGGGGGGGGGTGGGGGGGGGGGGGGGTGGGGGGGGGGGGGGGTGGGGGGGGGGGGGGGTGGGGGGGGGGGGGGGTGGGGGGGGGGGGGGGTGGGGGGGGGGGGGGGTGGGGGGGGGGGGGGGTGGGGGGGGGGGGGGGTGGGGGGGGGGGGGGGTGGGGGGGGGGGGGGGTGGGGGGGGGGGGGGGTGGGGGGGGGGGGGGGTGGGGGGGGGGGGGGGTGGGGGGGGGGGGGGGTGGGGGGGGGGGGGGGTGGGGGGGGGGGGGGGTGGGGGGGGGGGGGGGTGGGGGGGGGGGGGGGTGGGGGGGGGGGGGGGTGGGGGGGGGGGGGGGTGGGGGGGGGGGGGGGTGGGGGGGGGGGGGGGTGGGGGGGGGGGGGGGTGGGGGGGGGGGGGGGTGGGGGGGGGGGGGGGTGGGGGGGGGGGGGGGTGGGGGGGGGGGGGGGTGGGGGGGGGGGGGGGTGGGGGGGGGGGGGGGTGGGGGGGGGGGGGGGTGGGGGGGGGGGGGGGTGGGGGGGGGGGGGGGTGGGGGGGGGGGGGGGTGGGGGGGGGGGGGGGTGGGGGGGGGGGGGGGTGGGGGGGGGGGGGGGTGGGGGGGGGGGGGGGTGGGGGGGGGGGGGGGTGGGGGGGGGGGGGGGTGGGGGGGGGGGGGGGTGGGGGGGGGGGGGGGTGGGGGGGGGGGGGGGTGGGGGGGGGGGGGGGTGGGGGGGGGGGGGGGTGGGGGGGGGGGGGGGTGGGGGGGGGGGGGGGTGGGGGGGGGGGGGGGTGGGGGGGGGGGGGGGTGGGGGGGGGGGGGGGTGGGGGGGGGGGGGGGTGGGGGGGGGGGGGGGTGGGGGGGGGGGGGGGTGGGGGGGGGGGGGGGTGGGGGGGGGGGGGGGTGGGGGGGGGGGGGGGTGGGGGGGGGGGGGGGTGGGGGGGGGGGGGGGTGGGGGGGGGGGGGGGTGGGGGGGGGGGGGGGTGGGGGGGGGGGGGGGTGGGGGGGGGGGGGGGTGGGGGGGGGGGGGGGTGGGGGGGGGGGGGGGTGGGGGGGGGGGGGGGTGGGGGGGGGGGGGGGTGGGGGGGGGGGGGGGTGGGGGGGGGGGGGGGTGGGGGGGGGGGGGGGTGGGGGGGGGGGGGGGTGGGGGGGGGGGGGGGTGGGGGGGGGGGGGGGTGGGGGGGGGGGGGGGTGGGGGGGGGGGGGGGTGGGGGGGGGGGGGGGTGGGGGGGGGGGGGGGTGGGGGGGGGGGGGGGTGGGGGGGGGGGGGGGTGGGGGGGGGGGGGGGTGGGGGGGGGGGGGGGTGGGGGGGGGGGGGGGTGGGGGGGGGGGGGGGTGGGGGGGGGGGGGGGTGGGGGGGGGGGGGGGTGGGGGGGGGGGGGGGTGGGGGGGGGGGGGGGTGGGGGGGGGGGGGGGTGGGGGGGGGGGGGGGTGGGGGGGGGGGGGGGTGGGGGGGGGGGGGGGTGGGGGGGGGGGGGGGTGGGGGGGGGGGGGGGTGGGGGGGGGGGGGGGTGGGGGGGGGGGGGGGTGGGGGGGGGGGGGGGTGGGGGGGGGGGGGGGTGGGGGGGGGGGGGGGTGGGGGGGGGGGGGGGTGGGGGGGGGGGGGGGTGGGGGGGGGGGGGGGTGGGGGGGGGGGGGGGTGGGGGGGGGGGGGGGTGGGGGGGGGGGGGGGTGGGGGGGGGGGGGGGTGGGGGGGGGGGGGGGTGGGGGGGGGGGGGGGTGGGGGGGGGGGGGGGTGGGGGGGGGGGGGGGTGGGGGGGGGGGGGGGTGGGGGGGGGGGGGGGTGGGGGGGGGGGGGGGTGGGGGGGGGGGGGGGTGGGGGGGGGGGGGGGTGGGGGGGGGGGGGGGTGGGGGGGGGGGGGGGTGGGGGGGGGGGGGGGTGGGGGGGGGGGGGGGTGGGGGGGGGGGGGGGTGGGGGGGGGGGGGGGTGGGGGGGGGGGGGGGTGGGGGGGGGGGGGGGTGGGGGGGGGGGGGGGTGGGGGGGGGGGGGGGTGGGGGGGGGGGGGGGTGGGGGGGGGGGGGGGTGGGGGGGGGGGGGGGTGGGGGGGGGGGGGGGTGGGGGGGGGGGGGGGTGGGGGGGGGGGGGGGTGGGGGGGGGGGGGGGTGGGGGGGGGGGGGGGTGGGGGGGGGGGGGGGTGGGGGGGGGGGGGGGTGGGGGGGGGGGGGGGTGGGGGGGGGGGGGGGTGGGGGGGGGGGGGGGTGGGGGGGGGGGGGGGTGGGGGGGGGGGGGGGTGGGGGGGGGGGGGGGTGGGGGGGGGGGGGGGTGGGGGGGGGGGGGGGTGGGGGGGGGGGGGGGTGGGGGGGGGGGGGGGTGGGGGGGGGGGGGGGTGGGGGGGGGGGGGGGTGGGGGGGGGGGGGGGTGGGGGGGGGGGGGGGTGGGGGGGGGGGGGGGTGGGGGGGGGGGGGGGTGGGGGGGGGGGGGGGTGGGGGGGGGGGGGGGTGGGGGGGGGGGGGGGTGGGGGGGGGGGGGGGTGGGGGGGGGGGGGGGTGGGGGGGGGGGGGGGTGGGGGGGGGGGGGGGTGGGGGGGGGGGGGGGTGGGGGGGGGGGGGGGTGGGGGGGGGGGGGGGTGGGGGGGGGGGGGGGTGGGGGGGGGGGGGGGTGGGGGGGGGGGGGGGTGGGGGGGGGGGGGGGTGGGGGGGGGGGGGGGTGGGGGGGGGGGGGGGTGGGGGGGGGGGGGGGTGGGGGGGGGGGGGGGTGGGGGGGGGGGGGGGTGGGGGGGGGGGGGGGTGGGGGGGGGGGGGGGTGGGGGGGGGGGGGGGTGGGGGGGGGGGGGGGTGGGGGGGGGGGGGGGTGGGGGGGGGGGGGGGTGGGGGGGGGGGGGGGTGGGGGGGGGGGGGGGTGGGGGGGGGGGGGGGTGGGGGGGGGGGGGGGTGGGGGGGGGGGGGGGTGGGGGGGGGGGGGGGTGGGGGGGGGGGGGGGTGGGGGGGGGGGGGGGTGGGGGGGGGGGGGGGTGGGGGGGGGGGGGGGTGGGGGGGGGGGGGGGTGGGGGGGGGGGGGGGTGGGGGGGGGGGGGGGTGGGGGGGGGGGGGGGTGGGGGGGGGGGGGGGTGGGGGGGGGGGGGGGTGGGGGGGGGGGGGGGTGGGGGGGGGGGGGGGTGGGGGGGGGGGGGGGTGGGGGGGGGGGGGGGTGGGGGGGGGGGGGGGTGGGGGGGGGGGGGGGTGGGGGGGGGGGGGGGTGGGGGGGGGGGGGGGTGGGGGGGGGGGGGGGTGGGGGGGGGGGGGGGTGGGGGGGGGGGGGGGTGGGGGGGGGGGGGGGTGGGGGGGGGGGGGGGTGGGGGGGGGGGGGGGTGGGGGGGGGGGGGGGTGGGGGGGGGGGGGGGTGGGGGGGGGGGGGGGTGGGGGGGGGGGGGGGTGGGGGGGGGGGGGGGTGGGGGGGGGGGGGGGTGGGGGGGGGGGGGGGTGGGGGGGGGGGGGGGTGGGGGGGGGGGGGGGTGGGGGGGGGGGGGGGTGGGGGGGGGGGGGGGTGGGGGGGGGGGGGGGTGGGGGGGGGGGGGGGTGGGGGGGGGGGGGGGTGGGGGGGGGGGGGGGTGGGGGGGGGGGGGGGTGGGGGGGGGGGGGGGTGGGGGGGGGGGGGGGTGGGGGGGGGGGGGGGTGGGGGGGGGGGGGGGTGGGGGGGGGGGGGGGTGGGGGGGGGGGGGGGTGGGGGGGGGGGGGGGTGGGGGGGGGGGGGGGTGGGGGGGGGGGGGGGTGGGGGGGGGGGGGGGTGGGGGGGGGGGGGGGTGGGGGGGGGGGGGGGTGGGGGGGGGGGGGGGTGGGGGGGGGGGGGGGTGGGGGGGGGGGGGGGTGGGGGGGGGGGGGGGTGGGGGGGGGGGGGGGTGGGGGGGGGGGGGGGTGGGGGGGGGGGGGGGTGGGGGGGGGGGGGGGTGGGGGGGGGGGGGGGTGGGGGGGGGGGGGGGTGGGGGGGGGGGGGGGTGGGGGGGGGGGGGGGTGGGGGGGGGGGGGGGTGGGGGGGGGGGGGGGTGGGGGGGGGGGGGGGTGGGGGGGGGGGGGGGTGGGGGGGGGGGGGGGTGGGGGGGGGGGGGGGTGGGGGGGGGGGGGGGTGGGGGGGGGGGGGGGTGGGGGGGGGGGGGGGTGGGGGGGGGGGGGGGTGGGGGGGGGGGGGGGTGGGGGGGGGGGGGGGTGGGGGGGGGGGGGGGTGGGGGGGGGGGGGGGTGGGGGGGGGGGGGGGTGGGGGGGGGGGGGGGTGGGGGGGGGGGGGGGTGGGGGGGGGGGGGGGTGGGGGGGGGGGGGGGTGGGGGGGGGGGGGGGTGGGGGGGGGGGGGGGTGGGGGGGGGGGGGGGTGGGGGGGGGGGGGGGTGGGGGGGGGGGGGGGTGGGGGGGGGGGGGGGTGGGGGGGGGGGGGGGTGGGGGGGGGGGGGGGTGGGGGGGGGGGGGGGTGGGGGGGGGGGGGGGTGGGGGGGGGGGGGGGTGGGGGGGGGGGGGGGTGGGGGGGGGGGGGGGTGGGGGGGGGGGGGGGTGGGGGGGGGGGGGGGTGGGGGGGGGGGGGGGTGGGGGGGGGGGGGGGTGGGGGGGGGGGGGGGTGGGGGGGGGGGGGGGTGGGGGGGGGGGGGGGTGGGGGGGGGGGGGGGTGGGGGGGGGGGGGGGTGGGGGGGGGGGGGGGTGGGGGGGGGGGGGGGTGGGGGGGGGGGGGGGTGGGGGGGGGGGGGGGTGGGGGGGGGGGGGGGTGGGGGGGGGGGGGGGTGGGGGGGGGGGGGGGTGGGGGGGGGGGGGGGTGGGGGGGGGGGGGGGTGGGGGGGGGGGGGGGTGGGGGGGGGGGGGGGTGGGGGGGGGGGGGGGTGGGGGGGGGGGGGGGTGGGGGGGGGGGGGGGTGGGGGGGGGGGGGGGTGGGGGGGGGGGGGGGTGGGGGGGGGGGGGGGTGGGGGGGGGGGGGGGTGGGGGGGGGGGGGGGTGGGGGGGGGGGGGGGTGGGGGGGGGGGGGGGTGGGGGGGGGGGGGGGTGGGGGGGGGGGGGGGTGGGGGGGGGGGGGGGTGGGGGGGGGGGGGGGTGGGGGGGGGGGGGGGTGGGGGGGGGGGGGGGTGGGGGGGGGGGGGGGTGGGGGGGGGGGGGGGTGGGGGGGGGGGGGGGTGGGGGGGGGGGGGGGTGGGGGGGGGGGGGGGTGGGGGGGGGGGGGGGTGGGGGGGGGGGGGGGTGGGGGGGGGGGGGGGTGGGGGGGGGGGGGGGTGGGGGGGGGGGGGGGTGGGGGGGGGGGGGGGTGGGGGGGGGGGGGGGTGGGGGGGGGGGGGGGTGGGGGGGGGGGGGGGTGGGGGGGGGGGGGGGTGGGGGGGGGGGGGGGTGGGGGGGGGGGGGGGTGGGGGGGGGGGGGGGTGGGGGGGGGGGGGGGTGGGGGGGGGGGGGGGTGGGGGGGGGGGGGGGTGGGGGGGGGGGGGGGTGGGGGGGGGGGGGGGTGGGGGGGGGGGGGGGTGGGGGGGGGGGGGGGTGGGGGGGGGGGGGGGTGGGGGGGGGGGGGGGTGGGGGGGGGGGGGGGTGGGGGGGGGGGGGGGTGGGGGGGGGGGGGGGTGGGGGGGGGGGGGGGTGGGGGGGGGGGGGGGTGGGGGGGGGGGGGGGTGGGGGGGGGGGGGGGTGGGGGGGGGGGGGGGTGGGGGGGGGGGGGGGTGGGGGGGGGGGGGGGTGGGGGGGGGGGGGGGTGGGGGGGGGGGGGGGTGGGGGGGGGGGGGGGTGGGGGGGGGGGGGGGTGGGGGGGGGGGGGGGTGGGGGGGGGGGGGGGTGGGGGGGGGGGGGGGTGGGGGGGGGGGGGGGTGGGGGGGGGGGGGGGTGGGGGGGGGGGGGGGTGGGGGGGGGGGGGGGTGGGGGGGGGGGGGGGTGGGGGGGGGGGGGGGTGGGGGGGGGGGGGGGTGGGGGGGGGGGGGGGTGGGGGGGGGGGGGGGTGGGGGGGGGGGGGGGTGGGGGGGGGGGGGGGTGGGGGGGGGGGGGGGTGGGGGGGGGGGGGGGTGGGGGGGGGGGGGGGTGGGGGGGGGGGGGGGTGGGGGGGGGGGGGGGTGGGGGGGGGGGGGGGTGGGGGGGGGGGGGGGTGGGGGGGGGGGGGGGTGGGGGGGGGGGGGGGTGGGGGGGGGGGGGGGTGGGGGGGGGGGGGGGTGGGGGGGGGGGGGGGTGGGGGGGGGGGGGGGTGGGGGGGGGGGGGGGTGGGGGGGGGGGGGGGTGGGGAGGGGTGGGGGTGGAGGGGGGGGGGACGGGAGGGGGGCGGGGGGGGAAGGGGGGGGGGGGGGAGGGGGGGGGGGGGGGCGGGGGGGGGGGGGGGTGGGGAGGGGGGGGGGGGGGAGGGGGGGGGGGGGGGGGGGGGGGGGGGGGGGGGGGGGGGGGGGGGGGGGGGGGGGGGGAGGGGGGGGGGGGGGGGTGGGGGGGGGGGGGGGGGGGAAGGGGGGCCGTGGGGGAGGGGGGATTTTTCCACCACCCCACGTGACCAGAAATAGTGCGCCCAGTGTGTTGCGCGCACCCCCTACCCCCTGGTGGCTTCGCCACTGGTAATTAGCAAAATGGAAGGCGGGTCTTAGGTACAGCTCACTTCCCCCTCAGGGAAAAAATGCTTTCTTTCCCCTGCCTTTCTCCAGTTATGCAACGTATCGGCACGGTGGTGACAAAGTTTAATAGAAATCAGGATTTTCCTTTAAACCGTGATCTGAACCTGTGGGTCAAATCCGGAGAGCCTTGTTTAAGAGGAAAGGGATTTATAAACCGCTTCATCATAACAAAAGGCGTTGTGGAACAATTTGTTCCTGGGACGAGAATGGCTGGAGGAAAACATGCACTTCTCTGGCCACTAACCACATTTAACCAGAAACTGGCATTGTGTCTGCACTGGCCAAATAAAATCCACTCTTTTCAAGTTGTAAACTAACCATATAACTCTAGCCAGGGTCGTACTTGGGACTGAAAGGGATTTCCACATCATGCTGTATCTCTTACAGTGTATTGCAGAGGTGGCAAACTCTGGCGACTTCAATTGGCCATGCCAGCAGGGGCTGATGGGAATTGTAGCCCATGAACATCTGAAGCACCAGAATTGGACACCCCTGGTGTATTGGTTTGCCAGTCTTTGCTCTACCATGTTTCCCCCCCCCCCCCCCAGTTTTCCCTGTATCTTTTTTTCAAACTAGACTTTAAAAAGCATGACAAAAATTCAAAGGCGACCCAGGAGAGAAACCATCATCTGTTGCCAGGGAGAGAGAAAACCAACGCAGTTGAGAAGTCAAGCCTCAAAAAATCCCTGTGTAGACAAGTCCAAAATAATGTTATTCCTGCATCAGAGTTCCCAAACATGATAAAACACCTGGATCCCTTTCGGATGTCCCAGGTATAGAATTTTGTTGTGAAAAACCTAATACAAAGATGGAAAGCCACCCAACACGAGAGTTTATAACGTGAAAAAAAGATGTAGTTATAAAACCAGAGGCAGAAGACTCTAGTAACACCCTGAATGCATAGAGCTGGTTCACAGAACTCTCATTTCTGGCAAACATAAAAATCCCACCGAAAACTCCCCTTAAGCAAATACCCCTTTTAATTTTTTTATCGAAAAAGGCTGTCTGGCAATCATGGCATTTTCTGTCATTTTAACAGTGCTCGTCGTCACTGGATTGAGAGAAGAAATATTTTAAAGGAACGACAACATGATATCAGAGTGAGCCTCGTCATAGACAACTTAATGTGGTTTGGTTATTTGTACAAATAGTGGGCGCAACGTAAGTCCCGACTAAGAAAGCACGTTTCCACAATACATTCTATCACCCCCTCAACTACTTTTCTCTATTAAAAAAACAACAAAAAACAAAAACCCGTAACCTACGTACAATATACACATTCATATATCACACATACAGTTTCCCCTCCCCAAATGCATATTTTTGTGTGTGTATAGTATACATACATGCACACAAGATACCTAAGTTCTATTTATAAGTCACAGTGGGAATTCCTTTGTGAGGAAAGGAGGAGAGAAAATTCCTGAATAAGACACCGTGAATCCCTAGATTTAACTTTTTTTGTCATTTTGAACTTACAACTTGCTGAGATAACTGGGAATAAATATATTTAAGGAAGGGGGGTGGGGGAGGGAAAGACTTACACATTGGTTCACAATTCTCAGCTGCAGTAATTAAGATTTCAAATTTCATCTAGTCACCCTGTAACTAAAAACCTCTAACCATCATAGGTACATACCACAGATAAATTATTGCATTTAAACAAGTCCTCAAGAGTGGAAATATATGGGTCGAGAAGAGTTTTGTCTTTTTTTTTTTGTCCATACAAGATACCATTTGTTTTTACCGTATATATTTTATACTTTTATTTATATATTTATATCTGCAAGGTAGCAAAGAATAGCTGTACACCTTGACACGGCACAGATCCAGTGTTAAAAAGGTGCTTTTACTATAAGGGGACGGGGGTCTTCTGTTGTCATTTAAAAACAAAACAAAAAAGATCGTGTATAGTTTTATAGCTATTAAAACACATATGCAACATAATTCATTACACTCAATACAGCTTTTAGTATAAAACTTATAATTTTTGAGGTGATGTTCATAGCATAAATTAATATACCTTTTCTCTTAAAAAATCTACAATAAGTATTCTGAACGCTCATGGTGTGGGCAGGGCAGGAAACGTATCTTTAAATAAAAGCTTAAAGCTAAGCATAATAGAGAGGGGGGGGGGAGGAGGAGATTTTTGTATGTGGGACATGAGCACAGTTTTAAGAAGAGAAAGAAGCCCCCACACAACACGCTACCGGCTACAAAAGAGGAACAGGGCCTTTTCTCTTTCACGCGCTCACGCTTCCGATGACGTTCTACCTTAAAAACTAGTCACTCGATTAAAACTACCTTTCACTGCCCTTATTTCCACAAGGGATCCCTGAGACATGCCCCAAACTGGACAGTGACCGACGTCACCATTCAGAGAAACTGGTTCAGCCCCCCCACCCCCAAATGGGCATAGACACACCCAAGTCTAATTCCAGTGTCCATCTTTTCCGACTGGACCCTTTCCTAGTCCATCTTTTTCTTTTCTGTGTTAAGATAAAGGTTAGTCATTTCAGGGTAAATCAGCCTTCCCCGTAATATATGAAACGGCGTAAAGCAGGGGGCTGTTTAGAAGCCAACTGCACCGAAATTTCGTTAGTGCACATTCGGGGATGTGACCTATGTCATTTCAGCAAAATGGGGCCCCGAGACACAGCCGTACACCAAGCACGTATTAATCCGATTCACCCATTTACGGACTGCGTATGCGTGCAGATGAGAAGGATAAAGATGTTGAGAGCAGCTGCACGGAATATTTTCTCATTTTTCCACTTCGACTTTTGTCTAACTCACCAACGAAAAAGAACGGGAAGCCAGAGGCCGCGATTTCAGCCTGCCTAGATCAGGAGAACCTATCCAACTACTGCCCCCTGGTGACCATACAACGCAATTTTGGTTTCTTTGGCAGTTGTGTGCACACACTCTTGATTCCGAGAAGGCAAGGAAGCTCCAATCTTTACTGCCAGGAAAAGAATGAGGAAAGAAAATTTGACCTTTGCTTGGTGTTACAGAGCAACTGCAATGCTGGGCAAAAATTCACTGGGACCAATTAATTGTTTTTCACATGCAGACATGGGTACCTACGTAAGAACGGCTGATTCTATGAAATTTTGCTTTCATTTGAACATGACCTTATCAAAGAGCACGTGTGGCAAACAAACTCTCTCTGTGTTTGTTATGAACCAACAACCAGAACAAAGAATTGGAATTTTCACATAGGTACCAAACATAAGCCTTCCAACGGAGCTATTCTATTCAATGTGCTGAAAGGAAATAAACGCTCCCCTGCTTCACAACCGGCTGGAAATTTTCTGCGGGATTTACGTTACCAGGAAAGAAATTTGTGGAAAAGCCACTCTTGCGCACAAACTTCCTTTTGCCGCAAGACACAAAAACCATGTTCTGCATCACGCTAGCGGATGATATCACAATTTAAAAAAGGATCATGCACAAAAACAAAAGACGTGGCACGAGACGAAACCAAAAGCCTCCTTCCTGAACGGGACTTTCAAAGCGATTTGAGATCACATACGCGCAACTTAATTGGACCCCCAAACCAAGCAACTTGCCCATGTGTGCCGTGCGGTCCAACGCCTGGGGGAGATTAACTTCCCACGTTTATCTCATGGTGACACGTGCGTGGGCTGCTACCATGTCCCCAGGCAAGTCGTCACGTGGCACAGAAATGGGGCCAATTTCTTTTTTTAATTGAAAAGGGGGAGGCTGTGGACATAGGTGTAAACTAGCAGAAAGGGTTGCCATGACATTTGCAACTGGCCAATTTCTACTCACAACTTTGCTGGCTTTCCATTCAGGCAGCCATTCCCTTCAGCTCACAGAACCCTGTTCTGGAAGGTCCAGTTCTTTCCGGGGGGGGGGGGTGGGGGGAAAGGGGGGGGGAGTAAAAGAAGGCCTCTGGTCACATGCAGGGGTCTATGGGTGGGTTCTTTGGGTCCCAGCTGTTAAGCTGCCTTTTTGGAGACTGGGATTAAATGATGTTTCCTGAAACTCGCTGCAAAATTACTCGGGTCCAAGCCTATTGAAATCAGTGGGCTTAGAGCAGAACGACTCTGAGTGGGACTGCACTGTAAATCGCCAAAGCTTGCTCATTCAAAATATACGGAAACAAAAAAGGCAGAGGGAGAGCTCAGAGCGAAGGATAAAATAAAATAACCCACTTGAGCAGGTGGTGGAGAATAAGGAAACGCCTGGGGGAGATTCACTTAAAGCTCTTGACCTGGCTTAGAGCACTTCCATTAAAACACAGTTTGGGCTGTTTTGTTGTTAATGGGACTGTTTAATCTAAAATATTTTTTCGGGGCACTAATGGGACTTCGTAAGGCTCAAAGCACAAAAACGTCTTCCATTAATATAAGCCTGCAGCTTCGATCCTATCTCCTCTGATCCCTTTGAAAGAATACGCAGTGAAGATTGAGAAATGGCTCGAACTCTGGGGGCTGGCGGGAGGCTTGAGGCCCGAACCACCACGGCATCCTCCCAGACTTTAGGACAGAAACCTCTGATCAGAATTACGCTTCAGCACCATTGTGAAGGATGGTAGGAAATAATCGACTGTCTCTCTGATCCTAAAGGAGCTTCCCAGCTCTCCAACTCTCGAACCAAATAAAACAGCCTGCCTTCTCTCCGCAACGTTCCGAAAAGACACAAATCAGGCGAAACGGCACGCAGTCCAAATTGTTCCCCGTAAAGGATAACAAAGAATTTTCTGGGGAAGATGTGGGAAAGTTTGGCCCTGAAACTAAGAGCAGGGAATTCTGATTATTTCCGCTGAGTAGAGTTTGACTTCTTGAGGGGAAAAAAATAATCTTAATTGGGGGAACGGGGGGGAAGAATTAAAATCACCAGAAGAAGCAATCCTATTTTGAGGGAAATTTTGGAGGGGTGGGGGAGCAGAAGAGAGAGAAATAGCTTATCCGTGCGTTGCTTCGCAAACAACATTTTTCCCCCCTCTGTGGGGAAAAAAAGCCACAAGGGCAGCAGGCCTCATTTTGACAAATGCTTCACAAATTGATTATTGCGGTCCTTCAGAGAGCAAGAAGGGGGACAAATGGAATCTCTTGCATTTCTAACTTATTTATTAGCAAGGTCAGCGAGCGGAGAGTGCCTGTCACGCTTCCAGAACCTTCTTTTCCAGTTAGAAAGTCAGTTAGCTTCCTTTCATGCTTGACTTGCCACTGAAGTTTACTAACATATTATGGAGCGCCACAGTGCAAGAATTTTCAGAAGACCCAGATACAGAGACTGTGACAACCTTCTAAAGTCAAGATGTTCTGACTTCTATTGGTTTGAACCGAAATGGGATTCAAAACCCACTTCTGACTTATTCCGTTAAAATGTGATCCAGATGGGTAGTTCTAGATAATGATCAAGACCAAATCAACGCTACTGTAATAATGAATCAGCTTCTGGAAAAGATGTCTTTCAATACTTATAGCTTCCTTCTCTCTGGGGTGTTGTGTGGTTTCCGGGCTGCATAGTCGTGTTCTAGTAGCATTTTCTCCTGACATTTCGCCTGCATCTGTGGCTGACATCTGCAGAGGATCTTCAGGTGAAACGTCAGGAAAAAATGCTACTGGAACACGGCCATACAGCCCGGAAACCACAAAACATGCCAGCGATTCCGGCCGTGAAAGCCTTCGACAATACATTCCTTCTCTCTCTTCCCTCCTCCCATTCTAATCTTTTTAATAGCAAGCTTATACAGCCTCAACCCAAAACCTGATGTTCTCCCAATCCAATTCTCTACCAGTTTATTAGATTCTGTTGTAAGAAATGACTTAGTATGCAGTTGGAACAGTCACTGGTTTCAGAGGAACTCTTCCGAGGAAAAGAAAAAGAACAGAATTGTAAGGTGCCCACCAAATACACGCACATACACACCCCTTACGCTTGAGGAAGCCAGAAGCCCACCGTCGACAGAATAACTCAACAACGGTCTTGGCGTCATTCTACAGTGCCCAATGACCAAATCGGAAGGATGGTCTTCCATCCCATCTGCGCCTTTAAATATGTAATAAAGCGATTCCCTGCCCCCCCCCCCCCCCGTCTCCCTAAATGCGAGTGGGACTGAAAGCTCTGATCTGAACTTTAGGGAAACAAGAACTTGCATTAGTTTTATCTGAGGTATCTTCTCCTTTCTCGATCTAAGGTCAATTACATCCAGCAACTGTGCTGCGTATTCCTTAGGGGGTATTTAAACTGGGGCATAGTGAACCTGCCAGAAGTAAATGAGCACCAATACATAAACAGCACAAAAGATCGTTAGAGCAGAGCCGAGCAACGGGGGGACCCTGGTCTGTACTGAATCAGGACTTTTATTCTTAGCCCCCTCTTTTTTTTATTTAATAAAAAAATTGTCTCGTAAAAAAAGGGGGATGACAAAAACGAGGAAAGAGAAGACAGGAGCGGAAGGGGGGGCACGCGGGGTCCCCGGTCGTCTGAAATTCACACAGACGAGCTCAACTGGAGGTGGGGAAGGGAGCAGATCCGTTATTGGTACTAGTAGCTGTGGCACCTGTTACTGTGAATCCTGTTGGGGGCGCTATAGAGCTGTGGCTGGGCTGCAGGTCCTTGGGAATGCCACTGTGTGAGCTTAGTTGGTGGCCGAAGGCGGCGCTGAACTGCGGAAGCTGCTGCTTGGGGGAGGTGGAGGCCAAGAGTTCAGAAGACGCAGCCCCCATGCCACTGAAACTGGTCTGCGGTAACCCGGGGAGCACGCTGGAGCTGTTGGGGGTCACAGTGGCGAAGGCAGGCTGCGTGGTCTCTGAGTGCGACGTGGTAGGCGGCGTGGACAAGGAGGTGGAAAGGAGGTGTCCGTCTGCGCCGAGGAGATTGCTGAACGGAGAAGGGTCGCCGAGGTTGACGGGGAGGCTCCCCCAGTGAGTCCTGGGGTTCACCACCCCGCCGAGCGGCACCTCGAGCGGCGACGGTAGCAAGTGCTGTGCTATGATGGGCATCTCCGTGGAAAAAGTAGCTGCCAAGTTGTCGCCGGAGTAGGAGGCGGTGTGGGGGGACGTGATGTGGTCGCTGTAGGGAGACGGCACGTGCTCGCTGTCGTAATGGCTTCCGTGGGGTGAGGAGTGTGAATGGTCGCTGCTGTATTGCTGTCGTGAGGTGTTTGGGTCGTCTGCCTTGCTTAGCAGCTGGGCAGGGTGTGGCCTCTGGGAGGCATGGCTGCCGTCGTGAAGTCCTTGGAACTGTCCGGGGAAGGCTCTCTCCCCGAGCCCACTCTGGCTGATCAGAGTGGCAGAAGTAAGGCCAACGTTGGCTGGGGCAGAGAACTGCCCCTGAATCTGCCCTGACAGGGGCGTCGGTGGATTGGATAAGGTAGCGGAACGGAGCAAGCTCTCGTCCAGGTCCAGGCTCGAGAAATTGTCATTGTGGACGATGCGCCCGTTCAGCAGCTCGCCAAGTTCCGCGTTGACCTCTCGGCTCAAGGACTGCATCCCAGGAGTCCCCGGCCCTGTGGAGAACACCCCTATCCCTCTGTCCGAGAGCTCCTGAACCGGCACGCCGTCGGTCTGTGTGAGCACTCCAATCGTACTCAGGCACTCTAGAGAAGTTACTGCCTGCAGGGCCCGCTCCAGCTCCTCGGCCTCTTCAGTAGTTGGAAGGAGATCTCCATTTTTACCTAGGTTAAATAAAAGTGCACAAAAGAGAATGCTGTTTAACAATCAGGCGAGCAACGACTCTCCAGTGTCTCCAAGGGGCGCTTTCACATCCCACACTACACTCTGTTTCTGATAAATATGTTAGCAGCGTCTGCTGAGGTGCAGCGGTCAAGAAAATCGCATGCTTCCGTATTAGAATATAGTCCAGAACACGTGTGAGAATTATCATTCATTTTTATGTGCTGCCTTCGTCAAAACCATTATTTTGTGCATTACTGAGCATAGTACTTTGATACAAGAACATTTACAGTTCATTGAATGACCATCATCAAACGTTCAAACGGATGGGCTAGGTAGGCACTAGGACCCAGGGGGAGCATCCTACAACAACTGAGAAAGTCCGGCATGTTGAGCTCTGTTTGTTCTTTAATCTGCAAACACAATAAGAGACTGTAGGGGTGAGCCAGCGAACCCAGCAGAGCCTCAGACAGTGCACAGGAACGCCTGCACCATCTGTTGCCCTCTGGGCGAGCACACTCACCTGTCACAAGACCCCCATGACTCACGGGTCACAAGATGTCCTGGACAAAGGGACAAAAGGTGCATACCCCCAGGTATGGATTAGGCCCAGACAGGAACGTTTCCTCCCGCACGTACGCAGTCCCTATGAGTCATGTATTGTGCAACATTCTCCCGCTCTCCCCGAAACCCTTAATAAAAGGTGCCAGGGACCCCAGCTCGGCAGATTAGCCAGATCCATCGATCATGCTATATCGCCACTGGCTTCTCTCCACCGGATGATATCGCTGAGTCTCGTCTCTTCATTGCGTCGCCCGTAATGACTTCAAGAGAGAACTGCCGGCTGAATAGTTAAGGGAGGGAAAGACTGAACAAATTGTGATCCCTAGATGATACGGTCGGAGGCCGGAGTTTTTTTAGTAATGTCACTATAGGTTTTAGCAAGACTGCACAGGCACTTTACAAGTGTAGCGATACTAACTTTTTAATCTTTTGTCATAATCAAATGTATTTTACCTACTACTTGCTTTTTCGCGAGTTGACCTTTTAGTAAACAGTCACCGACTGGGTATATAAGTACAATAGTAATTATATTAGTGTCGCAAATATTCCTTCTTGTAAATACCATAGACTATGTAATATTTCGTATAGTGCTTCTAGTACTCATGGGGAACCCCGAGAGCGCGCCAGGAATGACGCGCGCTGAGGGGGCGCGAGAGTGGCGCGCAGCAGAAGCTGAGTGGGGAAAGCCTCATAATCTACTGACATCTTTTTGTGAGTATATCTAACATTTTTAACTGAGGATGCCAGGAATGGAACCTGGGATCTTCTGAATGCCACTGAGTGATTGAAAAAGAAAACAGTGGTAAGTCAGCCCTGGAGAGCTCCTCGTGCTCTGGCTGATCAGTTCTTTCCCATTTTTATATCAGAACTGAAAGCTGTCTGCAAAACAGCCACGAACAGCCATGCAAAAAGTACCGGTATTTGCTTTTTAGTCGCAAGGAAAACATAAGATGCAAATTCTAGCTTTCCCTCGAAAGTCTCTATTAATTGACCACAGTGGATCACAACGGGCACGGGAGAGGGGGAATAAATTAATTGAAGGTTTGCAGAGCAGGTAATTCCCTTTTACAGCAGATGCCTATTTTGCAATTTAATGACGCTAGATAGAACGTCTGCATAAGACAGTTCCAATTCTGGGAAAGACTGATAGGAGTAAATGGGTCAGAGAGAGAGAGAGAGAGGAGAGAGAGAGGGGGAAGAGAGTGAGAGAGAGAGGGGGGAGAGAGGGGGGAGAGAGAGAGAGGGAGAGAGAGGGGGGAGAGTGAGAGAGAGGGGGGGAGAGAGAGAGAGGGGGAGAGAGAGAGGGGGAGAGAGAGGGGAGAGAGGGAGAGAGAGGGAGATTCAGTCAGTTCTCAGCTATACCTAAAATCATGCAGTCTCTCTCTCTCTCTCTCTCTCTCTCTCTCTCTCTCTCTCTCTCTCTCTCTCTTTGACCTCATTATGTATAATTATCCCAGGCTATGTTTTCATTTTCAAGCAGCAGAATGTCTTGGGAACACACTCCCAGCGTACGTGATGTCAGACACGTGGCCCCTTCAAAGCTAACCGAAAAAAAGGATTTTTTACGCTCCACATTTCAAAAGTTGTCCTGCCCTAACGACAAACTGGAAGCTGTTTTTTCCTAAGCAGCCCCCAGGGCTTCTGAAAAAATTTGTTACGGCATGGCTAATTTGTCCCCCCCCCAGCCAGCCCCCCCCCACTCCCATCAAGTCACATCTGACTTATGATGACCCCGCAGGGTTTTCACGGCAAGAGGGGTTCAGAAGCGGTTTGCTGTTGCCTACCTCTGCGTGACAACCGCAGGATTTCTTGTAGGTCTCCCCTCCAAATGCTGGCCAGGTTCGCCTCTGAGATAAGACAAGGATCAGGCCAGCCTGGGCTATCCGGATCAGAGCAGTTTGGAAATAAGGTTGCGCCGCCCCCCCCCCCCCCTTTAACTAGAGCAAAAATAGAAGAGTTTTGGGAAGCAATTTTTTGGGGAAACCGTTTTTGCCACCTTTCCTGCCGGAAGGGTTGCCCAAATAACTTGCCACGTCTGCAAGAATCTGACCTGCCAAAATCGTATGCATGCCCTCTTTGCAAACAGAGCCAGATCTGTGAATGGAGCAAAAGCTTGTATTGGGGCGGGGGGGAGGGGATTGCGTCAATTCCCCCTTTCTCCTACAGCAGTGGTGGCGAACCTATGGCACGGGTGCCAGAGGTGGCACTCAGAGCCCTCTCTGTGGGCACGCATGTACAGAGTTCGTCATGTGATAATAGTGTAATTATTTCAGGGAGATTCTTAGCATTAAACCTAAGACCTAGTTTTGGGGAAGCAGTGTAGGTAACCCTGTTAAGCGCTGTTAAACGCCACTGATTTTCATGTGAAGAACTAAAGCGCAATCCTTTACCTGGGAGTATGCTCAGTTGCTGGCAATGGGGCTTGCTTCTGAGTAAACCCTCCTAGGGTCGTGATTCACCCATTAGAAGTGTTGCACAGTTGCTTCAAAGCAAAGTCATTGACTACCACCAAGCTTACTCCTGAGTAATGTGCACCTTGGAGCCAACCGTTTTTTATATACTAAAACCTCAGTATTCAGGTTAAATTGCCATGTTGGCACTCTGCAATAAATAAGTGGGTTTTGGGTTGCAGTTTGGGCACTCGGTCTCAAAAAGGTTCACCATCACTGTCCTACAGCCAGCCCTCCCCACCCCCTGCCCGTTCAATGGCATGTTGCTCTACTCTCCACAGCGGCTTCTGGGAGCACCCTAGGGGCTGCTCACGCAAGGCAGTAAAAATTACTTCTGCAATTTTCACTCTGCTAATGGGAGCCCTGGACACAGCCCAAATGTCCCTTTAAATCAGGGGTAGGGAACCTGCGGCTCTCCAGATGTTCAGGAACTACAATTCCCATCAGCCCTTACCAGCATGGCCAATTGGCCATGCTGACAGAGGCTGATGGGAATTGTAGTTTCTGAACATCTGGAGAGCCGCAGGTTCCCTACCCCTGCTTTAAATCCACGACATTCAAAATTCCACTTCAGATGACGATGAAAAAATAACCTGAGCGCAAGACCTAAGCGCCCCTCTGAAAATCCACCAAAAATCACATTTACCATGATGCAAATCAAAGGCATTTCTTGCAAAATGTAAATAAAGTATAAAAAGGTTCACTGTTGTGGGTTTTCCAAGGGTGTTTGTTGTGGGGCGGGGGGGGGGGGGGGGGGAGGGCAAGGAGATTGTTAAGTCCCTTTGGTCTCCTTACAGAAGAGAAAGGGGGGTACAAATCCAAACTCTTCTTCTCCCCCCCCCCTCCTCGACTGGTTATCTTGTCGTCGTTACCAATGTTTCAAGGCACCATCTAGAAATTTCTTTTTAAAAATATTTAGAATTTTAAATAAGGATTTTAAGCATAGGAAACAACGAAGGAGATGACCTTGAGGAAACGCCGCCGATCAAATCTGAGCTCTAATACCTCGAACCAAAAACCTCCTAAACAAAGTAAAATAGATTTTAAGCATAATTTATATTATCTTCGTCAAGATGCCTTATGCTATTTAGTTTGTTGTATTTTTGGTTGTGACGCTGGCCAGGAACGGGCAGGACAGAAATCAAACAATTAAAAAACATCCCAAGACCCAAATCAGAACTGATTTCCTTCCATTTACTGTCTGCCGAACAGGAGTTGAAAGGGGGGAAAGTTACCTTCAAAAAAATCGAAATCTTGCAAGTCATCAGGCAGTCTCGGAAGGACGTCGGAAAAGTCCTCCTGGTTCAGCTCGAGGTCGTGTGGAATGTCTGTGATTTCGTTGGCGATGTCATCGGGCAGCTCGTCCGTACTCAGCTCTGGCGTGGAAGGGCTCCTAGAAATGCCACAAAGCCAGTCTGACAACTTGCCTAGATTCTGGGCAATGGCCTGCAAGTGCATGCATGCTTCTTCTGTCTCCTCTCTCTCTCATGCTTCAACACCCACCCCCCAAAACTAGAAACTGGAGCCACAGAAAGCACACACTTGTGATGCAACAGCACCTGCAGTGCTCCTGTTAAAACGCTCTTGGGTGGCATCAGCTTGCAACTAAGACCCAGCGCACAAAGACTAGTGGCCACTCTCTCTTTCCCCACTTCTTTTGAATCGGCAAAACTGGTGCATGAAGTCTTTGTTTCCCCGAAAATAAGACAGTGTCTTATATTAATTTTTGCTCCCAAAGATGCGCTATGTCTTATTTTCAGGGGATGTCTTATTTTTCCGTGTTCTGTTCGTCGGGCATGCTTCCAAACAAAAACTTTGCTACGTCATACCTTTGGGGGATGCCTTATATTTAGCACTTCAGCAAAACCTCTACTATGTCTTATTTTCCAGGGATGTCTTATATTCGGGGAAACAGGGTAGCAATGCTTTGCACTGAAGTGCCCGGCAAAATTTGAACTCCTGAAATCTAGGATTTGAGAGGATCTTCCCAGCATGCTGAGAAATAATTAAGACTAGGCTGCATCCAGAATTTTGCGGCCCTTAAGGAGAAGAGAGATGACTACGTCGGCACGCGCGCACACCACCTTTCTGCCAACACACGGGCATGAGGTAAAAGATGCACCACAGCTCCCTGGCACTAGGGGGCAACAAGTGCATGGGGAATCCCGGAAGCATCTGCCTGACTGCAGGAAAAGGAATAAAGAAAGCCAGACAAATGGGGGTTTCCTGAAACTGCAATTAGAATGCCTGTCCTTTGCTCTGTGAAGTGATCGAGAAACTATGAACGCATCTCTGAATTAAGAAAGAAGCGTACCTCCAATTTTAGACCAGAAAAATAAACCAATTGTGCCCTTCATATCAAAAATCTGGGAAGTGCCAAGTCGCATGCTGCTTGGTCTGTTTCGTTGCTGTTAGGATTGGCTTGTTCAAAGCTGCTAGAATGAAGCCACTGAAATAGCGTTCTTCTCTTTTTAAAAAGTCAATCTTGGGAGACATTTGTTCCACAAAAGGCCTTTTTCCAGCCCCGAAAACACAAGGCGCCTTTTTTTCAACAGGCTGAAACGTTTAGTCTTAAGGGCCACGAACATTTACAAGAGCAAATCGAAGTGTTTCCTGCTGGACCCGGTACATTTATTAAGCAAGAAAAGCAAGCTTCGGGGCAAGAAAAGATGGTTAAATTTGTAGCAAAGACCAGTGTGGCCAGTGCTAAAAACTGACTGAAATGGCCCCTGGATTAGCTTAATAAATGGGATCCTGGCCATCTAAACAACACCTGGTTAAGATGGCAACGCAATGACGGACAGGAACGCAACCACTCTGCAAGGGTGAGAAGCGATAGGCGGCTCACAGGTGGGCTTTTCTCTACTGTCCGTAAGATGCCTATGCCCTAAACCAGAGGTGTCAAACTCCTTCGTTACGACCGTCAGATATGACATGTCACTTGGTCAGACTGGGCTTCGAGGGAGGGGGTGACTGCCTTGGCTGGCCCCAGAACAGCACTGGGCTGGCAAGCCTGTGGGGAGTGGCTGTCTTGAGGAGGCTCATGAGCCAGCTGAGGCAACCCCCTCTCTTGATCTGCCACTCTGGGAGCAAGGGGGCGTTGCCTCAGCTGGCTCGTGGTCCTGATAAGGACTTCTCAAGGGGCCGGATCTGGCCCCCAGGTCACATGTTTGCCACCCCTGCGCTAGATATTCCCAGACATAACTAGCTCAGATTGCAGAATCTGACACCGTGTGAAAGTACAAAATTTCAGGCCAATCCCAGGCGCACTTACTAAGACATCCTTCTGTGTCCTACAGCAGTGGTGGCGAACCTTTTGCACTCCAGATGTTATGGACGACAATTCCCATCAGCCCCTGCCAGCATGGCCAGGGCTGATGGGAATTGTAGTCCATAACATCTGGAGTGCCAAAGGTTCGCCACCACGGTCCTACAGTATTCAAGACTTGAAGGAAACATGCGCAGGATTGCAGCCCGCTCCATGCACCTAGCATTTCGCATTCTCTCCGCCTACTCTCTTTGCCTACCCCGGCTGAAGAGCTGAAAAAGAAGAGCCCGCCGGCTGCTTACCGTATATGGGAGATCTCCATTGGCAGTGAGACGCTGGTGGGCATACTGAGGTTTCCTTGGGGTACAGCAGGAGGAATCGGTTTTTGGGGTCGCCGTGGCCCCCGCCTTCTCTTCTTCTTGTGTTTTTTGGTGAGTGCAGGTGGTTTTGTTTTTTTCCTGGGCTTCCTCTGCTGCTGGTGCTGAACTCTGCGGGAGCTGTCTCCGCGCAAGAAGCTATCCTTTTGGAGACAGAACGCAAAGGACATGAAGAGCAAGCTCTTTTGGGCCTTCCTTGCCACACCAAAATATTCCTGTATCACATACAGGTCAGACTGGAAGACCTGGCGATCGCATATAGCAAACTATGAATCACAAAGCCGGTTGGTTTTAGAGGGACGAGGGACCCGGTTAAAGCCAAACTGTTTACAAACTGATTCATACCACTCTGCATTTTAGACTAACATTGAATCTGTCGGTTTAGAAACATTGCCAAATACAAAATAATGGTTTGGAGACTCCAAGGAACCGACTCCGATAGAGACCACAGCCCATCAGTGTATATCAGGATGTTATTCCTTTCCAGAACAAAATGGCAGACACAAACACAAAATACCCCCTAACTCCGTGGTGGCGAACCTTTGGCACTCCAGATGTTATGGACTACAATTCCCATCAGCCCCTTCCAGCATGGCCAATTGGGAATTGTAGTCCATAACATCTGGGAATTGTAGTCCATAACATCAGGAGTGCCAAAGGTTCGCCACCACTGCGCCCAACTCATGACGTACTGATTGATGTCCTACACCCTTTAGACACTTTTGGCATGGGTGTGGACAAAAGGATATACTTCTTTACACAACAGTTGATTCAAATAGAGAACTTGCTGCCAGGGGAGGCAAGAATGTTCACAGGCATAGACATTTTTGAAAGGGAGTTAGATCCATGGAGAAGAAGTCTATCTGTAGCTACTAATCAAGATGACTGAAGGAAATCTCCACATTCGGAGGCAGTAAACCTTTGACTACCAGAGCCAGGAGGCAACATCAGGGAAGGCCTCGGCCTCTATGCCCAGTTGTTAAGACAGGATACTGGACTCAATGGACATCTAGTCTGATCCAACACGGCTCTTCTTATGTTCTAATGCTTGTAATTGTGTTACAAGTGCTCCGTTGTGCTCAATAATGTGTTGTGCTGTAAACCGCCTAGAGCCCTCCGAGGATGAGGCAGTCTATGAAATCCAAATAGATAGGATAGGATAGGATAGGATAGGATAGGATAGGATAGGATAGGATAGGATAGGATAGGATAGGATAGGATAGGATAGGATAGGGCTGGGCTGGGCTGGGCTGGGCTGGGCTGGGCTGGATGGTTGGTGGATGGATGATGGGGGGATGGATGGTTGGTGGATGGATGGATGGATGGATGGATGGATGGATGGATGGATGGATGGATGGATGGATGGATGGATGGATGGATGGATGGCGGCTAGGTGGCTAGATGGCGGCTAGGTGGCTGGATGGCGGCTAGATGGCGGCTAGGTGGCTAGATGGCGGCTAGGTGGCTGGATGGCGGCTAGGTGGCTGGATGGCGGCTAGATGGTGGCTAGGTGGCGGCTAGGTGGCTAGATGGTGGCTAGGTGGCTAGAGGATGGATGGATGGATGGATAGATGGATGGATAGATAGATAGATAGATCATCAGTTGGAATGGAAAGTACAAATGACTTTTCTCAGAGCTGGGCAGAGCAAGCAACAACCAACCAGTGACAATGTGTAATCTTGAAATTAGCCAAATTCAATGTTCAATTGTTACCATGAAATTTGTGAAATGCAACCAGTGGTGGGATTCAAATAATTTAACAACTGGTTGTTTACAAGCACCATTTTAACAACCGGTTCTGCCGAAGTAGAGTGAACCTGCTGAATCCCACCACTGCATGCAACCCTTTTGTATTTGACAAAGGAAACAAGCGGGGGGGAAATCCTCAAGTGTAAAAGGAATTAACTGAGAATAAATTCTGAGCTGAAACTACAGAGAAGCATGAGAACAGCCCTGCTGGATCAGACAGGTGGTCCTTGAAGTCCAGTAACCTATTTCACATTGAGCCAAAAAACCCAAAATAAAACACCGCAGCAGCCTCGATGTTGCCTCTCAGTACTGGGCTTCAGGGGTTAACTGCCTCTGAATGTAGAAGTTCCCTTTACTCACTCTCCGCCATGAATGAATCTAACCCCCTTTAAAAGTCATCTGTGCTACTCCGTCCATTGGCCAATTATTTGTTGGATTATTAAGTTTTTCCCTTCGTCTATTGTCCAATTTCACTGATGCCCCCATGTTCTAGTTTTGTAGAAAACAGCAAAAAGCTACCTGATCCACTATCCGCCAACCCATGCATAATGTTATTAGCCTTTACCATGTCCACTATTATTCAGGTAAGAGTTGTGAAGGTGAGAAGCATTTTGGGGAACAGAGAACGAAGCTCCAGTGAAATACATCCCCTTCTGAAACGATTGGAATGTTTTAAGGCAAACTTTCAGTCATTCAGAATTGTGTACCATGAAGATTTTTATATAAAATAGCATAAGAGAATTCCCTGTGCGCACTGTACAATATTTTCAAAGATCTGCTGATTGTTTCAATGTGAATAATTTTTCCTACAGTTAATTGGTTGCAATGAATACAATTAAATCGCCACCACTGGGCTTTCAATATCAACAGCTTAACTCAACATTCAAGCAATCCATTAGCTCGGCTATGACTGTTGAGACTGTTGCAATTTCACACTGCCTATTGCTGGATCCTTTAACTGGACATGCCGGGAATTGAACCAGGGACCTTCCGCAGGGAAACCAGATGCTCTATCACTGAGACACAACCCATCCCTTGTTACCCTGACTTTGCTGGGCAAACAGTTGTTCATTTGGCTCTCCCACATATGCCTTACCATTTTTTTGGCGTGTTCTTCACACAGGGGCGTCTGATGCGTAATGTCAAAAACTGGCACCGAGCATTGCTGTCCATCAGCAAACTTGGCTGTGCAGCTTGAGAAAAGCTGCTGTGAACGGTTCAAGAGGATATCTGGACACATCTGGGTCAGGAATAATATGCAGCAATATATACATATGTGTGTGTGGGGAAGGGGAATCCCAAGACCATTTGATTCGTATGGTAAGTAGAAGAAGAAGAAGAGTTTGGATTTATATCCCCCCCTTTCTCTCCTGCAGGAGACTCAAAGGGGCTTACAATCTCCTTGCCCTTCCCCCCTCACAACAAACACCCTGTGAGGTAGGTGGGGCTGAGAGAGCTCCGAGAAGCTGTGACTAGCTCAAAGTCACCCAGCTGGCGTGTGGGGGAATGCACAGGCTAATCTGAATTCCCCAGATAAGCCTCTACAGCTCAGGCAGCAGAGCTGGGAATCAAACCCGGTTCCTCCAGATTAGATACACGAGCTCTTAACCTCCTACGCCACTGCTGCTCAGAAGTCCTACTTTGTCAAGACCCAACTTAAAAATTTCCCTTGCATCCCGGGAAGATGCAAAGTCAAGTTACAGAGGAAAATCGCCACCTGCAAAATTGCTGATGCCTTTAAAAAAATAATTTATCAAGATGAGTTTATTGAACTGGCTATTTGGCTAAAGAGTTTGTGCATCTGTTTTCCTTGAAACTGTTTAAAATCAATCCAGTCACGGGGGAGGGGGGGGGATGAACGATGCAATCAATTGCTTTGCTCTCTAACCGGCTAACAGCAATCCATACTCGAAATATTAAAAAGAGGGCTTCTGCCACCCACCTATGGGAAGTCGTAACATTTGCAAGACTATTCCTGCCTTTCTGAAAGATGTCATACAGAGAAAGGTCAATAAATCGAATCCTGAAACTGAAATCACATTGCTGAGAAAAAGATAGATTGACACATTTTAGGCGAACGCTGGACTGCATGAGATCTCCTTGTTCCTCCAGACTTATCTGCAAGGAACATTGTTCCAAGTTAATGCCTTCATTTGTTTTAATCTTACACTCGTTTACACTCTGAAATGGTTGCTCAGTGGCATGCGGAAAACAGCTTCCAAAACAGGAGCAATCATTTTGTCTTCAAAACATGAACGTGAACTATAGCATGATACTTATTTTAGATAAAGGTTAAGAACAAGCGTCTGTTGTAACGGATCCTGGATCTCCCTGATGACAGTAAAGGGGCAGGGGCTTGCTTTCAGAACAGGACACATGATGAGGGCATCTGGGACTCATGGTACCAGTGAATGCAACGGAGCTTCTGGTTTATACACGAGGCATTTCCACGTGAGCGACCCCTAGCTGTGAATACAACATTTGCCTATGGTGGTCAAACAGACTTCCTATGACCTTCTGGACATAAGGACAGATGTAGTGTGGTTGTAGTGGTTAAAAGCGGTGCACTCTAATTTGGAGAACCGGGTTTGATCCCCACTCCTCCACATGAAGCCTGCTGGGTGATCTTGACCTAGTTCTCTCAGAACTCTCAGCTTCACCGACCTCACAAAGGAACTGTTGTGTTCGTTTGGAGGAGAGGTGATTGTAAGCTGCTTTGATACTCCTTATGGCAGAGAAAAGCAGGGTACACAAACCAACTCCTCCTCCTCCTCTTCAGGAGCAGCAGTGGCGTAGGAGGTTAAGAGCTCGTGTATCTAATCTGGAGGAACCGGGTTTGATTCCCAGCTCTGCCGCTTGGACTGTGGAGGCTTATCTGGGGAATTCAGATTAGCCTGTACACTCCCACACACGCCAGCTGGGTGACCTTGGGCTAGTCACAGCTTCTCGGAGCTCTCTCAGCCCCACCTACCTCACAGGGTGTTTGTTGTGCGGGGGGATGGGCAAGGAGATTGTAAGCCCCTTTGAGTCTCCTGCAGGAGAGAAAGGGGGGATATAAATCCAAACTCCTCCTCCTCTTCTTCTTCTATATTTACTTGGTTAACAGAGGTCTGTAAAGAACGGCAACAAATTTCCCAACATCCTATTTTCTCCCAGATATATTGTTCCCATCTGATCTACAAAAAGCCCTTCTCTGTACTTCACCATCTTTGCCTTCACAATTCCCTTTGTAATTCCCAGCTCTATTTCAGTGCTTAGAGTGACTTTAAAACCAAGACAAGATTTGTGATTCAGAAGGGTCAGGAGAGCGGGGCAGCCATCAGGGACCCCGGTGAATTTAGAAGCGAAGGAGAAGACTCATCAAAATTCTGAGCAAGGTGAACTTAGCGACTTTTATTTTCCTCTCCTTCCCCTCCCCACCCCCCTGCAATTCCACATACTGGTGTTTGGGTTCCTCTTTCGTAGAGGGCTCCGATCAAAGGACTTTCTTTGTCCCTGACCTCTGCCTCTTACAATGAAACAGCAGGATTATAGGACTTTCATCCCTTATTTATTCCAGACCATTTCACTGTCTTGCGCGCCTCGCACCTGCAGAACCTGCTGAAACTTTTAAGGGTATAAAACAGTGATGGCGAACCTTTTTGAGAAAGAGTGCCCAAATTGCAACCGAAAACCCACTTATTTATCGCAAAGTGCCAACACGGAAATTTAGCCTGAGGTCTTAGTTTAGAAAAAAACGCTTGGCTCCGAGGGGTGCGTTACTCGGGAGTAAGCTTGATGGTAGTCGTTGGCTTTGCTTTGAAGCAACTATGCAACTCTTCGAACGGGTGAATCATGACCCTAGGAGGCAAGCCCCATTGCCAGCAACCAAGCTTACTCCCAGGTAAAGGATCACACTTTAGTTCTTTGAATGAAAATCAGTGGGGTTTAACAGCACTTAACAGGGTTGCCTACACTGCTTCCCCAAAACTAGGCCTTAGGTTTAATGCTAATAATCGAGCCCAGCGGCCCAGGCCAGCCTACGGGGGGCATCCCCCCCACATGATGAACTCTGCGCGTGCCCACAAAGAGGGCTTTGAGTGCCACCTCTGGCACCCGTGCCATAGGTTCGCCATCACTGGTATAAAAGGTACAAGTGAAACAAATTAGGCCTCAGTGTTGATTTTAGGGTAGTTTAGATATTACAATTACACTGGGAATTACAAGGTTGAGAGTGTGTATAGAATTTGTTGATCCTTGACTGTAATTTGCTGTATAGAATTTGTCGGTCCCTGGCTGTAATTTGCTGGTCTTTGACTGTAATAAATTGAAATTGAAAAATTGAAAGGTACAAGATCATTCTGCTTCTCAGTGGAAAAACCTACCAGTTAACTCCATTTGTATGCTGGGACAGGACAACCTCAATCACGTTTCCATATATGAATGCTAACCATGCCATTCAGACTAGCAACTAATAACTTTAACTGGGAAAGATTTACAAGGATGTACCTTTAATTGGCACAAGCACCGCACCAGTCCTTGTTTCTGGACTTCTCTGCTGACCCAAATTCCAGAGTGGAAGCAATTTGCATAGATCTCATAGTGAATTCCTTGGATTTTGATCATCGCAATAAGTTCCTGCAGAAAATCACTCAACGTTTGAGTATTCCCAGGACTGATAGATCATAGGCTGGTGCAACCGGGCAGAGTTGAAAAACAGAAACCGGGGTGCATCAAAATATGGCCTACTGCCTTTGCTGCTGCTATACCAGAGAAGGCAAGCTGAGACTAAAGACCAAATTAATAGTCTGTTAACAACCTGAGAATAGTCCTTGTTAGAATGGTATAGTGGTTAAGAGCAGGTGGATTCTAATCTGGAGAACCGGGTTTGATTCCCCACTCCTCCACACAAGTGGCAGAGGCTTATCTGGAGAACCAGATGTGTTTCTGCACTCCTACATTCCTGCTGGGTGACCTTGGGCTAGTCACAGTTCTTCGGAACTCTCTCAGCCCCACCTACCTCACAAGGTGTCTGTTGTCGGGAGAGGAAGGGAAAGGAGCTTGTAAGCCACCTTGAGTCTCCTTACAGGAGAGAAAAGTGGGGTATAAATCCAAACTCCTCCTCTTCTTGGCGTCCTGAGTCCAAGAACCAAGGAATAAGCACACGTATTGTCACAGTCCCAATCCTTCCTATCAGGGTTCAGAGCTGGTGGAGGGGGGTTGTGTACAGTATTTTAATCAGTGGAACACATAACTGTTTTTCACAGGGTAGCCGCTATATCTATCCTCAAACACAAACTATTTCTACCAGCAACACCGATATCAAACTAATCATGTTTTGTCATACTAAATCTCTTATCAGCAGGAAGTCAAAAGCCCTGGTGCAAACCAGCTGGTCTAGCAAAAAATAATTTATCACTGCAGGGAAGACATTCCTAATGAGTCAACTAAAGGGACTCAGTCGCCTCGGTGTCTTGAGAAACGATGTGGAGAAGATACACACATAAGGGAGGAAACGTACACTGTCCATTCTGAGCACTTTGGGTTTTGTCCCACAGGCTGTTTCGTTAGAGTGTACAGACGGCTAAAAGACAGGAATTCCAGGAGAGAAGATCCACTTGCTAAAATATCCAATCTGCCACATACGTTTTTGGTAACCTATCAGCTATCAAAGGAGTTTGATTGCTAATAGCTGAAATTCTATACATTCCAAGAGTATTGTTACATTAACTAAATAATTTTCCTGATCCATACACATATTACAAGAATTAGATGACGTCCGTTGAATATCACTTTGTGGCAAGACAAGGATACGAAGCAGATTTGCAAAAGAAAAAAAAAAGAATTCGGATTTATCCTCCGCTTTTCTGAACTGCGAGGAATTTCAAAAGTGGCTTACAAACTCCTTTCCCTTCCTTTCCCCACAGCAAACACCTTGTGAGGTAGGTGGGGCTATGAGAGTTCTGAGAAAACTGTGACTAACCCCAGGTCACCCAGCAGGCTTCATGTGTAGGAGCGGGGAAACAAACTTGATTCACTAGGTTAGAGTCTGCCGCTCTTAACCACTACACCTCGCTGGCTTTATATTGGTATTACCGTGAGAGGTTCAGCAGAATCCTGTTATTTCTCTGGCCTCAGCTCTACTTACAGACCCCCACCCCCACCAAGGAATGCGTGGAAGCATAAGGGCATTACTAGTAAGCAAATGGGAAGTGGACCACAGTAACTAAGTACATTTTCAACATGAATATAAAAACACAATGAAAAAAGATACGCTGAAAACAATGTTTCGTGAACGGGAGGGCATTGTTGATGCATGGTTCACCCTTCGTGGTTCCACTACACGGCGACGCGTCCCTCTGCTTCACTTCTCTTGTGCTGAAACAAAAGGATAACAAGAACTATAATATTGTTATGCCAATAAAGGTTCTTTGTGGTGGTGTTGTTGTTGTTGATAACAAGAACATAAAAGGCCTAAGATTGTCCAAGATGGATTAAGGCCTTGTTTATCACCATCACATACAGCTATGTTCTTTCCCAGAAAAAGATCCTAGTATGGTCAATTGAGGTGCAGCAATCTAGAAAACTGTATGCTTCCGCATTAGAATATAGTCCTGAACAAATATGAGAATTATTATTCATTTTTATGCATTGCCTTTGTCAAAAGCCAGCTGGGAGTAAAGGTGTGCAACTGAGTTGTATAATTAAACTGAAGGCCAACATTTATTTTTACTTTCAAATGGGGGGGGGGGGGGGGGGAACAGGGCTAGGTAGGCGCTACGACCCAGGGGGAGTATTCTACCACAAAGAAGGACCAACATATTGAGTTCTGTGGCAGAGGAATATACAATCCTACTAACATCTTTTTCTGAGACAGACTATAGGGCTGTCAGACTCTCAGTTCATAGAACAACTCACTTGAAGTTTCAAGGACTTTACTCAGGACAGTAGAACAGAGAAATAGAAAAGACAGTTCTGACCCATTGGTCCTGTTTTGCTCATGGTTGGCTTCCTGGAATGTCTTCCTAGAAAATTAGGATTTTAAAAAACATTTTGCTCCTTGTACAAAAACCTTGATCCATGGTTCTGAAACCACTGGGAAATCTGTGCGCAAGCTCATGTGTTCATGACCGCCGTGTCGCGCAGCTGTATGGGCGCGCAAGGTGGTTTCTCACCTGGTCCGACCACACGAAGCTCTCTGGAGTTCTCGTATCAACTGTCCAGCGCATTCCGGCTCTCTGCTGGCTGCCCGCAGCAACGCTTTCCGGAACGTGTGTTGGCATTTCCTCTGGCGTGATTCTGCTCGCTCCAGGCGGCAGAGGTGCTTGTATTTCTGCTGGAAGTAAGTGCAAAGTTGGGAAATGCGGGAACGCCGGCCGCTGGCATCGTCGTTGTCATCCAACCTGGGAGTTTGGGGGGAGGGAGGGGAGGAGAGGGAGAGAAGTGGGGGAGGGGTTGATATTCAAAGGTCACATTATTATGAAATGAGCATGTGAGCAGAATTATTTTTAGCTTTTCCATAGGCTCGGTCTGAACATAGAGAGAAATGTTTCCCACTGAGGATTTTCACCACAAGAAGGTCAGTCATTTGTATTACTTGAGAGGTCACACATTTAACACCACAATCACATTTTCCGGGGACACGGCCATATGTTATATATCAGTGGTGGCGAACCTTTGGCATTCCAGATGTTATTGACTACAATTCCCATCAGCCCCTGCCAACTGGCCATGCTGGCAGGGGCTGATGGGAATTGTAGTCCATAACATCTGGAGTGCCAAAGGTTCGCCACCACAGTTACATGTGCTGATTTCAATGCTAATGGCAGGCGTTGTAGAACCACAAATAACCTATGAAGATGGCGTCCCTGGACCTGTATACAGGCTCCTGCACTTGGTGGCCCCTCTGCACACTTGCTGGTGGATCTCGTGATCAGTTGGCAGAAAATGCTGATGCCTGCAGGTCTTCCTTTCCCCCAGCAATTCCTGACTCAGGGAACATTTATTTCTCGTGTTGGGGGATCTGTGTTGAGTAACAGCTTTGCGAGCCAGAAGGCTGCAGTGGGGAGGGGAAGGAAGACAACGTTTCTGTCTCTTGCATGAGAGCCATACAGGTCCCACAAAAACCAGAAATAAATTCTCTGGAGTCAGAAACGACCGCTGCGAAATTGGTGTTGGATCCAACCCTCAATCTGCACACAGGCATAGCCTCAATCTGCATAGCCGAAAAACAGTGCCCTAGGGATGGTAAAAACATTGTCCCGGGGGGCGCTGTTCGCACAGCGATGCAGCAGCACCATGCTCACCCCTCCCAACTGGCGCAAAAACGCCGCTTTTGAAACTCACTCCCTGAGCGAGGTTTTTCAAAATCAGCATCTTCCCACCAGTGCGCAGTGTGAAGCGCACCAGCATGAGGGTGCCGCTTTTGGCCCCTGTGGTGTTCTGGTCACTTACCTCTCCTCCCTGCGCAGCTCTGGACGGCGGGAGGGACACGCCCACGCTGCCCTCCAACCCCCGGAGGTTGAAGGGCAATGTGCATGTGTCCCTCCAGCCGTCCAGAGCCGCTCAGGGAGGAGAGGTAGGTGAACTGGACGAACCCGAGTTCACTGCAGCTTCAGGCTGCCCACACAATACCGTGTGAGCGGTCCCGAGCCTCATCGACAGTAATTATGATGTGGAGAGCCGTTTCTGCTGCTGTGCAGAAATGGCCACAGTTTACAAACATCCAGGTTAGGCTACTGTAATGTGCTCTGAGTGGGAATGACCTTGATGATTGGAATTTTTCAACCAATCCCAGACTGTGGAACTCCCTCCTTTTAGAAGTGGAAAAAACATCAGCAACGACCCTGTGATGACCAACAGTACTTTTATAGCCTAAGTCAGAGATCCCCAACCATTTGGAGACTGCAGATCCATTTGAAATTTTGACACAGCACGGCACAAAATGGCAGCTGCAAGAGGCAGAGGCTGCCACCAAATGCTTGACCCAGTTTAGCTTGGTCAGCACAGGGTATATGTGTGTATGTTTCAGTCTTCCTCCATCCACTGTGAGGCCCAGGTAGCTGGATAGGTCTGACCAGCAGAAAGTACCAAATGGCCATTTTGGGATTAAGGGGAAGAAACAGGACAAAGGGAAAAACTGGAGGTATGGACTAGAATGGGGTGTCCCTTCCCTGCAAATATCACCAGTTCCCCACTATTCATATTTTACTATCAATATGACCTCAAACTGCATTTCGTCTCAAGTTTCTTTTCAAATTCCGAAGGTAAAGTATATTATCAGGCATAAAGGTAAAGGCAAAATTTCCCCTTCAGTCGTATCCGACCCTGGGGTACCACTGCAAGCAGTGATTTTATAGGCAAGCTGTTTTTGTGGGGTAGTTTGCCATTGCTTTCCCCGAACAGGCATATAAATATATAAATAAAAGACCCCCCCAAAATTAAGAAAGCTTAAGCTTTCACATATAACCAATCGTGCCAATAAACTGATTTCAAGAGCATTCCTCAGACCTCTGCCGAGCAGAATTCCAGCAGAAAAGTGCTTTGTCACATAAGGGTTAATCGGAATGCCATGACCGAAATATCAGCATCTATTAGGTGAGATTGAATCATTCGGTGCCGCTAACAGCACCTTCCCCAGTATCAGAGAATCATCAGCTAGTGGAAAGGGGACCTGGGCCAGCGAAAGGCACTACTGGTAGCAGAATGGACCTGCGGGACACAACAGTTCTGAAGGGCTGCTCATGGAGTACAGGATTAAAACTTACGTGATAAAAAGACTTAATTTCTTCCTCTTGATCTAGCAGTGTCTCCTTTCCCCTGACTCCCTTCCAGAACAGCATGAGAGGTTAGAGCAGTGATGGCGAACCTTTTCGAGACAGAGTGCCCAAATTGCAACCCAAAACCCAGTTATTTATCGCAAAGTGCCAACACGGCAATTTAACCTGAATACTGAGGTTTTCGTTTAGAAAAAACGGTTGGCTCCGAGGCGTGCGTTACTCGGGAGTAAGCTTGGTGAAGCAGCCGTGCAATGCTTCGAATGGGTGAATCACGACCCTAGGAGGGTTTACTCAGAAGCAAGCCCCATTGCCAGCAACCAAGCTTACTCCCAGGTAAAGGATCGTGCCCAGGCCAGCCTAGATGTGTGTGTGGGGGGGGCATGATTTTCTGCCCCCTCCCCACATGACAAACTCTGTGCACACGTGCCCACAGAAAGGGCTCTGAGTGCCACCTCTGGCACCCGTGCCATAGGTTCGCCACCACTGGGTTAGAGGTTGCTACTTACAATCCCATCATTCCTCATTCTTGTACAACGCAGCCATATGTACTTACTGACTCCTTTCATATCTGAGGGCTTCTCGGATAGACCAGGCAACCTGGTACGGTGAACTTTGCTCCCATTCTTCCCATTCTTCGCCACTGTCTTCAGACCAGTCCAACCCTGGGAAACATGAAATTAAAAGCACACTCTCAGCTGTTCCCAAACATCCACGGATTTCTTGGGGGGCAGTTCACACAAAATAGGTAAAGGCTGCCTTCACTGGATAAACTTTATTCGACTTCAAATGCTTTCTGGAGAGCCAGCTTGGGGTAGTGGTTAAGAGAGGGCGGATTCTAATCTGGAGGTTTGATTCCCCACTCCTCCACTTGAGTGGCACAAGTCTTATCTGGTGAACCAGATGTGTTTCCCCACTCCTATGTTCTTTCTGGGTGACCTTGGCCTAGATCACAGTTCTCTCAGAACTCTCTCAGCCCTACCTACCTCACAAGGTGTCTGTTGTGGGGAGAAGAAGGGAAAAGAGCTTGTAAGCCACCTCAAGTCTCCTTACAGGAGAGAAAAGTGGGGTATAAATCCAACCTCCTCCTCCTCTTCTTCTTCTTCTTCTTGTATTGCTGTAGTGACACGCAGAAAAGGTCTCGAGATGTTCTGGAAACTCCAGCTCTGCCATGTTGACCTCAGAAGTACTGATCTATTTTGTCAGTTTGGAGGGATATATGATCTGTCTCTGAATGGAAGAGGGAAATGTACCAGACAGCATGTTTTTGGCCGTTCCTATGTTGATAAGCTGAGGGGGGGGGGGTGAGGGTTTGTGGGTTCTGAGAGAACTGTGACTGACTCAGAGTCACTCAGAAGGCTTCATGTGGAGTGGTAGAGGACTGAACACTGTTCTCCAGATTAGAGTCTGCCACTTTTAAACACTACGCCATGCTGGCTCTCCAGAGCTGAGTCCAGGAAGAGAGATAAATCCAAGGAAAGTCCAGGAAGAGAGATAAAAGTCCAGGAAGAGAGATAAAAGTCCAGGAAGAGAGATAAATTCAAGGAAAGGGGATGCTTGTCTGCATGTTGCTTTTTTGCATGTTGTGGAGCAACTCTGTCCATCTCGACGTGATGGAGCCTTCCAACCATTTTCATGCAAGCAAGGAGAGGGGCCATTTCCTCCAATTCTCTGCTCCCACCATAAACCTCGAACTCCCTCCTCATGCTTCTCCTAGAGGGGGCCCCCAGTGTCCCAGGGCTGCAGTAGGAGAAGAGAAGCAGTGAAGCCCAAGCCTATGGCTCCAAGGGCCCTTTACTGTGGATTATATAAATGGATACGTGGCCGTACAATGTCTCTTTGGGATGTGCAAAATTCCACAGACTGGAGTTTTGAGCACTAGATGGGAGTCTCTCAGAACATAGGTCAAATCTTGCGCACTGAAACACAACAATTTTTGTGTTTGTGTGAACCGCCCCCTCATTTGTTGTGTGAACTGCCCCCTCATACCTTCGGGACCGCATTACCCCATATGTCCCTACTAGCCCTCTGCGTTCAGCAGAGGCCAATTTGCTGACAGTCCCTGGCCCCTCAATGATGCGGCTGGCCTCCACCCGGGCCAGGGCCTTTACAGCTCTGGCCCCTGCCTGGTGGTGGAACGCTCTACCTCCAGCTACGCGGGCCCTGCGGGATCTTAATGAATTTCGCAGGGCCTGCAAGACTGAGCTGTTCCACCGGGCCTTTGGGGAGACCGGCCGCTGATGCCCCCCCCCCTTTTATAACATCTGTGGATCCTGCCGCCCCCCCCCCTTTTCTTAGGGGATTTGTTAGTAGGATGCCATCTGTATATCTGATATTAGGACGCTGCATTTTAATGGGGTTTGGTTTTTAACATGCATAGAGCCACTACTTAATGATTTATTTAATTAATTTTGATATTATTGATTTTATGTTGTGCTCGATCTATATGTTCTGTTCACTGCCCTGAGCCCTCCGGGGGAGGGCGGTTTATAAATATTAATATTAATAATAACATTAACAATAACATTAATATTAATATTAATATCAATATTAACAATAACATTAATATTAACATTAATATTAACAATATTATTAATAATAATATTAATATTAATATTAATAATAATAATAGTATTAATATTAATATTAATATTAATAATAATAGTAATAATAGTAATAATAGTAATAATAGTAATAATAATAATAATAATAATAATAATAATAATAATAATAATAATAATAATAATAATAATAATAATAATAATATGTTAACCATAAACATACGAATGAGAACTGGAAACAAACCAACCAACAAAACGCGGGGGGGGGGGGGCAGTTGCAAGGAATTCTCCACCTACCTAAATGTGGAAACAGATCAGCATCCAGCTGCTGTTTCTGAGTGCACAGTTTCACCAGTCTCTGTAGCCGGCTCATGCAGGACGAGTGCGGAGAGAAGGCGGTGGCTTTCATGAGGATCCTGTCGGCCCTAGGCGGGTCTGGGGCCGGAGCCCTGATGGGTTCCGGGAGAGGCAGGGGTCTCTTGTTTGACAGCTGCCTGGCTTGTGCTATAGTGTGTGTGGTGGGCGCCACTCCCTGCATTGGTAGGCTGGTGTTCTGAGGTTGAGGTGACTTGCAGACCAAGCCCTGCGGTAGCCCTGCTGGCTTTAAAGCAGTCGGTAAAGGTGAGAGATGAGAGAGCGGCGGCGGCGGCTGCAGAGGCTGCTGGGAAGGTGCAGGAAGGGGGCTAAAGTGCTCTTGGCGAACTCTCAGAATCTCCGTCTCTTTCTGGCGCTGTCGGTTTTGGGCTAGCTTGCTCTGCAGCTTCTTCTTCACGGTCGCCCCTTTCTTGAGATCCTCGTCTTCCTCGTTGAAAGCAAAGGGGTCTTCTAAATCTGCGTCCAGGTAATGCAGAGGAAGCCGAGCCCCCGGCGGAGAGAGGGACATCCCGTCCAATCCGTTGGGCATCTTCAAGGCCAGCGGGGGAACCGTCAAACTAAAAGCCATGGAATCCATCTGATGTCGGACTTTCACCTCTTCTGCTGGATCATTCTTTTTCTTCCTTTCTTTTTTCGGGATAAACCCGAGAACCTGTAGATGACTGTTGCAATACCTTTGAAAAGCAGAAAGAGGAACATTATTTCTCTCTCCCCCTCAAAATGCGCACGAATGGGTTGGGGGGGGACAGAGGCGCTAAGAAAGCAAAAATGAAAGGATAAAATTAATCAACACAATTTAAAGGAAGATGAATTTATTGGGGGGGGGCATGCTTGTTTAGGCGAAATACGGATGAAGTAAATTTAAATAAGTTATCTCCCAATTAGTTATCTCCAAAGTTATCTCCCACTGCGTAGGAGGTGAAAATGAAGGTGGTCTGTCTTTTCCAGGACCCTGGCTGGCAAGCAATGAAGGAAGGAACGAATGTGAAAAGGCCATATTTGTTAACTGGAGGTTGAGGAATGCCGTTTGGGGGATAGATTAATTCGAACTGGGGACTGAGATTTGCAGTTGGAAGAAGAAGAGTTTGGATTTATATCCCACCTTTCTCTCCTGTAAGGAGACTCGAGGTGGCTTACAAGCTCCTTTCCCCACAACAGACGCCTGCCTTGTGAGGTAGGTGGGGCTGAGAGAGTTCCAAAGAACTGTGACTAGCCCAAGGTCACTAGAGCCAGAAAGGTTCTTTTCCCTTCTGTAAACTAGCCCAAGGTCACCCAGCAAGAATGTAGGAGTGCGGAAACACATCTGGTTCACCAGAAAAGCCTCTGCCACTCAAGTGGAGGAGTGGGGAATCAAACCCGGTTCTCCAGATTAAATCCACCTTAACCTACACTGGCTCTATGCTGGCTCTCAAGCTACTGTTTGTTGTCTAAATGGCTACAAGTCATCAGCCACTGTGTTTTATTGTTAAATGGCCCAGAACAGCCATCTGTATTTTACTGCTTAGGATTCATCTTGATTTGAAGGCTACTGCTTGTCCCCTTTTTTGGATGGGGGACTTTGTATCTTTCGTTGCCCGGAACTGGATTGCATATTGGAAGCTAAAAGAGAAGACGACTTTGGATTTATACCCCACTTTCTTCAACTTGCAGCCACTTTGAGACTCCTCACAGAAGTGGTTTACAAACTCCTTTTCTGCAACAGACACCTTGTAAGGTGTGTGGGGCTGAGAGAATTCGGAGAGAACTGTGGCTGGCCCAAAGTCATCCAGCAGGAATGTAGGAGTGGGGAAACAAATCCAGTTCATTGGATCCACCGCCAGAGGCAGAGCTACCATAGGGAGGCGCACGCAAATATTTTTGTTTTTGTGCGTTTTTTAGTGTTTTTTCAGTTTTGGCCTGCAGGGGGCGCAGTTTTTAGGCTAGCGGCTAGCAGCACCAAAATTTCAGGGATTTTTTGGGAGACACTCCTGATGATACCAGGTGATGTTTGGTTAGGTGACGTTTGGTTCAGGGGGTCCAAAGTTATGGATTCCCCAAGGGTGACCCCATCCCCCATTGTTTCCAATGGGAGCTAATAGGAGATGGGGGCTACACATTTGAGGGTCCATAACTTTGCACCCTCTGAACCAAACTTCATCAAACCTGGGTGGTATCATCAGGAGAGTCTCCTAAACATACTCTGAAATTTTGGTGCTGCTAGCTTAACAATTGCACCCCTGACAGCAGGCACACACACCCCCCCCAAATTTCCCCAGATTCTCCTTTTAAATCCACCCTCTTCGGCATGGATTTAAAGGGAGAATCTGGGCTCCCTAGTTTAAACACCATTGAAAATGATGCTGTTTGGGGGTAGATTCCAGCATCACTTTCAATGTTGTTTAAACTAGGGCCCCCAGATTCTCCTTTTAAATCCACCTTAAAGGGAGAATCTGGGGTCCCCAGTTTAAACAACATTGAAAGTGATGCTGTTTTTTTGGAGGGGGGAGAGAATCCACTCCCAAACAGCATCACTTTCGATGGTGGTTAAACTAGAGACTCCAGATTCTCCCTTTAAGGTGGGCGCCACAGTCGAGGGAATTGCCCCTTCCAGCCTTCCCAAGAAGTAGACCTGGCCCCCTTGCTGCCTGCCCAAGTGGTAGACCTGGGCCCCTTGCTGCCTGCCCAGCGGTAGACCTGGGCACTCCTCTGTGAGATTGGCAGATGGCTTGATTTCTCTCCCCCCCTCTACTGTATCTAGGGAAACTGGAGCACGGGGGTCGGAAAACTCGGATTTTGCCCCAGGCTCCATTTTCCCTAGCTATGCCTCTGTCCACCACCCATGTGGAGAAGTGGGGAATCAAACCCAGTTCTTCATAGTCTGCCACTTCTAACCACTACACCACAGTGGCCCTGGTTAATACTTGTATGGGAGACTAACAACAAAGTCCAAGGTTCGCTGCAGAGGCAGGCAATGGCAAACAACCTCTATTTGTCTCTTGCCTTAAAAACCCTATGGCCATGGTGGTGAACCTTTGGCACTCCAGATGTTATGGACTACAATTCCCATGCTGGCAGGGACTGATGGGAATTGTAGTCCATAACATCTGGAGTGCCAAAGGTTCGCCACCACTGCCATATGGGGTCACCATAAATTGGCTGCAACCTGACTTCACTTTCCACCACCATTTTTGGCTAGGAGAACGAGAAAATCATCCTTTGTTTAAATATATTTTGCCTCCCCTCTTCTTCTCTGAAGCTCATTAATGCCTTGCTGGGAAGGTGTATATGAAGGCTAAAATATCCCACTGGGACCATCACCTGGGAATAACACATGTGAAAATATTTACACGCACGAATCCCCATGCTTCCCATCGCTCACCTGCGGTCCTCAGATTTGGGGATGGGGTTGGTGCAACGTTGGCTGTTGTACTTGGCCACATATTCACATTGCTTGAAAGGGGCGGTCTTGTCTTCCAAAACATGCCGGATACAGAAGGCGTAGCCGTTGAGTCGCCGCTGCTTGCACAGTTTGGGACTGTACGAGCACAGTGGCTTATTGTCAACCTCAGAAAAGTGTATGTGTTTGCCTTCATACATCACGTGACTCTTTTCCTTGTGAACATCAGCTGAAAGAGCAGAACAGAAAATTTAGGGTCAATAAACACGGGTCAATAAGCAGGACACTAAAACAACTATTTTTGGTGGGCACAATACTGCTCCCAAAATGAGTTTGCCCTGTGTTATTTCTCCCCAACCCAGGTCTTCTGAAAATTGGCAAACTAGCGAGTCTTTTCAAAAATCCCGGGCTGCAGCTGCTTACAAGCGAACAGCCGGGCAGGAGGCGCTTTATTTGCCTGCCTTTTCCTTTTTAAAATTTTGCAGCTTGCATCTGCGTAGCTACACAGGTGCAGATGATCGTATCATGGGACATCGGCATGGCTGTGGGGGTTCATTTGCGCATGCCTGCGTAGCGACACATGTGGTGACTAAAAAAAAAGATGCGTCTCCGTGCAAAGGCGCAACAGCAACCCAGATTGTTTCCGTGGGCTCCGATCACTTCCAGCACGGATGCATGTGAGTGCAAAAGCAGGAAAACAGGTTCCTTTATCCCGACTGCAACCCGTTGTACATTTGCTGTGCGGAAGGGGCCTAGGACAACTTTTCAAAGCGGGGAGAAAAGCAGAAGAACGTTTCAGTTGTAATCCGTCTGCGAGGAACCAATTACCTGATTTTAAATCTTCTGTACCATGTCACTGTTAGCAGAGAGAGCCCCGGGGATACCGCTTTCCTGGAATGATGACAAGATGAGATGAAGCAGATTGTCTGAGGCAAAAAACACACACAAAGAGGTCCAGTTAATGACAGCGTACGAGAAAGGACCATGCTCCCTAATGGGATACAACTGAATTAATTCAACCACCCCAGTTCTATTATTAACAGGAATGCTAGCCTAAATCTTCACAAGCAGAACATCTTGCTGAAGATGATATCTGAGGACATCCATCATTCAGAGATACTCTAGTGCCGTGGTGGCGAACCTTTGGCACTCCAGATGTTATGGACTATAATTCCCATCAGCCCCCGTCAGCATGGCCAATTGGCCATGCTGGCAAAAATGAAGTGTAGTCCATAACATATGGAGTACCAAAGGACTCCGCCTACTGCATAGGTGTCAAGCTTCATGGCCCTCCAGATGTTATGGACTACAGTCCCCATCATCCCCTGTCAGCATGATGCTGGCAGGGGATGATAGAACATGAATCCATAACTGGAGAAACGGCCTATAATCTAGTGAATTAATACTAGCCAAGAAGGGGAGAAGCTGATGTCCTCTGCTCAATAAAAGTTGTTCTTTTTAAAGAAAGTTTTATTTATTTTGCATATATAGACAACCTATACAGAAAGAGAAAAAGAAAAAGTCCAAATCTGGTCTCCTCTCCCTGCCAACAGTAATAATAATAGAAGAAAACACACACACTTTGGCCAATTGGCCATGCTGGCAGAGGCTGATGTGAATTGTAGTCCATGAACATCTGGAGTGCCACAGGTTGGCCACCCCTGAATTAGTCCAACACCCTGTCTCACACAGTAGCCAACCAGTTTCTCTGGTGGCCCAACCACAGGGCACAGAGGCCGAAGCCTTCTCTGATGTTCAGTTCAGTTGCATTTATTTACAGACACTGGACCAGTGGTTTATCTTCAGATTGTATAAATCTTTCACCTTCCCTGGTTTTGCCTCCTAGCGATGGTGTCCGGAAGTTTACTGCCTCTGAAAAGGGATGTTCTCTTCAGCCACCATGGCTAGATAACCACAGAGAGACCCATCCTCTATCCTCTTATCAGGGAAGGGTTGCCAAATGTAAAAGTGAACCCACAGCATGATGCTCTAATACTTACTATCTCTCCTAGCAAGTCTGGGATTTTATTTGATTGTTCAGTCACTGAACATTAAACGCTTTCTAGTGGTGCGTATAGTGTAGCGCTTGTATTTTTTGGGGTGAAAAACAATTATGTTTAGGTGATGCAATTGATGATACAGAAAAAAGTCAGACTGATATAGCTGGGGAACAACAACCGGATAGTCAGTCTATATTTAATGAATAGGTGTCAAACCCGTGGCCCTCCAGATGTTATGGACTACAGTTCCCATCATCCCCTGCCAGAATCATGCTGGCATGGGATGATGGGAACTGTAGTCCATAACATCTGGAGGGCCTCGAGTTTGACACCTATGATTTAATGCATAGATTAAAACACATGTTGGGAACCCTGCAGAGGAAGATTCAGCTGTTTGGGGTGAGGAAGCATTTTAGAGTAGAAAAGCCCCCCTTCTGCTTGTCCGTACCAAGTCTGTGCCTTTTGAAGGAGTTTGGGCCAGGGGAGGGGGGCAGCAGAGGCGGCAGTACAGTTTTGGCTTTAGCTGCATACATTTACATGTGATATGTATTTTACATCCTACAGTTTCTGAAGGAACCCTCATCTGACACACAAAGGCCATAACACAAAACAGATCTCAGAACAGCAACTTTTGGAGTTGATGGGGGAGGGTATCCCTGATCAATACAGAACACTTTTTTTTTTAATGTACACCACAACTTCAGCAAGGATTTTATATGCATACAAATGGAGGGACAATAAAATTCCAGCAAAACAAGACTGGATTTTGAAAGTCACAGAATATGCCGAGGTGGCAAGGCTGACGGTGTTTATAAAAGACAAGGATACGGACCATTTCCTTAAAGATTGGAAACCCTTTGCGGACTACTTAGGGAAAACATACAAATAGAGAAATAAGGGTGGGATTCGAGATTTAACTGAAAACAGCATACTGGACTAAAGTAGTTTTATAAGATGGTCTAAAAGTGAAAAAAATGAAGATGTTAACCATAAGTACAGAACTAGATTTGTGTTCGGATCCATAATGAGGTAGCTGATGGGAACTGTTGTCCATGAACATCTGGAGCGCCATAGGTTGGCCACCCCGGACTAGATGGACCACTGGTCTGATCCAGCAGAGCTCTTCCTATAAGGCCAAAGCAACAAAGACAGAGCAGGAGTATGTTGAATACATAAACCTGCTTTTATTGTGGATCACCAGAGAAAGGGGCTGTTCTTTTCCTGACTGAGTTCCCACACATCTGACCACAGCAGGATAGGCAGTGACTGAAACCGTGAAGGGTACACAGCCTCCTCACAAACACATCACCCGCTAAATGTCCGCTTGTCTCGTCACGGCACAGGAGCCCTGCCAAAAAAATTACGATAGCAGCCCAATTGAGTTTTTTTAAGGGTTTTAAAAGCCTCCTTGGGCAGTTTGGGAACTGAAGAACATGACTGCTATTAATGGGATAGATAGACTATATTCCTGGAACTGTCCCTGATGCTGGTTAAATTGATCGATTTAGTGATTGTAATCAGCTTTGGGCACAATCCAAGGCGCTAGTCTTGACAGTCAAAGCCCTGTACGGTTTGGGACCAGCATACCCGAAGGCCTGCCTGATCTTTTATGAACCCACATGACGGTTACAGTAATCTTTGGAGACGCTGCTTTGAGTGTCATGAGATTGCACTACCAGCGAGAGGGCTTTCTCAGTCACGGCACCAAAGCTGTGGAACTATCATCATCATCAACATCATCACCATCATCATCACCATCATCACCATCACCATCATCATATTTAGTTTAATATCGCAGCTACCAGTTCTTTTGCTGGTTGTTGGCCTTTCAATACAATTCGAGCCGCACCCAAAGGCCTAGGAACTTGTAATGCATCACCCTAGTATTTGTGTGGATCCATCAGCATCACCATTATTATTGGTAAATTAAATTTCTAGACTGTCCCTCCCCTTTTGGGTCTCAGAGAGATTCACCTGCCGCTTTGTACTGCCATCTTCTGCCAGCAGGAGAAGACTTTTCTGTTTTATGTATTGTCGAAGGCTTTCACGACCAGAATCACTTGGGTGCTGTGTGGTTTCCGGGCTGTATGGCCGTGTTCTAGCAGCATTCTCTCCTGACGTTTCGCCTGCATCTGTGGCTGGCATCTTCAGAGGATCCTCTGAAGATGCCAGCCACAGATGCAGGCGAAACGTCAGGAGAGAATGCTGCTAGAACACGGCCATACAGCCCGGAAACCACACAGCACCCACTTTTCTGTTTTGTTTGGCATTCCCTCAACAATCCCTCCTTCCTAACCAATGATTTTATGTTTTGTATGTATTTTCACTGTTTTTAACTCTTTATGAAATTGCCCTTGGCTGGCTTCAGCACCACAGGATATTTGTAATTTTATGGGATTTGTAACTTTATGGTATGCTGGCAGCCGCTCAGAACCTGCTGTGGTGGGGAAAAGCAGGCTACACATCAAATAAATAGACCAAAAAAATGGTTTTATAATGTATGTTTTTATTTGAATGGTTTTACAATATAATTTGATCATATATTTTGTACTGGGGAATCCAAAGTGGGGGGAGGGACACTGATGCTGCATTAGAAGTGGGGGAAGGGCTGTACTGACATCCGTGCAATCCGCCAGCACCAGGGGACCTACCCCACCAGCCAGCCACCAAAGCACCCAAACCCGGAAGCTGGCCCTGCAGCAGCTACCCACTGCAGGAAATGCTCACGCTGGCGTGAAGGGGAGCATTCCCAGAGGAGGGCAACCAAAATGGTAAAAGGGCTGGAATCCATGCCCAACGAGGAGAGACTTAGGGAGCGGGGGATGTTTAGTTTGGTGAAGAGAAGGTTAAGAGGTGACATGATAGCCATGTTTAGATATCTGAAGGGATGTCATGTTGGTGAGGGAGCAAGCTTGTTTTCTGCTGCTCCAGAGACTAGGACCAGGAGCAACGGGTTCAAGGTGAAGGAAAAGAGATTCCTCCTAAACATCAGGGAAAACTTCCTGACAGTCAGAGCAGTGGAATGAACCACCTCGGAGTGTGGTGGAGTCTCCTTCTTTGGAGGTTTTTTTAAAGAGAGGCTGGATGGCCATCTGTCAGGAGTGCTTTGATTGTGTGTTCCTGCACTGCAGGGGATTGGATGGTCCTTGGGGTCTCTTCCAACTCTATGATTTTATGATTCTTTCTCCACAATGGGCTATCTCAGGGGTGAAAGGAGTTTCCCCTTCTCCCTGGGTGTCTGCACCACCAATTATCTCTTTGGAGGCAGCACAGGGCTCCACTGCATAGATTGTCAAGCTCCAATTCCTCATTCTCATTACGGCGGTCAGAAAGTGGGTTTTGACACAATGGTGAAATTTAGGCATTTTGCACACCTAAGTGAACTGCTTAATTTTAAAGGCTGCATGTGTAGCCAGTACATCTCCACCTGGCACACCTACTAGCCCACAGAGGATTTAAAAAATAAAGATCGTGAACGGGAAGTCTAAATATTTTCTGGCCAGCTTAGCTTACTCAACAGTCAGTGCAATTCTAGGAACAGTTTCCTGACAGGAAGAACTGCTGAACAAACCGTAGGGCTGTGAGTGAACCTGCTCAGGATGGAACTTTGTTGGCCGCCGGGTGCGCAGTTTTTAGACTAGTGGCACCAAAATTTCAGGGATCTTTCAAGAGACTCTCCTGATGATATCACCCAAGTTTGGTAAAGTTTGGTTCAGGGGGTCCAAAGTTATGGACCTCCAAAGGGGGTGCCCCATCCCCCATTGTTTCCAATGGGAGCTAATAGTAGATGGGGCTACCCTTTTGAGGGTCCATAACTTTGGACCCCCTGAACCAAACTACACCAAACCTGGGTGGTATCATAAGGATAATCTCTTGCTGATACCAGCCAGGTTCGGTGATGTTTGGTTTAGGGAGTCCAAAGTTATGGATCCCCAAAGTGGGTGCTCCATCCCCCATTGTTTCCAATGGGAGCTAATAGATGGGGCTACATTTTGAGGGTCCATAACTTTGGACCCCCTGAACCAAACTTCACCAAACCTGGGTGGCAATCAGGAGGGTCTCCTAAAGATACTCTGAAATGTTGGTACTGCTAACATAAACATTCCTCCCCTGACCAAAAATCCAGTTTTGGTTTTAACTCTTGTGTTTTAGCTTGGCTGCTGGTTGAGCTAAGGTTTTTGTACTTTTAAAGTTATTGTTGAGACTATATTGTTTTTGTTGACTCCCTTTTCCACTTACAGAGCTAGTTTACTGTTTTTCTTTGAAATAAATATTCAAAACCTACTGATGCCTCAATTAATGTAATTTTATTGGTATCTATTTTTATTTTTGAAATTTACCAGTAGCTGCTGCATTTCCCACCCTCGACTTATATGCGAGTCAATACGTTTCCCCAGTTTTTTGTGGTAAAATCAGGTGCCTCGACTTATATGCGGGTCGACTTATACACGAGTATATACGGTACACAAGAAACAAAATTTAATATCACAATTCAGGACTGCTAGTGAGCATAATCAAATGCAGTCCTAAACAAAACTGTCAACAGCCTCCTTAAGATCGAAAGTGAGGGGGGCAGTTTCACCTCTCTGGGAAGGGGGTTCCACAGTCATGGGGCTACCACTGAAAAGGCACTCTCTTGTGTACCCGCCAAACGAGTTTTTTAATTGTCAGGACACTCAGGAAGACCTCTCCCTGCAATCTTAATTCCTGGGCAGGAACCTACCAGAGAAGACAGTCCTTCAGATAACCTGGTTGCAAGCCATGTAGGTCTCTACAGGTCAAAACCAACATTGCCCGGCATTTTCCCCAAGACTAGGGATCAAAGAAGGTGCCCCCAAGGAGTGCTCTGGCCTGGATACCTGTTGCTCTTCTTAAGAACATAAGAACATGCCTGCTGGATCAGACCAGAGTCCATCTAGTCCAGCACTCTGCTACTCGCAGTGGCCCACCACTGGTCTGGTCTGATCCAGCAGGCATGTTCTTATGTTCTTAAGAAGAGCAACTCCTTCTTCCAATACCCTGGTGCTGCAATCCAAAGGGAGGGAAGGTACTGTGCTCCCCTGGGAAGAAGTCTATTTTGACGGTACAACGGGACCTCACTGAAGCTGGACTCACCCGTTTTCGGTGACTCCAGTCATTTGGGATCTGCCTGCTTGCTTCCAGACCACATTTCGATTCTCGGGGTTGGGTTGGTTTTAATTTGAAACACAAACTCCCTTTAACTAGACTGTTTATGAGGACTGTTACAGATTGATCTGCATGGAGGCAGATGCCGGAATTGTTCTAGGCTCTGAAGGTCACAAGGAACATTTTTAGACCTTGACTCAGGCTTATCTCAATTTCTGTGGGTTCTCACTCTCTTTTTTTGCAAGTTACGCACAGGTTATCCCTTCCGGAGTTTACGGTTCAATAGCAGATCCAGGCAAATAACGTCAAAGGAGATCTGCACACTCGTATTGATTTTTTTTACATGAAAATAGCTCAGATTTACTAACTGTTGCAATAACTTTTAGCGTCCGAGTCCCACCTGTACTATTTCGATCTGAGCAGCCAATATCAGAAACGTGGCGGCCTGCTTCGGACTGGCTGAATAAACTCTAGGAAACGGCAAAAAAAATGAACAAGCTGTCTGTTTCTTAGTCACACTTGAATGTTGGGAACTGTTTGTGCGTAGACACAAACACAGATGGCTCAGCATTGTCTCTTGCTTTTAACAGCCAGAAGGAACTGTTTCGGTTCTTAAGAGCTGAGCAAACAGCAAAGAACTCCCCCCCCCCCATCCCATAAATCTGGGGAAACAACTGTATAAAGTAAAGTTTCCCCTTCAGTCGTGTTCGACCCTGGGGTACCACTGCACGCAGTGATTTCATAGGCAAGCCGTTTTTGTGGGGTAGTTTGCCATTGCTTTCCCCGGCTATTCTTTACCCCCTAGCTATGAGCTAGGTACTCATTTACTGACCAAGGAATAGATGGATGGCTAAGTTGACCATGAGCCAGCTGCCAGGATATCTGACCCACAGGGGGCTCGAACTCCTGACCGTGTGAGTGGCAGTGCACGCACTTAACCACTATGCCACACGGCTCCTTAAAAAAACCTGTATAACTGAATGACAATTCAGATTGCCAAATAATCCTTTACCCTAGTTTTTGACCTATGTCAATACATGCACAAATATGCCTGAAAAACCAGTAACATTGATTAATACCCTGTTTCCCCAAATATAAGACATCCCCTAAAAATAAGACATAGTAGAGGTTTTGCTGAATTGCAAAGTATAAGGCATCCCCCAAAAGTAAGACATAGCAAAGTTTTTGTTTGGAAGTATGCCCGACGAACAACACAGAAAAATAAGACATCCCCTGAAAATAAGACATAGCGCATCTTTGGGAGCAAAAATTAATATAAGACACTGTCTTATATTTGGAGAAACATGGTAGTATTGCTTAGTTTTGAACATACATTGGAGCATTAGGGACTATTGCCCATGACTCCAAGCGCCACAACCAGACCCTGAAATGTTCAGACCTAAGAACAGTTTGGATTTATATCTCCCCCCCCCCCTTTTTTTTTTCTCTTCCTCTCTCCACAGTAGACACCTTGTGAGGTAGGTGAGGCTGAAAGAGTTCTGAGAGAACTGTGACTAGCCAAAGGTCACCCAGCAGGATTGTAGGAGTGAGGAGACAAATTTGGTTCACCAGAGAAGACTCTGCCGCTCTTGTGGCAGAGTGGGGAATCGAACCCAGTTCTCCAGATTAGAGACCACTGCTCTTCACCACTACGCCTCACTGGCCCTCAACTTCCTACAGAAACATTTGCATCCTTTGTGGCAGATTTTTATTTTTTTAGTGGCAATTCTGAATACAGCCCCATGCTACTGCTAAGTAATACCGAATCGTTGTTGGTACAAATGAAAAACTAGCACACATCCTCCAAGGAGATTCACTTAAACCCGCTACAAGATTTCCACAGATCTCGTGAGTGATGCCTTATTGGAATACGCCACAATAGTGAAGTACCTCTGAGCAACTGAGATTCACAATACATATTTTTACAGCCCCCCAGTCTCTAAGTGTCTCCACTCGGAAATAAATCACATTGAACTCAGAGTTGCAATTAGAGTAGTGTTACGACTCTGCAATCGGGACGGAGTGGTCTCAAAGAAGCCACACGCGCCCTCTTTACTGGTGATGTGCTTCAAAAGTGAATACCAGTTGTAAAACAACAGCCTACTATCGGGGAAGCCCGGCACAATCCTTTCAGAGGCCCTGGGATTTCCACTCCAAAGTGTGGAACTGCTGAACAAATTCAACAAACCCCACTTACAGGTAAGCAAGGACAGAACTGAAGCTTTAGGGTTGGAGCCAGTGGTGGGATCCAAAAATTTTAGTAACAGGTTCCCATGGTGGTGGGATTCAAACTGTGGTGTAGCGCCAATGGGGCTGGGCGGGGCACAACGGGGGCATGGCCGGGCATTCCTGGACGGGGCTGTGGCAAGGACGCAGCCGCTATGCCGGTCCTTGGGCGGGAAATGAATGCACGTAGGCGCGGGCTGCCACGCACGCCGGTGCACCTCCTACTAGACTGCTTCAAGTTCTGCATGCTACTGCTGAGAGGAGGGGCGTAATTAAGGCAAAAATCACGTGGCAAAATCACCAATTAGTAACCCCCTCTCGGCACACACAAATAATTAGTCACCTACTCTCGGGAACCTGTGAGAACCTGCTGGATTCCCACCTCTGGTTGGAGCCGGTTTGCTTTTTTGTCTTCCCCAGCTTCCCTATTCACTGAGTCCCCGATCCCACAGGGCTACTGTCCGTGATCTCTGGGTAAACGTAGTCCCCTGTGCAAGTGCCAGGTCATTACTGACCCACAGAGTGATGTCACATAGGCAGCCTTTGTTCATCAGGTGATTTGCCAGTGCCTGCCCCAGTCGTCCACGCTTCACTCCTAGCAAGTTGGGCACTAAATTTACCGACCTCAGAAGGATGGAAGACCGAGTCGCCCTTGAGCCGGGTACCGGAAACCGACTCCCATCGGGATCGAACTCAGGTCGTGAGCAGAGCTTCGACTGAAGTTTGCCACTCTGCGCCACAGGGCTCTTTCTCCGTAATCTCTCCCACAGCCAGTTTGGATGGCCAAAGGAGCCCCCCCCCCTCTCCTTTTCACCAGCAGGAAAGCTGGCTGGATCTGACCCCTAGTCTTCACAGCCTTTCCCGTCACATTCCAAACATCAGTCCTGAAATCAATTCCGTAGCTGCAGGTATTAGCGGCTACGCATTTCCGTTTTGGCAACAACTATTTGTTTGTTTACTTTGTTTATACAGGCCCTTTCTCCCTAGTGGGGATCCAAAGCAGTTGATATCTTTCACCTCACCTCCATTTCATCCTCATAAAAACCCTGTGGGATATGTTAGGCTGGAAGTGTGTAATTGATCCAAGGTTGCCCAGCAAGCGAACACGGCAGAGTGGGGATTTAAACCAGAGTCTCTCAGATCCTGGCCCAACACTCTACCTACCGTACTACACCACATGGCTCTCGGACACAGGTGTCAAACTCGCGACCCTCCAGATGTTATGGTCTACAGTTCCCATCATCCCCTGCCAGAATGGTGCTGGCATGGGATGATGGGAACTGTAGTCCATAACATCTGGAGGGCCGCGAGTTTGACACCTATGCTCTAGGACAGCGATTCTCAACCAGGGTTCCGCGGTACCCTGGAGTGCCGTGAGCATGTCCCAGGGATACCGTGGCAACACTACCGCCCCCCCCCCCTCATTTTTGTGGTGTCTCCCACCGGCGCCAGCAAGGACATGAAGCTGGCCCGTGGGGCAGGGCCTGCCACAAGGTCAGCAGCCGCCACCACCCCCATGCTTCCCTTCACCCTGCGAGGGGAAGGTGGGGTGTGTGGCAAGTAGGGGCAATGGGAGGGGAAGGTGGAGGGTGGCGGCAGGGGTACCGTGAGATATGAAGAGTGAGGTCAAGGGTACCCTGACCTCGAAAAGGTTGGGAAACACTGCTCTAGGATCTAAGCTAGGAGTGGCCAACCTATGGTGCTCCAGATGTTCATGGACTACAATTCCCAATCGGCCATGCTGGCAGGGGCGGATGGGAATTGTAGTCCATGAACATCTGGAGCACCATAGGTTGGTCACCCTGATCTAAGCCCACTAGTCATGGTCTCAAAAGGTCTCACACAGATAAGAATCATGTCCACATATACATATGTCCTCTGTCACTCTTCAACACCCAAAGAACCAGGCAAACTGATATTTTTTTCTTGGCTTTTTATGCAACTGAATTACCTAGGAGAAGCTCTTGGGCAGGGGTGTCAAACTGGCGGCCCTCCAGATGTTCATGAACTACAATTCCCATCAGCCCCTCCCAACTTGAACATTGGCTATACTGGCAAGGGCTGATGGGAACTGTAGTTCATTAACATCTGGAGGGCTGCAAGTTTGACACTTGTACTCTTGGAGAAGTCTATACATCAAGCACTGAGTAGAAACAACTCACTTCTGAGAGCCAGCGTGGTGTAGTGGTTGAGAGCAGGTGGACTCTAATCTGGAAACCTGGATTTGATTCCCCACTCCTTCACGTGAGAAGCGGACTCTTCTATGGTGAACTGGATTTGTTTCCCCGTTCCAACACATGAAGCCTGCTAGGTGACCCTGGGCTAGTCACAGCTCTCTCAGAACTCTCTGAGCTCCACCTACCTCACAAGGTGTCTGTTGTGGGGAGAGGAAGGGAAGGAGTTTGTAAGCCACTTTGTAAGCGGGGTAGAAATCCAAACCCTCCTTCTTCTATCACAAGGAGCACGTATGTCAACTGCGTCCAGCAGGCCTACCACCCTGATATGAAAGTTTAAGTTTTGCTCAAATTAATAGGAACTATTTCCACAGTATGTATCTAGAATTAGAACGAAAGTGATTCATGTCATCTTGCGCTCAGTACCAACTCCCACATATCAGAAAGATGTTAATTTAATCCCAGTAACATTTTTCTCATTATCATCTGCAATTCTATATTTGAACACGTCAAGCCATTAAAAAAAAAGAAAGAAACTCCAGAAGCTAGATGAGACAGAACTGCCCCCATTCTGCCTTGCTAAAACTAACGCAGTTTAGTTTGCAGAAAGGGTAGGCTGGTGGGTGCAAAATATTCAATTAAAAAAGTGCGCTACCTCATTGACAAAGATATCCATTACTTGAGACGAGTGTTCCTTTCCCCCACAAAACACAATGACACTCCTTACTTTACGGCAGGGGTGTCCAACTCTGGCCCTCCAGGTTGTTCATGGACTACGATTCCCATCAGCCCATGTTGGCAGGGACTGATGGGAATCGTAGTCCACAAACATCTGGAGGGCCAGAGTTGGACACCTCTGGTTTATGGTGTTCCAGCCTTCATACTACTACCTACAGCAGTGGTGGCGAACCTATGGCACGAGTGCCAGAGGTGGCACTCAGAGCCCTCTCTGTGGGCACATGCACACAGAGTTCGTCATCTGTGGGAGGTGGAAAATCACCCCCCCACTCACACACATCTAGGCTGGCCTTGGCTGCTTGGTACAATGTCCCTCGGCGAGCAGGGAGGACTCCGCTGGCAGGCCTGCTGCCTATCCTCGGGGTGGCTGATGCTCGAGGGGGGGGGGCCAGAGGAAGAGGAGGTGGAGATGCTAGAGAGGCACAGAGCAGTGTGCGCAGGACTTGCTGGAGGCTAGAGCAGGTGGGGTGGAGGCATAGGGGTGGGGTGGAGGTGCTGGAGCAGCGCAGGGCAGAGCAGCGGGTACACACAGAACTAAAACCTCAGTATTCAGGTTAAATTGCCGTGTTGGCACTTTGTGATAAATAAGTGACGTGCTCGCTTCGGCAGCACATATACTAAAAAAAATGGATAAATAAGTGGGTTTTGGGTTGCAATTTGGGCACTTGGTCCCGAAAAGGTACGCCATCACTGACCTACAGAATAGTATTAAAATTAGAGACATTCCTATTTCAGGGGAAAGGGAGGGAAGGCAGTATAGTATAGACCATAGGTGTCAAACTCGCGGCCCTCCAGATGTTATGGACTACAGTTCCCATCATCCCCTGCCAGCATCATGCTGGCAGTGGATGATGGGAACTGTAGTCCATAACATCTGGAGGGTCGCAAGTTTGAAACCTGTGGTATAGACCAATTTGGTTAGGCCTCAGAAGCCAAGTAGAGTTGGTAATTGGATTTGACACCACCAAGGAAGACTCTGCAAAGGAAGGCAATGGCAAACAACCTCTGAATCTCACCTGCCTTAAAAGCCCCCTTATAGTTAGGGGTCACCAAATGTAAATTGCAACCTGATAGCACTTATGTACATACGTAATATGTACACAGTCGCCATGTGCATAAATTTAACTTACTACCATGCACATACAACCAACGGAGAACCATTATTCTGCATTAACATCCACATGATGAGATTTCTTAGCACTCTCCTAGGCTCATTCCGCACCGAATATTTATAACGAATTGCCATCGTTATAAATAAACTTGTTTTCTGTATTGTCGAAGGCTTTCACGGCCGGATTCAATTTGTTGTGGTGGGTTTTCCGGGCTGTGTGGCCGTGGTCTGGTAGATCTTGCTCCTAGCATTTCACCTGCATCTGTGGCTGGCATCTTCAGAGGCGTATCACAGAGAAAAGTCTGTTTCACAGTGAAACAGACTTTTCTCTGTGAAACAGACTTTTCTCTTGTGATACACCTCTGATACAGACTTTGTGATACACGTCTGATACACCTCTGAAGATGCCAGCCACAGATGCAGGCGAAACGCTAGGAACAAGACCTACCAGACCACGGCCACACAGCCCGGAAACCCCCCAACACCAAATTTTGTTTTCCATTTACAAAAAGGGAAAATTAGTTTATTTATAGCTACTGCAACTCGTTATAAATATACTGTGTGGAATGAGCCCTATTTCCTGGATTTCTGATCAGAAGCAGAGACAGGTAAAGTTTCCCAAAAGGTCAGCGCTCAAGGTAACCAGCACCCTATATGATTGATTGCCCACCATAGCAAGTCAGTAACATTCGTCCAAATGCACCCTGAGCCAATACTCATATTAACAGAATGAAGAACCACTACACCTTGTGTTACAAACTAGATTAGACCAAATATTTTCTAATATAATAGTACTGAAATGGGATCAGCAGAACAATCCCTTAGGGGCAAAGAGGAGCTAGTCCACAGCCTAGTTTGTTGATGCTAGTTTTTGAATAGTTGTGTTTTGTGTCTACAACCTGTGCACCATTCTGGTTTCTACCGGCTGATGGAGACCTTGCTCAATTGTGATATCCTGTTCCCACTGTGTATTCTTTTTGCCCACTTCTAATTTATGCAACAGAGTTGAAATTTAATGATTTGTAGCATTCAGAGCATTTTGCCGTGCCAATGCAATACGACAATTCTGGCTGTTGCTCTGAACCAAAAGGTTTTTGTACTGGATCCAATTTTGCTTTTCTAAATCTGGCACACCAAAACCAATGGACTGACCTGCCGAGCAATTGACATCCAAACACTTGTATTACTCTAACCTGAAGATTGGGATGTTAGGCAAAGTGTTTACCCAACAAGGGGTTGATTGACTTTTCCAAAACTGCAGCAGACGGCTCAAACAATTATTGCTTTATTCTATGACCAGATTAATTTCTACATCCTAGAAAACATCTCACTTCAAATGTAGGATGTTAGAAAAATTTGAGCCCCCCGAAACAGCAAAAGTGTCTGTTAATTAAAAGTCTTCAGTGCACACTGTCAATCTGAGAGCAAACAATTTTTGTATCCCTGTAACATACTTATTCTAACAAGGCAAACTTCTACAGGAATGTGGCTGGGATTTCAGACTAGGGAAGCAGGGTAGACATACTTTAAATCAAGCATTGGCCGTTATATACAGGGAAATTTAATATAAGATGGTTACAAAGGTAACTTAATAAAAACATGGTTCTTGACTTAGAAGGGTAGACATGTATAATCTTACCAAAGCCAAATATATCTCCTGAAACATTGATGCTTAAATAATATGGGGAAACCCTGGAAAACAGCAATATTATTTTGAGATTTTTTTCATATAGCTTTGTGACAATATAGTTTGGTTTCAATTCTAGCAGAAAAAGGCTTAGAAAGGTGTAACTCCACTTGAACAAGATTGTGAATCAGTTACAATAAAGTACATTAAAATGCTTTAATTCAGTCCCATATATGTCCAGGAGTCGTAATTTAGGTCTGCCTTCTTAAACCATAACAAACTTCTCGTCTTCCCACTGTCCATAACAGTACTCTCAAAATGTTAAGGTGTACAGAGGTACAGTCTTGAACTAAACTCCTCAGAGAATGCTTGTGTCTGAGCATTTTGCAGTCGTCTTTCAACCCAGCTCCTTGTCAAGACAGAGGAACAAATGAAGAAGACGAGTTTGGATTTATACCTCACCTTTCTCTCCTGTAAGGAGACTCAAGGTGGCTTACAAGTTCCTTTCCGTTCCTCTTCCCACAACACCTTGTGAGGTAGGTGGGGCTGAGAGAGCTCCAAAGAACTGTGACTAGCCCAAGGGTCTGCAACCTGCGGCTCTCCAGATGTTCCTGGCCAATTGGCCATGGTGGCAGGGGCTGATGGGAATTGTAGTCCATGAACATCTGGAGAGCCACAGGTTGCAGACCACTGGACTAGCCCAAGGTCACCCAGGAGGAATGTAGGAGTGCAGAAACACATTTGGCAAACCAGATAAGTCAGGTGGAAGAGTGGGGAATCAAACCTGGTTCTCCAGATTAGAATCCACCTGCTCTTAACCAATATACCACACTGGCTCTCAGCTCAGCTAAGCATTCAACTTCACTCTTCATGATCGAGGCCCAGTTTGCCCAGAAATGACTTCTACTAAACTTTTCAAATATTTCCTAATGAACTTGATTTTTCGCCACGGAAGGAATGCCTGCCCTGCATGCAATCCAAAAGCTGTGACCTAAAGAGCTATACTAGCAGGCACCCACAATCTGACACATCCCCAGCGGGAGTTTTTAACTTTCTTTTCCAGTGAATGACAAGTTCCTAGGCCTCATCACCAACTGCCTCTGAAATTTCAGCAAGTATTTCAGAAGGTATTTCTCATGAGGTTTAGGAAGTTGAAGTCTAAAGGCCAGAGAACTTGCATGGCATAGCTTTGGACTACGATTTGGGATGACCAGGAATCAATCACAATATTGTCATGGAAGTTCACAGGGTGACCTTGTGCCTTCCACTATCTCTCAGTCACCCTACCTTACAAGGTTGTTATTAAAAGGATAAGGTAGAGGCAGGCAGAACTATGTGAAGAGCTGCTTTGGCTCCCAATCAGGGAGAAAAGAAGGAAGAGTTTGGATTTTTACTGTGCTTTTCTCAACTGTAAGAAGTCTCAAAGCAGTTTACAAACTTGGGTGCTGTGTGGTTTCCGGGCTGTATGGCCGTGTTCTAGCAGCATTCTCTCCTGAAGTTTCGCCTGCATCTGTGGCTGGCATCTTCAGAGGATCCTCTGAAGATGCCAGCCACATGATGCCAGATTCAGATCCTCTGAAGATGCCAGCCACAGATGCAGGCGAAACGCCAGGAGAGAATGCTGCTAGAACACGGCCATACAGCCCGGAAACCACACAGCACCCAAGTGATTCCGGCCGTGAAAGGCTTCGACAATACAGTTTACAAACTCTTTCCTTTCCTGGCTTGTCAGCCACCTTGAGAAAGGTGGGCTATAAATCCAAACTCTTCTTCTTCTTCTAGATGGGGCTGAGAGAGTTCTGAGAGAACTATGACTGGTCCAAGGTCACCCAGCAGACTTCATGGGTAGGAGCGGAGAAACAAATCCAGTTCACCACATAAGAGTCCACCACTCAGGCGGAGGAGCGGGGAATCAACCCAGTTCTCCAGATTAGAGTCCGCTGCTCCCAAGCAGCATGTAAAGAAAGAAATAAGCATAACAATAAAATAGGCCATGGCAAATCCACCTGAGTGCTCAGACTCAGCCACACACTTCTTGGGTCCTTACTAAAAGTTCACCTGCGAAGTGGATCCAGTGGACGGCCACAGCTTGAAAACACCACACTTACGTTGACCTCTACAAAACTACAACCCGGCTCTCAAAGCTACAGTACAACCGACGGGGCGTAACAGGTCCAATATATGAATCTGAGTCATGTGCGGGAGCGCACCAGTGCTGACCGTGACACTGATATAATCCTATCCGCAGCCTCAAAGAATATATCTACAGCAGGACACCACCCAAGAGAGGGGAGGGTCTGGACAGTAAATAACTGTTTTCCAGGTCAACCATGGGGGGGGGGGGTCAGCCCCACACATGCATCTCATTCCCCCCACCCAAAAAAGTGGAGTTTGACCCAGGAGCCTGGCACGTGTTTGCATGGCTGGATTCCCACTCTGACAGCACCTCCAAACTAAGTGAGAGGACGATGGGCAACCGAGAAGGGGGGGGTGGGGTGGGGTGGGGTGGGAGGAATGCCTCAAGCCATCCCACACCGCCCCCCCCACCCCAATAATACTCTCAACCAGCCCAGGTTGTGGCTAAGCGGTGCAAAGTCCTTTCCAGTGGGACTCTGCAACCTCTCTGTGCAAAGAAACGATTTGCCGCCCCCCTCCCCCAAGATCGGCAACCTTTTGCAACGAGGGGGTGTCTCGGGGAGTTCCCACGATCCTAACCACCGTGGGTGCAAATTAAAGTGGGGGTTTGGGGGGGGGGGAGAGTTGCTAAGGTGGGGGGGGGTCCCTCGGGGGAGCCGGCTTCGCTCCAGCTGGAGCAGAGCGGCGGCGCGACTCCTACACGCGTGTGGCCCGAATCCCGTGTGAACGCACCCACGGGGCACCAGCGGGCCGGGTTCCGCGCGGAAGGGAGGCGGCGGTGCCTAAAATTAAACTTTCCAGGCCGCCGGCGGCGGCGCTCCCCCGACCCAGCCGAGCGTCCCCCGACCCGCCGCCCGCGGTCTCGGGGCCAAGTTGGGCCTCCGCGTCCAGAACCGGGACGGGACTTATAATAAATATTTTAAGATTTTGCAGACTTTTCGCCCCAGGGCTGAAATCGCCTCTTAGCCGCCGCCGCCGCCCCCCCCCCCTTCCGCCACGGCGCGGCCCGGTCGCCGCTCTCGGGTTTAGGCGCCCCCTTCGCCGACCCCCAAAGCCCCGTGAAGGTGGGAGGCCTTCGCCTGCCTGATATTGGGGCCCAGCCAGCCCCGGGGCAGGACCCCGCGGAGGCGGGGAGATCCTAGGCCTGCGCTCGGCGGAGGCCTCTTCCCCTTCGCGCTTCCCGGTCGACCGTAACCGAGCGCTGCCGTCCCCTTCCCAGCCTGGGAGCCCCCCCTGGGCCGTTTCGACCCCTCTCCAGTTCTGGCAGGCCCCCCCGAACCCCGCCGGCCCCGCTCCGGGCTCCGGGCTCCGCGGCCTAGCCCGCTCTTCCGAATCCCCGGCCTCGCGTAGCGCGCCGGGCCGCCCGCCCTGCCCAGTCGGCGCCGCCCGCCCCTCTACGCGAGCCCGGGGACGCAGGCCGGGCCTGGCTTACCTTTCGAGCTGCCTTTTTTTTTTTCTCGCCGCTCCTCTCTCGCCTCTCCCCCCTTTCCCTCTGTTGGGCGGACGGAGCGGAGTTTCCTCCCCGGCAGAGGAACCGGGGAATGGGCTCGGAGCGGCTTCAGCGCTGCTGCTGCTGCTGTTTTCTCCCCGGGCTCGGAGGGAGGAAGCAAAAAAAAAAAAAAAAAGAGGGGGAGAAAAAAAAAAGAGAGAGAGAGAGAGAGAGAAAGAAGCCCCAACAGATCCCCGCTTGCAAAGAGGAGCCCGCTTATTATTTCTTTCCCAAACTACAAAGTGCTCGGAGGGTTAGGGTGATTATGGAGGGGGATCCCTGAACATATTCTGCAGCAAAGGAGGCAGGGCTGCCGGGGCTGCTCCAGAAGAGAGAGCCTCGCCAGCCTTCCTACAGCACCACTACAGGCACCGCGAGGACATAACACCAGAGAGCCGCTCCTCTGCCCTCCAAAACGACAACTTTCCTACCATCTTGGAGGGAGCAGAGGCAGAAAGGAAGAAGGCTTTAAAGGAGGAGTGGAGGAGCGCGGCAGGAGTGGAGCGCGAGGAGGCTCTGGGCCAAGCGCAACTTTGCAGGCAGGCACCTTGGAGAGAAGTCTGGGGGCTGCAGCTTCTTTCCTCTTTCCTTCAGAGCCAAACGACTTAGCAAATGATGGTTTCTCTTGCAAGCCCTCTTGCAAGTGAGCAAGGTGGGCAGGGGATCTTTTAGTAAGTTTGTCTTCCTCCTTTACTATTATTGCTGTTACTCAGTTTTTTCCTCTTCCTATGTTGTTATTATTTTAGTAAGTTTTTTTTCCCCTTCCTGTATTATTAGTAGTAGTAGTAGTAAGTTTTTTCCTCCCCCCTTTATTATTGTTTTTCTTTGCAAAGCAAGCCTAGTGTTTAATTGCCACTCTTCTCCCGAGTTTAATAACTTTTATTCTGCAATTCTGCAAAGGGAAGTCCGGTGTCTTTGTGCAAGACACCTGGGACTGAAATGGGATGGATGGTTTAGGCAGAATGGAATGTGGCTGTTTTGGAAGGGAAGGTGAGCGTCTGTGGCTTCACTTGTTGGAAAGAGGGGTGCTTGGAGCACAAGGTTCTTCTGCTGCTGCTGCTCCTCCTCCTCCTCCTCCTCCTTCTTCTTCTTCTTCTTCTTCTTATTATTATTATTAAATTAAAAAGCAAGCCCAGTGTTTCCCCCAAGTTTAATCACCTTTATTCTTGTCTGGCAATTCTGCAAAGGTAAGTCTGGTGTCTTTGCAGTGTTGTACAAGACACCTGGAACTGTGGTAGAATGGATGATTTGGGCAGAATGGGATGTGTCTGCTTTGGAAGAGAAAGTGTGTGTATAGGACTTCACTTGTTGGAAAGAGGTGCAAGGTTAAAATGCCAGTCAGTGCAACTCTTGTAAATTTTTCTCCCCTTTCTTTGTTCACAACAGTGCGATTTAAAAAAAAATATATCACTTTATTGGAAGCCAGTATCTGAGTTTTAATATCTTTTCAAATAATTTCTTTTCCAAATGAGATTATTGTTTAGAAATTGCTTTTAATGTATCTGGGTTTGAAATTTGACTAATGAGGTCTGTTTGGGTTTTTAGAGTTGAGAGACTGATCGGAGGTGATCTTTTCACAAATGCTTCCAGTATAAAAACAGATCTGGAAAATGTGGTCTGAATCAGGCGGTTACATCCTATACAACTTAAATGTTGTAGTGGAAACAGTGTGTTAGCTTTGCAGTTTAGCATGAATGGCTGTCTGTTGCTTAATGATCAACTCAAAACGACCTGTATGTGTACTCAGATGGCTCCACTTTAAGCAGTGGTTTCAAAATGTCTCAATTGAGCAGTTGCCATCTTTTCAAAAAAGCATTGTGATCTTTCAGTAGTCTGGTGTTGGTTGCAGTTTCTTTAACATGATCGTGCACATAATTATTGATTCTGGCATCTCAGTCCTAAACATGTATGCTTGATGGTTTTACTTTTTGTTTTTTGTCTTTGCAAGTATTTTAGCTTTGTTTTTAATTGTTTTAATGATGTGTTGTGGGGTTTTACTGTGCTTAAAATGGGATTTGTTAGCCTTGGCGGACGTCGTGAAGGCAGAAAGGCAAGATATCAATGTTGTTCAATGAAAAATAGTTCCACTCAGCCCATGTCACAGTACTCGGATAGCAAATTGTCCCAACTCAGTATATCTAGTACAGAAGCACAGGCGCTTTTTATAGACTCTCTCCACCCCCACCCCAAATAGACAGCACAGTTAGTGCTGGATATGAAAGGAATCTCCAATCTCTCCTTCAGTCCTGCATGTTAGCTAATGAAAGCAGGAACCCACAAGGACTTTCCGGAGGCATCTCATTTCTTCCTTCCCCACTATTTCCCCTTTCCCTTTCCCAAAAGCCGGCGTGGCCTCTTGGCTTTTCCTGTTTCCTTCTCTCTTTGCAAGCAGCCAATCTACTTTTATCTCTCCCCCATCTTGAATTTTCCTCACCACCCCCCACCCCCCGCAACAGCCTCTACCTAAGAAAACTATGTCCCGGTTGTCTGGTCCCAAGGTCTGGCCCAGGCGTACCTGCCTGGTAGGGAGTCCTCAAGGACTTGTTGGGGGTATCTCACCCCCCTCCCCATATTATTTTCCCTTTCCTCCCTCCTAACCAACCTCTCATATCCTCTTCCTTTTATCTGCCTCCAATCAGCTATAGTTATTATTTATTTACATAATTTATACTCTAAGATAAAGTATCTTACATTATTCTCTTTTTATCTTCACAACAACCCTGTGAGGTAGGTTTGATTGACAATGTGACTGGCCCCAAATCACCCAGTGAGCTTTCATGACAAGATGGGAATTCAAACCTGTGTCTCCCAGACCCTACTCTGAAGCTCTAACCACTGTGAAGCACTGTTTTTCATAGGGTGGCTGCTGTTGGAAGAGTAGCAAGCTGCTAGGCCTAGTTGAGTCTGCAAATCAGGTGATTCCAAGTTATGCAGTGGTTGCTGCCAGGGCTAAAGTGCCAATCTCCAGGTGGAGCCGAGAGGTCTCCTGAAATTACAACTGATCTCCAGCAAATGGAGAAACTGCTTTGGAAGGTTGGGCTCTGTGGCATTACATCTGGCGAAGGCCCCTCGCAAATCCCGCCCCTCCCAAGACTCCACCCAAAACTTTCCAGTAATTTTCCAACCTGGGCTGGCAATCCTAGCTCAGGCCTGATCCCAGTGTTTTCCCTTGAAAGCTAAAGGAGGCCTGTCCTCTCACCCTGTCTTTTAACCGAATCTGGAAATGTGTGGTTGCCAGCAATGGCCACTAGGGAAAAATCTGTTTCTTAAAGCTACAGGCACTCATTTTTATCATTTTAGAGTTTTTTTAAACCCACACTTTTAAAGATTTCAAGCTTTTTAGCAAACCTACGCCCTTTTCAGGTTTGTAAAAAGATGCATCTTGTCTGTTCCCAGCCCTAGTCACCAGATTTAAGTATCCTCAGATCTAGCCAACTTCACTATCGGTATGTAGATTTATTGTTTTCCCTGATAGGGGATAGTCATCTACTTTGGACTGTTTGGAAGACACAGTTTTTTTTCTAAAGGGAAGAATGTGTCAGTGGGATTTAGATTATAGTACATAATCCTGATTATTTGTGTGCCGTGCCCATTGGAAGCTTGTGTTTGGATACTAAACCTCTTGAGTTTTGGCTGGCTTCTGGGTATTCTCTGTGGATCATTCCGCACATGCAGAATAATGCACTTTGAAACTGCTTTCAGTGCTCTTTGAAGCTGTGCGGAATGGCAAAATCCACTTGCAAACAATTGTGAAAGTGGTTTGAAAACGCATTATTTTGCGTGTGCGGAAGGGGCCTGTGTTTATGGACTCTGGATATTCTCTGTGTTTATGGAGTTTGAATTGGATTTTTCCAAAGTACCCTTTTCTTTTATGCTACCATGTGGTCTACCCTGACCTGGATAGCATGATCTGATCAGATCTATAAAGCTGAGCAGGATTTACTCTGGTTAGTATTTGGATCGGCAACTTCCAAAAAATACCAGAGTTGTGACAGACATGACATACAATGGGGTTGCCATAAGTCAGCTGTGGCTTGACAGCACGCGCATGCACGCACGCACACACAGAGCACTCTGTCTAAGTAGCTTTCCTGGCTAATGCTGAATTCCACAAAATACACAGCCTCTTGCTGTATTCAAGTACTGTGACTTCTTAGGGTCAAACGGAGGGCAGAATAGCATCTGCAGCATCTTTATAGGCAATTTATTTTGTAATCCTCAGGGGTGGTAAGCAGCATGTGGTCTGTGAAATGCCATCTCTGCCACAGATATGCAGTCTCTTGGCTATGCTGCATCCGCCTCTGTTATTACTGGAGTGGAGTGTAGGATTCCCAACATGTGTAGTCCGCTGCTGGACAGTTATTCATTGCATCCCTCACAGTGTATCATTTTTCGTACTAGGAGTCTAGCCCCATTCCTACAATCATGGAGTGGAAGGTTTGGCTCTATATACTTGACAATGGTAGCAGTGGTTTTCTTAGAAAGTTAAGAGTGCAGTTTACTTGGGAGGGAGCCTGTTGAATTCCCTGGGACTACTCTTCTTTGGCAACAAATTTGCAGGTTTTTTTTAAATAAAAAATTCAAAGACCTGACAAAGAAAAAACAAAAGACCAATACAAACCAAAAATCTTTAAAAATACACGAAAAGTGCATTAAAATTACACACACATTACGAAGGGAAAGGGAAGGCTCATCATTTAATCTGCACCAACTAAGAACGCACACTGAAAAATGCACGCTTGCTCTCTAAATAGTATTATGAAATTATTTCTTTATGATAAGTTTCACACTTTTTCTATTATATCTATTTTCTTGTTCTTCTATTCCTCAAATGCACAATTTTTTTCCTATCTTTCACAAAAATCTATCAGGGGTTTCCAATTGTCAATAAATTTAGATAAGTTCTTGTCTCTAATCCAGGGGTCTTCAAACTATGGCCCTCCAGATGTTCATGGACTACAATTCCCATCAGCCCCTGCCAGCATGGCCAAGTGGTAGGACTCATGGGAATTGTAGTCTATGAACATCTGGAGGGCCATAGTTTGAAGACCCCTGCAAGAAGTAAGTGTTGCCATTTCCACCAATAGAAACAGCCAATAGCACAAGCCATTCTACTGTTATAGATATAGATGCAGTTTTCCATTTTTGCATATATAATACTCTTCTTGTTGATGTTATATGTAAAAATAAAGTTCCTTTTTTTTTCAAGCTATCTGTCCATAAGACCCAAAAGAAAAACCTCTGGCTTCATTTGTATGTTAATCTTCAAAATCTTCTGAATTGTTGAATGTATCTATACTCAACATTTAAAAACTTTATTACAAATCCACCATAAATGAAAAAGGCCCTTCACGTTGTTCATATTTCCCACATACATTCAGAAAATTTGTATACATTTTTGCCAATTTCTCCAGTGACAAACAACCAATACATCATTTTATAAAAGTTGACTTTAAGTGTAGTACGGTAACAACGATAACTACAGTTTGTTCCACCTTGACAAATCTTTTTTAGCTTCGTTCCATGTTTTACATAGCTATTTTGAAATAGAATATAATTCATATTTGTCAATGTAATACCCAGATATTTCACCTTTTTACTCTTAAAACCTGTTTTGCTCATCAACTCCTTTTGATCCTGTAGTTTTCTATTTTTTGTTAAAGCCTTTGTTTAATTTTTATACGCCAAATCCTCTCATTAACTGCGCAGTCCAAAGTGGGGGGGGGGGTGAGCTGAAGCCACATTGGAAGCGGCAGAAGGGTTGTGCCAGCACCAGCCCCAAGCAAGGTGGTACAGACGCCAGAGCAGAGGGACTTACCTCGGTAGTGGTGCACTGCACCGCCAGAACCAAGACATTTCCTTTCACGCTGTCGCTGCCGCACCGCAGAAGGTTGCACTAGTATAGAGGGGAGAGTTTCTAAAATTGGTTCCCAAAGGAGTTTGGGATCGGGAAAGCCGATCGGGAAAGCAGCACAGACTTATGCCACTAAAAAGGGTGGCGTAAGTCATATCCCCCAGAAGAGAAAAAAGATCTTCTCTTCCAGTGTCTGCACCGCCAATTGCCTCTTTGGAAGCAGTGCTGTGTTTTCATGCCCGGCTGCCACTCTCCCACCCCATCCTTTGGATTGCGCTATAAGACTTATATCTCTGTTTAGTACTTTAAGAACTACAGTGTTTCCCCGAAAATAAGACAGTGTCTTATATTAATTTTTGCTCCCAAAGATGCACTATGTCTTATTTTCAGGGGATGTCTTATATTTCTGTGTTCTGTTCGTCAGGCATGCTTCCAAACAAAAACTTTGCTACGTCTTACTTTTGGGGGATGCCTTATATTTCGCACTTCAGCAAAACCTCTATGACGTCTTATTTTCTGGGGATGTCTTATATTTAGGGAAACAGGGTAGTTTAAACAGGAGAGGGGTTAGTGAGCAACCTTGTCTTGTTCCTTTCTGCATCTTACACGGTTTTGTCAAATCTCCACTCACAATTATTTGTGAATGGATTGTGACGTATAATTATTTGTGAAGCGGATTGTGACGTATAAATCAATTTCACCTATTTTATGAAATTCTCTTCAAAATCCATTTTTTCTCATATCTTGAACAAAAAAAAACCCCAGTTCAGATTATCAAATGCTTTCTCTGCATCTAGAAAGATCAAAGCATCTTGTTTTCATTGTTTTCTCCAAATATTCCAAGATGTCCAGTAACGTTCTCGCATTGCCCAGGGACTTTGGTGATAGACAGGAAATAAATTTACAGAAAATAATTAAACAAATGTCTTTTAGGTGAAAATCCGCACTGATCTTCATGGATAAACTCTTGTAATACTATTTTCAATCTATCAGCTAAAGTTATAGTAAACAGCTTATAGTCATTATTCAGTAATGATGTTGGTCTATAATTTCTTGTCAAAGTTAAAGCTTGCCTTTCTTTAGGAGCGCTCACGGGGCATGTGGGGTCACATGCCCCCGGGTGCATGCTAGCAGGTCACCTGGGGGCGAAGAATCCCCCCCCCTACATACATCCTTTCGGCCCCACCCCACCAGACAGCTTCTTCAGCTGGCAGAGCTTCTGCCAGCCGAAGGCGCAGCCTGACTGGGCCACCGCCCAGGTAAGTGGGGCGCAGCGGGGGCAGTGCGGGTGTGCCCAGAGCAGGTGTTGCCCTGGGTGCCATTTTCCCCTCCTACGCCTCTGACCCCAAACCATTCTCAAGTCTGTTGCCTTATTCGAATTAAGTTCAAAAAGGTCTTTTAATTTTTTTCTTACAATCCTGGACAATTGTGTCCCTTTGATGTGATGTTTCATTCAATCTCTATCTAAAAGTATTGCGTTTTCGCTTATAAACCAAAGTTACTGCATTATGATCTGAAAAAGTCTTTGGTAAGATTTCTACCTTAGATGCCAAGTTCCCAGAAATCCAGATCATATCTATTCGTGAAAAAGATCTGTGTCTTTCTGAAAAAAAATGTATTCTCTTGAGTTTCCGTTTTTCTGTCTTCATATTTCAACCACTCCTACCCTGTTTCCCCGAATATAAGACATCCCCAGAAAATAAGATGTAGTAGAGGTTTTGCTGAAGTGTGAAATATAAGGCATCCACCGAAAGTAAGACATAGCAAAGTTTTTGTTTGGAAGCATGCCCGACGAACAAAACACAGAAAAATAAGACATCCTCTGAAAATAAGACATAGTGCAACTTTGGGAGCAAAAATTAATATAAGACACTATCTTATTTTCGGGGAAACACAGTAGGTGGTCCATCAAATTAAAAAAAATTGGACAATTTACCTTGTGTATTTTTTAATGTTATTTTCAGAACACCTATCCACTTGTGGCGAAATTACTCCTTTCCAGTCTCCTAGCAAACACCAACTTTCATAGGAAAAAATCTATAAATTTATGAGATGCTTATAAAATATGTCTCAGCAAGCTCTCATACGGTTAGGGTTAGGAACATGTTGAAGGTCCTCTGATTGTAAGCAAGGACAGTGTGAGCCTAAGAATGTTCCCGTGGAGTAATGTAACCACTTTCCAGTGGCGAGATACTATTTCCACACAGATTTTGAGGGTTTTTTTTTAATTGAAAGCATTTTTGGTCATATTTCTGTCTTGTGGAACTCAAGATGGCGTACAATATAAATGAAACTACAATAAAGAAATACTTAAAGGCAGAGGTGGGATCCAGCAGGTTCTCACCAGTTCCCGAGAGGGGGTGACTAATTGGGTCTGCTTTTCCGTTAGAAACTCCATTAGGTCCAAAAATCATAAAGTCCTGTTGTTTCCTATGTGGCTGGTTAGCGAAGGTAGAAAATGGGATAATCCTCCCTGTTGGGCTGTTTTAAAAACATGTTTTAGAAATATGGTAAAGTTCCTTGTTTAAGGAAAGTATTCTTCTTTTGATTTCTACAAACAAAATTAAGTATTTGAAAGTATTAAGTATTTGACAGGCAGTCAATTCAAGGAGAAGTAGTTGTTTCTGTTGGCAGTAGACGATAGGACTTGCTATAAATTGTTTAAATTATGAACAGAAAGATACCAGCTGGAAATTAGGAACTTTTTTTTACAGTAAGAGTTTTTTACAGTAACAGAGAAATTATTAATGCCTCGCCCCCAGAATGCCCGGCCACGTCCCCCTCGTGCCCCGCTCATCCCCATTGGCGCTACGCCACTGTTTGAATCCCACCACCATGGGAACCTGTTACTAAAATGTTTGGATCCCACCACTGCTTAAAGGACCTAGCGGATGAAGTTGAGAGTAAATGGCAGTGGCCCCCTGAAAGAACAGCACTAGCAAAATAACCTTTTAGATATGGACTGTGGGGGAAAATAAATGCTGTCCTTAAGTAACATTCTCTTGAGTGTTAATGCACGCATGAAAAATTAATGAAAGCCTTTGTTTTGGTGCTGTGACATCATAATTCCTCCCTGAGACATTTGACCTATTTTACATAGCAGAGTGGTTTTTTTTTTTTATTTATTCGCCTTCTATCCCAGCCATTCCCAACCAGTCGGGCTCAGGGTGACCTCCAACAATAACAACACACAATTTAAATACACAAATATGCTAAAATCCCAGTATAAAGCTAAAATTAAAACTAAAAGCTAGATGACGACAGTGCAGCAGGGCCCAATTATAAGGAAAGGACAAAACAATCAAGAGAACGTTACAGATAAATTAAGAAAAAAGGGGATGAGGGAGGGGAGGCCAGTAGGATAGAAACCATTGCTGCTTGCAACTGTAGGCCTGGTGGGACAATGTTGCTGGCCCTGTGAAGGTTGCTCCACATTTCCACCTAGTATTTGGGCACATGGTGGGAGTCACCAATTTCCCCCCCTCCTGTGACAGTCCAAAGCACCCCCAAAATGCTGTTCTTTGGGGATGGGTGACCTCCAGGAACAAGCTTATGAGTGACTGGAGAGAGGGGTGGATTGGCAAATCACACACACACAGCGTGCACCCACAAATATTTTAGGTGGGATCCAACCAATTGAGCATCATCCAACTGTAGGCGCAGAAGAAAGAGAAAGTCAGAGCAAGTAGTAGGAAGTCAGAGAAGGGTTTTGGATCCAACAAGAAAGGTTATTTCTTCTTTCCCTCCATTATTTTTCCTATAATGGAGAGATGGCAACCATCATGCTGCTGACCAAAGAAATCATGCAGGCCTTAAAACTATTCTTTTACTATTGCTAGCCTAGCCAAATAGCTTCCAAATGCCCCTTTGTTCACAGTTATACAAAATGTGCAAGCCAAACTGTTTTCAAGATCCTGTTGTACCCAAAAGATACCTTAAAGTTGCCCTTTGCTTTCCTGAGACAATAGGAAGGCCTATGGGAAAGTTCAGGCTCTGTGTCTAAAACATAAAGCAACTTGAAACATACATGATAAGAGAAACAAGGGTTTTTGATTCATATAACGTCAAAGGGTGAAATACTGACATCTTCCAATAAGGATTTTGGACAACCCCAAAGGGCTGTGGGAACAGGGAAAATCTCCACCTTTTGTGTGATTGATTGATGATGTGGGCATTTGGGGGTGTATTCTCTGCTGCCATTTTGATGTAGCTTGTCATTAATACTATAAAAGTGAGAACACACCGCCATTTTAGGTGTGGCTCCCCTGATTATTGTCTTTGCCCGCAGTTGGCTGAATAAAGATCTCTGATTTTATTCTGTATCGGCTTGAGCTTCTTTGAGCTTCTTTATTTTAATTCGTTACTCCGTTGTGACACAACCAACGTTGAACATGTAACTTTCATTGAGTTTCATGAACCCGGTGAAGTCATTGAGTCTTTTTAAAAACTTACCTTTGGCCCGACCCCACGCATTATTTTTGCCATTGTGACAGCACAATGCATCCTAGTAACCTGAGCGCACACCTACTACTGTATCACGTACGCCCTGTTCTGCAACAGCTACTTTCGCAAGAGTGACAACAAGGCAACCAAAAAACCTCTCGGCGGCACTTACAAGAATATAGCTTTCAACCAACTTGAGGATGGGGCTGGTTTAAAAAAAGAACGTTCAGTTCTTGAGGTGCTGCAGTTGCTCTCCAATTTTGGTCGTTCATTGCGTGTACCTTGATAGCTCAGCCTCAGCAAGCACGAACAGAATGCTGTTCAATGATTAACCTTGTGAACTAACTTCACATTGTGCTCCAAAAGGTTGAAACAATTTCCCATTTTTCTTTACATTTGGAGACTGACCCAACAGAGGGCCAGTCGAAAGGGAGGAATTGTGTCGATCCGTGGTCCAACTAGGCCCCCGAAAGCACTAATGAATGCAGTGGTGGGATCCAAAAATTTTAGAAGAAGAGGTTGGATTTAGATCCCCCCTTTCTCTCCTGCAGGAGACTCAAAGGGGTTTACAATCTCCTTGCCCTTCCCCCCTCACAACAAACACCCTGTGAGGTGGGTGAGGCTGAGAGAGCTCCGAAAAGTTGTGACTAGCCCAAGGTCACCCAGCTGGCGCATGTGGGAGTGCACAGGCTAATCTGAATTCCCCAGATAAGCCTCCACAACTCAAGTGGCAGAGCGGGGAATCAAACCCGGTTCCTCCAGATCTGAATGCACCTGCTCTTAGCCACTGCTCTTAGCCACTACACCACTGCTGCTTTAGTAACAGGTTCCCATGGGGGTGGGATTCAAACTGTGGCGTAGCGCCAATGGGGCTGGGCAGGGCACAACTGGGGCGGGGCAATCCTGGGCGGGGCTGTGGCAAGGACGCAGCCGCTGCGGCGGTCCTAGGACGGGAAACGAATGCACGCAGGCGCAGGCTGTCATGCACGCCGGTGCACCTCCTGCTACTTCAAGTTCTGCACGCTACTGCTGAGAGGAGGGCGTAACTAAGGCAAAAATCACGTGGCAAAATCACCAATTAGTAACCCCCTCTCGGCATACACAAATAATTAGTAACCTACTCTCGGGAACCTGTGAGAACCTGCTGGATCCCACCTCTGAATGAATGGCATTTGCCAACTTGTTTTTGGCTGTTGTCACCTTTCCTCATCCCCAGCAGGTGCCATATCGCCCATGACTGCCAACAGCAGAGAAACAACCGCTGAGATAAGCACACTCTTTTGTGTGTCTGAGCCTTAGGGAGGAGGACCAGATTGCCTTTCTGCTCGGCTTCTTCCACAGTTTGAAGACCTCCCTTCTGTAAACTATATGAAATACTGCCTCCGTTTCCTCAGTCCAGATGTAGGCTGCAGGCAGATGGTGTTGAAATCTTGGGCCAAGTTCTGCACAGAAGTCCTTTTTGCTTCTCCAGTTTTTATATTGCAGCAAAATCAGTTGTTTTGGGCTCAGAATCTGTTCCTTAGAAGGGTTTCATGAGCAGAGGTCAACGCCCCTTACTGATTGGTTCCCTACCCTGGGAAATGGACAATATATACCCCAAACATTCCCTTCTCTCTGGCACACAGTTTGTAACAGACTTCCCTCTGTGATACACCCCTGAAGATGCCAGCCACAGATGCAGGCGAAATGTTAGGAACAAGATCCACCAGACCACGGCCGCACAGCCCGGAAAACCCACCACAACCTGTTAACATCATGCTTTTCTTTGTTGTTCAGCCCCTTCTCGCTAGGTTTACAACAGACTGACTCCCCTTTTTAAAATGTACCTCCCATTTAAAGGCACACACATAACGTTTTAAATCACTTAAAAGATGTGAAATCCCTTGCTGCATGGGATTCCGCATCAAGGCAATGGGAGCAGTTTCCTGTTTCAGACAGCTGGGCACCTCTTAATTATTATTATTATTATTTTATTCGATTTTTATACCGCCCCATCCCCGGGGAGCATCACTAATCCAGTCCAGCCATTGATAACGGCAGCCTCAGGCCGATCCACCCAGAAGGAGCTATCAAGGGGACATTGACACTCATAATAGTATTCTCAAAAGACCCATCAGTGACCTCACTTTGGAATGTCCTGCTCTCCCCACCTAATTTTTATGGCAGTTACCTTCGAACTGCCCAGTCAAATCTGAGCTTCATATTTTGGACCAATTAGGCTCCTGGGAAAGTGGGTCCCCGTGTCTAACTATGGGGGGCTTCCCCATGAAAAGACCACCCCTGGTCCATGAAGAGTGTTGTGGGCTTCTCCCACGACTTGGACACCCCCACAAATTGCTCTCATTTCTCGTTTTGCTGCTGCTCCACCAACGCTGCAATTCCCAGCTCCTCCCCCAAACTGGATCCAATGGCATTATCCACTTCCCTTCCCCTGTTTTACTTCTTTCCCTCATCCCTTTCCCCCATTCTCCATTGTATGCGCAGGCTTGAGTGTGTAGAATCAGGTTTCAGGCACTTATTATAGGTTCTGTACATATCTGTTTCTTTTCCTTTTTGGAACTTATACCCTGCCCTATACGGAGGTCTCAGGCTGGCTTATAAAAGTTTGCTCTTTTTTTTCCTCCAACCAAGTTACAATCACAATCTCTATCTCTCTTATTTTGGGATACCCCTACCAAGTTCTATCCTGATATAGACGGACTGCAAGGTTTTGCATTATTCCTTCCTCAAATTGAACCCTTTTAGTTAATTTTCCCTTCTGTGGGTCTAGTTTGGGGGTAATGGATGCATATGGCAGGCTGCAGATCACTTTCTTTTCATATTCTTAGAAACAAAGGGCTAGGACAGTGGTGGTGAACCTATGGCACGGGTGCCAGAGGTGGCACTCAGAGCCTCTCTGTGGGCACGCACAGAGTTGCCCCCCCCCCCACATCTAGGCTGGCCTGGGCCGCTGGGCTTGATTATTAGCATTAAAACTAAGACCTAGTTTTGGGGAAGCAGTGTAGTTAACCCTGTTAAGTGCTGTTAAACCCCACTGATTTTCATGTGAAGAACTAAAGCACAATCCTTTACCTGGAAGTAAGCTTGGTTGCTGGCAGTGGGGCTTATTTCTGAGTAAACCATCCTAGGATCATGATTCACCCATTGGAAGAGTTGCGCAGTTGCTTCAAAGCAAAGCCACCGACTACCACCAAGCTTACTCCTGAGTAACGCATGCCTCCGAGCCCTTTTCTAAACTAAAACCTCAGTATTCAGGTTAAATTGCCGTGTTGGCACTTTGCGAAAATAAGTGGGTTTTGGGTTGCAATTTGGGCACTCAGACTTGAAAAGGTTCGCCATCACTGGGCTAGGACAATGAATTAAACATTGTCATAAAAATTATGCATTTTTATTCTGCGAGGTTCTGAAATTAGTGCAATTTCCTTGGAATCCCCTTCCTGACAGCATCATTCATTGCGTTGCTTCCTGGTGCGGGAGATTGATTTCTGAATATCATATCTTGCTCAGAAGAGATGCCATCTACAGGTGGAAGTAGTAAAGAGATAAGCAGTGAAGGGAATTGACAATAAGGAGTCCTTCAGTGTCGCACAAAATCTGGCATTCGCACCCTTATTTTTCCTCTCAAATGTGGTTGCTTTGAGAATGCCAGATTATTGGGTCCCCAGTGAGGTGGGATATCAATAAAGAAAACAAATACGTTAGTGGTACAGTGAATCTGCCAGCGATCCAGTGGCCTAAACTCTTTCTCTTGGCCCTGGTCATAGTATAACCGTCGTACTAATTCCAATGCAGGGGGTCAGGAATTGTGGAGCAAAGATTCTTTACCTGCTATTTATTTTGCATTTGTCATTTGAGCTGGGTTTAGCCATTCTGGTGGTCAGAGGGCCACTTCTCCTGTTGCCCAGCTTCTTCGCGCCGACATACGCAGTGGTTTGCAGAGTCTCTATGAACTGTTACCTGTTTCAGACAGCTGAACAGTCTGTGAATGGTGTGAATCGTACAGTTGGAAGAGACCCCAAGGGCCATCAAGTCCAACTCCCTGCAATGCAGGAACACACAATCAAAACACTCCCGACATATGTTCATCCAGCGTCTGTTTTAAAACCTCCGAAGAATGAGACTCCACAACTCTCTGAGGCAGTGAATTCCACTGTCGAACAGCCTGGACGGTCAAGAAGTTCTTCCTAATGTTTAGGTGGAATCTCTTTTCCTGCACCTTGTATCCATTACTCTGTGTCCTAGTCTGTGGCAGCAGAAAACAAGCTTGCTTCATCTTCGACATGGCACAATTACAGCCTGGTAGTCTCCTTGCGTTAGGGCACAGCGTTTTGGTTGGTGGGCCAGTATGATGCAGTGGTTAGAGCGTGAGATTAGGATCTGGGAGACCAAGGTAAGCTTGCTGGGTGAACTTGACCAGTTGCACCTGCTCTGCCTAACCTATACCACTGGGCTGTAGTGAGGATAAAATGGAGAAGGTGAGAACAATGAGAACGTAGTTACTTCATTTATACTCTGCTTTCTTCGTTGGGAAAGAAAGCAGGATATAAATGAATAAATAAAAAAGCACACCGGAAGGATGAGAGAAATGGCTGTGATGTCCAACAGGCTTCATTAAGGTACCCCAGTAGGGATAGGGGGCCTTTCAGGGACTTTTTCCAGGCAAGTTTCTTCAGATCCTGTCATAGCCTTCAACTCTCCTTAGCTTTCAAATCCTGCAGCCACCTACTTGAGATCAAGAGTTCCAAAGGAGGACAGGAGGAAACCACAATGTTGACTATCCAATAGCTGTCAAATTGGGGTGCTGTTGGTTTCTGGGCTGTATGGCCGTGTTCTAGCAGCATTCTCTCCTGACGTTTCGCCTGCATCTGTGGCTGGCATCTTCAGAGGATCTGATGGATGCTGCTAGAACACGGCCATACAGCCCGGAAACCACACAGCACCCCAGTGATTCCGGCCTTGAAAGCCTTCGACAATACAGCTGTCAAATTACTTTATATCACCTTGTTTTGGACAAGTCTGCAATAATAATCTTAGCTCAGGCATTTAACATTTCCCAGATTTGTTTCGCAAAATCCTGTTTAATTTTTACAAAAGCCAGCACAGATGTAGCTAGAGTCAGATCCCTTTCTCAAATGACCACACAGCGGCAAGAATCTTTGCAACAGGGGCCAAGTAAGCAGCATCGAGTTCTGATTATGACATCTTTCCCTTTGTGATGTTTGCCTTATTAGGCTCTGTTGGCACATTTAGAAAGCCTGTGAAGTGCACCATCAGTGCACCTTGTTAATTCAGGGACCCTTAAGTTAGTACTGGGGGGCCACTTAGCAGCACCCCAGGGACACCCTCATCCACACCCGTGGAAGGCTCAGTACTGGTACTGCTCCGACACAGAAGCCTACATGGACACAGATGAGGGTGTCCCTGGGGCAGAGCTAAATTTAGTTGGCTTCCAGTGCCACCTGTGCCTGGAATACGCCTTTTCAGGGTGCAGACATACGCCACCAAAAAGGATGGCATGAACTGTTGGCCTCAATGGGGCTTTTCACCAGCCAATGGGATTTTCTCAGCAGCTGTGCCACCAAACACCTCTTGGGAGGCAACATAGCAGTGCCGTGCCCAGGCACCGTGGATCTCTGCCCACCCTCCCTTGCGATTGGGTGGTGATCGGTATTTCATGATCAAGAATGAGCAGGAGCATACCAAGGTGATTCAAATGCAGCCACTGTCCTCAGTCACCTGTATAGCAGGATTACAAGATGTGCCCTCGGGAAACCTAACTGCAGAGGTAGGAGCTGGTTATGTCCCTGCTATCTTACCCTGTTCTCCTTATGGTATTATTACTTTGTTATGGGCTATTGCTGTTAACTTGCTGATTCGTTTTTGAGCTGCTGTAAGTGTTCATAATGTATCCTGAATGCCTGTTAGGCTGGGAGATGAAATAAACTATTTTAAATAAAAATCAGTTGTCCTCTTTATGGGTTCTTTCCCCTTCCCATATACACCACACCTAACTAGCATTAAATAACTGCATCAAAGACAACATTAAGAACATAAGAAGAAGCCAGCTGGATCAGACCAGAGTCTATCTAGTCCAGCTCTCTGCTACTCGCAATGGCCCACCAGGTGCCTTTGGGAGCTCACATGCAGGATGTGAAAGCAATGGCCTTCTGCGGCTGTTGCTCCTGATCACCTGGTCTGTTAAGGCATTTGCAATTTCAGATCAAAGAGTCTCAAGATTGGTATCCATAAAAGCATTGCTTTTAGTGGGATTGTTTAAGACATAGTTAGGATTGAAGTGCCAGTTGGTTTCCAGGAGTGTCCAACTCTAGTGCCTCCGATGTTGCTGCCCCAATCCCAATTGGCCATGCTGGCAGGGGCTGATGGGAATCGTAGTCCATTAACATCTGGGGCACCAGAGTTGGACAGTCCAAAACATAAGGTTAAAGCTATCTCCCTTCTCTACTGGGCAGTGTTCAATATGCAAATGACATTTTGTTTTAGTTTGCCTTGACTTTTTTATTGGTTTGGCCACCATAGCCAGTGAAGGTGACGTTAAGTCGACTATCGTCATCTTCATTGGGGAACAATGTTTTACAGCTACTCTATACTTTTAATTAACTTGGTTGATAATTTATTACCGTGAGTCACCAGCAGTTTGCTTAGCCCTCGTCTGTATCAAAATGGAAAGTATTTTCCCAGAAAATTTTAATGCGACTTTGGATTTGCCCTAGAGAAATGGTTGCTTTCCACAAGAAAAGGTAAACTCATAGAGGGATTTTGGTAAACTGAAAAGCGAACACTAAATCAAGCAGCTGTAGAATATTTTAGCGATCTCTCTTGGCTTTTAATAGTATTCAAAAGCTGTATGCACAGAGGAGATTCCGACACTATGCACCCGTGTCTCCTGCCTGAATTGGCACAGGGGCCTTCTCAGATGATGTAAATACAGCTAGGAGTGATCACAGAATCACCAGCCTTCTTCCCCCTCAAATAAGCATTTTGCATTTGTCTCTTTAGATATAGACCTAATTGTATGATGTACTAGTCTATGTATCTGCCAGATGCTTCACAACAGAACAGATGAAGTTAACCAGCACATAGACAAGAGCTTAATGGTGGCCATTTCCAACGTCCATAAATGAGAAATTTAAGGCTTTTTTCCTGCCCTGCAAAAACCAATCTTTAACTTTCAATTGTTCTTAAAACTTAATGCAGTTTCTGCCGTGCGACAGAATAAATCTTGGCGCTTCCAGCTTCTCCTAAACCGAGTTACATACTTCTAAGCCTGTTTCAGACTGCACTGTTAGAAAAAGTGTTGGGTTTTATACCCTGCTTTTCTCTCCTGTAAGGAGTCTCAAAGCGGCTTACAAACTCCTTCCCTTCTTCTCCCCACAGCAGACACCTTGTGAGGTAGGTGGGGTTGAGAGAGTTCGGAGAGAACTGTGACTGGCCCAGTAAAGGTGGTAAAACAAGCTGATTAACTCTCAACGGCCAGCGAGTCCACCGAAGTCAGTAAAGGTGGTAAAACAGGCAGAAAAGCCTGCTGAAAGTGACACCCCCACTTCTGTTGATGCCCAAGTCCTTCGTGTGTGGAAGGTTGAGGAAGACCTTAGCCAGGACTTTAGGGAGACGATTACTGTAAATGACAACACAGTAATGGGCTTAAGGGATACTGGGGCAGAGGTCACCCTTATCCAGAGGAAGTTAGTCAGGACTGACCAACTAGTGCCCAACATGACCTATCGAATTAAGGGGATACAAGGACCCCATTTTGTAGTACCCCTTGCTGAGATCCCCATAGCTTTCAGAGGCTATGAAGGAAGATGGAGGATGGGAGTACTAGATGAGCTAGAAGTGCCAGTGCTCACAGGCAATGACTTAGCCCAGGGGTAGGGAACCTGCGGCTCTCCAGATGTTCAGGAACTACAATTCCCATCAGCCTCTGTCAGCATGGCCAATTGGCCATGCTGGTAGGGGCTGATGGGAATTGTAGTTCCTGAACATCTGGAGAGCCGCAGGTTCCCTACCCCTGACTTAGCCCAACAGAGTAACACGGTGCAAATTGTGACTAGGAGCAGGGCACCAGCAGAAAGTGCAGCAGACAATTCATCTAATGCTGACTTGCCAGCTCAGGATGAAACTGCTGAGGACATGGTCCTCCAGTTAGGAGTCGTTCACGCCGAACAATTCCTGACTGAACAAAGGGTAGATGAAACCCTTTCGGAGCTATGGCAGTCATCCGGCCCAGCTGATTCCAGAACTACTGTGGAGGCGAAGACAGTTGCCAACGTCCTCCCAACGTGCCTTCATGTGGAGGAGAGGGGAAACACAACCTGGTTCTCTAGATTAGAGTCTGCCACTCCTACTACACCACGCTGGTATTGTCATTGTGAGAAGCCATTCAGTTGGGTTAATTCCACTGTTGCCTAGGGAACTAATATCAAGATATAAAGACATAGTTATTTTTTTCTGTGGTTTTGTTCTGCCGTGCTTTTTCCATTTCACATGCACTTTGCACTACTTCAGTAGAGTCAAGACAGGCTAGTTGAACTCTGAGGCAATACTTTTTCTTCACTATCGTTGATATTCCCAAAGAAATGTTAAATCTCTTGGGTGACTTACTGCTATAAGCTCATCAATGTCATACCACCCATGATGATAAAAGTTTACTCTCCTTTGTCCAGGGTTCTGACGAGATAACATGCAACAAAAAATCTTGCCGTACCGTTTCTATCCTCTAAGAGGCAGACTTTACATACAGCCAAACGTCACCATTACTTTCATTCATCACAATACATCCAAAATATTCCATACGTAAAACTTTTTAATTTTACATCATTTTTGTACTCCGTCAGTATACACAGCAAGTATGCATAGATGCCACAAATTGTGCTGAACATAATTATTAAACACACGCTAACCGTTGGCCTTAAATAAAGTTTATCGGCATTGATGTAGAAGGCATGAAGCCCAAAACCAACTACCACCAAGAGTGGGGGAGGGGAAATGGAAGAGAATCGCTCTTAAGTGCCTGGTGGTCTACAAGGCTTGATTCCTTAGCAGATGGACGGTTCTTCAATCGCCTTCGCCCCCTCTGTAACGGCTTTCACACATTTAGCCATCGTCTGTGATGCTCTGCTGATAGGATCTGTAAAGAGAAGAATTTATATGCAACTGTGAAAGTCACAGTCCAAGACTTGCTGTACAGCAACTTGACCAAACCCCAACTAGAAATGTGCTTCATGTGCCAGATTTAGTTAATGCCCTTGTACAGTGATGGCGAACCTTTTTGAGACTGAGTGCCTAAATCCCACTTATTTATCACAAAGTGCCAACACAGCAATTTAACCTGAATACTGAGGTTTTAAGAAAAAAAATGGTTGGCTCCCTCTTCCTCTGCCCCACCCGCTCGAGCCTCCAGCAGGTCCTGCAAGCACTGCTCTGTGCCTTTCTAGCATCTCTGCCTCCTCTGAGCCCCCCCTCCCTCGGGCAGCAGCCACCCAAAGCACAGGCACCAGGCCCGCCAGCCAAGTCTTCCCTGCTCACCGCAGTGCGCACACATCGTGCTCAGTGGCCCAGGGCAGCCTAGATGTGGGGGAGGGGGTGTGTGATTTTCCGCCCATCACATGACGAACTCTGTGTGCGTGTGCCCACAGAGAGGGTGCCACCTCTGGCACCCGTGCCATAGGTTCACCATCACTGCCCTTGTATCAAGGTACTGTTTAATAATGCACAAAATAGGACAAAGGCAGCGCTTAAAAATGAATAATTCTCATTTTCGTTTGGGACGGTCTCTAACCTCATATTACACATTCATGTGTTAAAAATACTACACATTTAAGTTTGCTTTAAACCGCATCAGTGATGACAGTACCTGTCATGTAGAAGTCTTTCACTGTGAGCTGGGGCGGAACAAGAGGATCAGTAAGAAGCTTCTGATTCACCACCTGCAATTGTAACAATGCACAATCACCTCTGGGGGAAAAAAAATCACTGTTTTTCACTCTCCACGTGGCACACTGTATTCTTTTCAGCACGCCACACGATCCCGTCTTCCAGCTGAGCCGGGCAAGTGCAGAGAACAGCGGAATGACGTCATACCTTGGACAGCTCATTGGCCTGGCTGAAGTAGTTGGCTCCTTCCACTTCATCGTATCGGACCAAGTTTGGAGAGACCTCTTCCAATCGGCTCCTTATTTGGTCCAGGCTGTCGTAGGGGAGGGTCATGCCAGCCAGCTAAAAAAAGGTAAAGCGGGCAGGGAGGGACAAACAGAAAAACATCAAGCTCTGATGCTGCTGCGATTTTAATGTTAGGGAGGATGGGTGGGTGGGTGGCCATCAAGTCATAGCTGACTTATGATGACCCCCCTTAGGGTTTTCCAAGCACATTCAGAGGTGGTTTGCCATTGAATGCCTCTGCACAGCAACCCTGGTACTCCTTGTAGGTTTCCCATTCAAATACTTACCAGGTTAAGGCTGAGAGTGTGTGACTGGCCCAATGTCACCCAGCAAGTTTTCATGGCACAGGTGGGGATTTAAACAGGGTTTCCCAGGTCCTAGTTCCGTGGTGGCGAACCTTTGGCACTCCATATGTTATGGACTACAATTCCCAACAGCCCCTGCCAGCATTGCCAATTGGCCATGTACTAATTCACTAATTCAACACCTTACCCACTACACCATGGGAGATCCAAAGTGACCAACATCATTCTCCCTTCTGCCATTTTATCCTCTCTGTGAAAGTTACCCAGTGAGCTCACGTGGTAGGGTGGTGACTCGAGCGTTTGTCTCCCAGGTTAGAGACTCAAATCCCCACACAAGCTGCTGGCTCATGCGGAGAATGGTCAACATTTGTAACTAGGTAGTCAAAAGGACTGTCACTTCAGGAGGGGGTTCACCGAAGTATTGCATTTGTGCTTAGAGCACGTGCAGTCAACAAGGTAACAGCTGGCAGGTCTGTTGTGCATAATGTCCCACTAAGATCGAGTTTGTCCCCAAGTGTTAATACAGTACGCGCTGTGTGCTTATTGTATCCTGCAAGCCAAAGCAGAATCCAGTCTGCCCCCTGGCTTTCCCAGGGAATCCTGAGGAAAGAACACACATTTCATCAGCTGCCTCACCCACTTCTTTTTAAACATTTTATTTACCAACAGAATTAGCATTCTATCTTCTTTGCACAATCAAGGCCACCAATATGCCTTAACCAGCGAGGTGCAGTGGTTAAGAGCAGGTGCGTTCTAATCTGGAGAACCAGGTTTGATTCCCCGCTCTGCCACTTGAGCTGTGGAGGCTTATCTGGGGAAACAGATTAGTTTGTGCACTCCAACACATGCCAGCTGGGTGACCTTGGGCTAGTCACAGTTCTTCGGAGCATTCTCAGCCCCACCCACCTCACAGGGTGCTTGTTGTAGGGGGGGGCAGGGAAAGGAGATTGTAAGCCCCTTACAGGGGAGAAAGGGGGGATATAAACCTAATCTGCTCTTAACAACTAAAAACAGAACATTATAAAACAGCCACGAAATTAATTTAATATGTTATAGATTTACGTGATCCCACGCTGATGCTGCAAGAAGATTCAAGTAAGCACTTTTTTTTGTATTGCAGCAGTATTCCTGCAAGCCCTGACTCATGCTCTGCGGCAGTTAATTTTCTGTACGCTCGCGGTACCTCAGAGATTGCTCTAATAATTCTCCAGTCCTCTCTGGCCATGCCAGGCGGCGTTACTGCAACTCTTGTTTGCTGAGCTCGGCCCTCGGTGTTTACGTAGGTTGCAGGTTTTTCTGTGTAAGCCGCTCCTGGGAGAATGACATCAGCCATAGGGGCTCCAACGTCCCCGTGGTGCCCTGAAACAAACAGGCATGGAAGCGGAATTAGCAGAGCCGGGAAACGCCACTGACCCAACCAGCCCCGTTCAGGCAAATGCACCCTCCTTTAACTAAAGAGAAGTCTGGATTATGTTCACAACTAAGTTCGCTTGTTCTTTCATTCCCAGGAGGAAAACACACTAACCCTCCCACCCCCTGCGTGACAAATACTTCATCGTTCTTACCCCAACATCACTATAGCCTTTGCGGCTGAAGTTTGCATTCCTGCCTCCTCCCATTTGATATCCATAATTGCCTTTCCGTAATTATACTCTTGATGAGCTTGTTAAACCACTACTAGCACACTGCTCAGGCTGTTCTTAGCAGATGTTAAGAGTTACGAAGCCTTTTAAACTACACATGAAACAGGAATCGCTGTGAAAGCTTTGAAGCCGAGTTGTCAATCAGAAACTTTCCCCAGTGAAAAGTAAGGTTCATTGGCTTCCGTGGGAATTCCCAGGCAGCGTGTGCTTAGTTGCACGTACTTGGGACGAAACCCTAAAGCACTCAAACACACTAAGGATGCTGAATTGCAAAAAGTGTCATCCATGTTTATTCACTATTAAACACTTTTGAACAGCGAAGAGTCTGTATGCTAACCTTCCTGTTAAGAGAAACACCCAAGAGTAGCACAAACCTACTCACATAGAGGGTAGCCATGAGGGTCTGCAGTAAAACAACTAGATTTGAGTCCAGTAGCACCTCAGATGTCTGCAAGATTTTTAGGATATCAGCTTTTGAGAGTCCAAACTCCCTTTGTCAGAAGGAAACCTGGACTCTTGAAAACTTATTCCCCCCCCCCCCCCAAAAAAAAATCCTGTTCGTTTCTCAGGTGTTACTGGACTCAAGTAACTCTACTCTCTGTTGAAACTGATGAGCCAATGCTGGAGTAAGCTCTGGATAGCAATCCACGGCAAAATTCCTTTATCAGACCTCACACCCAATGTCTGAGGTCGATTCCGCGACTTATGCTATCTAATCTAAGTTCGAAGCTTTGTTCGACGAGTTGTCAGGAATTGTTTTCCAGATGTTCTAGGAATCCATATTCCCATCAGCCTTTCACCAGCATGGCCAATTGGCCATGCTGACAGAGGCTGTTGGGAATTGTAGTTCCTGAACATCTGGAGAGTCAAGAGGTTCCTACCCCGAGAAGTGTTCGCACCACTGGGATCGACGTGGTTTTGTACCAGTCACTCCATGTAACCGCCAAATTTAATTCCAGTTGGGAACTACTACTTTCAGGAACCACGCCAACTCAGCCTCGATTCCAATAAAGCGGAAAGTCCCCATTCAGCCAATCATAGCTGAGTGTTTTGGGCATGACAGCTGGCCAATCAAAAAAACGCCACCTTCGCCCCTCCATTCCTGTGGCAGTTTTTTTTTAATAACGCGGTGTGGGGATAGACGGAACATGGCTGTAGAACAGTAGCCAATCGGAACAGAGCTAAGAGGCACAGGATGATTCTGGCCCGAAGTTGAGATCAAGCTGGTTGCAGTGGGGAACAACAATGGCTTCGACCTAGGTCACTACCCTTCTCAGGGAACTGGGTCGAACCTATTTTACTCATGTGCGGAATCGCCCTTACACGTGCTTGCCAGGAAGTAACTGAGTGAAAGCCTCATATTCCCCCCCCCCCAACTCATTTGTTTTTTATTTATTTTATTTATTTATTGTTTGAACTTTTATACCGCCCCATCCCCAAAGGGCTTGTTGAGATTTCTAGGAAGGCAAATAATGGACAGATCTTCATTGGAGATCTTCAGGAGGCATGTGCAGAGCAACACAGCTGGGATATGCAGAAATCAGGCTGCAATGTTCATGCTGCCCTAATTTTAATATCAATTTTAGCTTTAGATCAGCAGCTCCTGTCCTTTTTAAGTAAGAGCCCCCCCCCCCTTTTTTACATTACAAAATTTCGCACATTACCCTTAAAAGCTGTACTGTTAGCATCTGCTGATGGAGAAAATACATAATGACAAAAAAAGATCAAAACGCTTACTGCACATTGTGGTTTTGTGGGCCGTTTGGAGCCACTGCTTTAGTTCCTGAGTGCAGACGAATAATGTAAGAACTACACACCCGCCGCAGTTCCGCTTACCCTGATAGATGATAAAGCAATTCTTGGGCAAATCCTGACGACTAATGCAACCAGCGTCAGCCCCTAAGAGGTACAGTACTTTGGGAGGGTTCTTCCGGATTGCATCCACTCCTGGTTTGTAACCAAGGTCAAGAGCAGCTACTTGGCTGGCAACTCTGTATAGAAAAGATTACGATTTCACCCTATGTAATTTCTGGGATTGTCAAAAAGGCAAACCACAGGCCATTTCTGCCTTCCAACTGCAGAATCCCCCGCCCCAAGTTGTCCACTTATTCAATGTTTTGTGGAGATCAGTGTTCTGTAGGGGGAAGGCGGGCAAGTTCCCTTCCACTAATGGAAAACATAGCCGAGAGCACAGGTGTCAAACTCGCGGCCCTCCAGATATTACGGACTACAGTTCCCATCATCCCCTGCCAGCATGATGCTGGCAGGGGATGATAGGAACTGTAGTCCATAACATCTGGGGGGCAGTGAGTTTGACAGCTATGTCCTAGAGCTTGACCTCCATTTCTGTTAGTGGGAAATTTAGTCTGGCTCCAACCCTCTGCATCATGGGAACCATTCGCATCTGGATTTTCCTGGATACACATTGCTATGGTGCAGTGAGAGCACAATTTTGGGTACAACTCAAAATTCCCACAAGTTCTGTAGTTGCTCTGGGACGGCTGCAGCACACAGATCAGCACTGGGAATCTTTCATGCCCCTTCCGTGGGATCCCACAGAACAGCATCAAGCTCGAGCAAACCTATGAAGGATGTTCAGGACCTTCCACTCGGCACCAGCCCCGCTTTTGGTCCGAGCGTTTTGTGCGATGGCAGAAATGGCTGAATGAATAGCCGCTCCGTCCCCCCGCTGAAGTACGGCGCTGCCAACCACCACCATCGGTTTCTTAGCCTGATTTAAAATCTGAGTGGGAGAAGCAAGAGTGGAAAATCATTCCGGAGCTACGACGGGGCGACGACAAACCCATTTTCAAGACAATGATCTAAAAAGTCGGTTTCTGATTTGGTATGCAGCCAGCGGGCTTTGTGTTATTCTGTTTGCACAAGTGGGAACAGTGCAACACCAAGAGTTTATAGTGTGCCAGTCTGTGCAAAAAAATACCGAGACAGCAAGAATTAAGACCCTAGTGGCACTTTCCTAGAGAAGTTATTTTCAAACATTAATTGGTGACCTGCACATAGCACAGCAACTCCCTCCACCCCAAATAGGTTTGGGCCAAATTCTTCTCCAAACACTGGCAGACCAGTTTAGCTCTAGAAATGCATAAGGTAGAATAAATCTCACACAATGTATTGTTGAAGGCTTTCAATGTCGATTCAACTGGTTGTTCTAGTTTTCAAGAGGGAGCCTGTAGATCTTGTTCCTAACGTTCCTGCAGGCGAAACATTAGGAACAAGATCTACCAGACCACAGCCACAGAGTCCTGAAAGCCCACAACAACCACTCACACAGTGTATTTATTACACTTGACCCAATACATTTGTCTTGAATAGTACTACAATCACTCTGCACAGTGAATGACCTCAGCAAAAAAAACCTTGACGCGAAAAGATCCCTCGATTTGGGAGTTGTACAACCACTGTGGGTTCTGGGGTGTGTTTTGCATTTTTTAAAAATTAGAAGATACCTCGCTGAATGGATGTTTTCCCGAAGCAATATCCAGCAGGAGCTGTGGGGAATCTCCCAGATGGTCGTATGTGTAAGTCAAGTCAACCGGACTGCCCACAAGGGCGACTTGCAACTCATTGTGCAGCCAGCTGAAAATAGACCAAATGCAAGGTGCCGTTAAGACTCGGGTTTCTACAATGTATAAATACATCCATGCTTTCAGCAATTTCATTTTTGCAGGGGTTCTTATCCTGCAGGAGCTCCTTGTACCAAACTCACTGCACGGAAAGCAAGAGCCCTTAAGGTTTTACTAATGTAAGTTCTGATACAACCTTGCTTTGGATTCCCCTCTGCACTGCGGCTCCTTACCATGCATCAGAAGACAGTTTGGAAGCTGCTCAGATTTTAAGGAACAGACTGCTTATTTGTGTGTGTGTTTTGTTTGTTTTGTTTAGAGTACTTAGGAGGCTCACAAAATCCAAAACAATAATCCAATTGCAATAAAACACAATACAATAAAACCACACAGTACCATAGAAATGCACCTATGAAACCTGCTTGCTAAGATCTAGACTAGAACCTGCTTTCAGATTAGAATTCATTTCTATCAGCCCTTCTTGCATGGCCAATTGGCCATGCAGGAAGGGGCTGATGGGAATGGTAGTTCCTGAACATCTGGAGAGCCGCAGGTTCCCTACCCCTGATCTAGACCAATGATGGCGAACCTTTTCGAGACTGAGTGCCCAAATTGCAACCCAAAACCCACTTATTTTTCGCAAAGTGCCAACACGGCAATTTAACCTGAATACTGAGGTTTTTGTTTAGAAAAAACAGCTGGCTCCAAGGCGCATGTTACTTGGGAGTAAGCTTGGTGAAGCAATCGTGCAACGCTTCGAATGGGTGAATCACTACCCTAGGAGGGTTTACTCAGAAGCAAGCCCCATTGCCAGCAACCAAGCTTACTCCCAGGTCAAGGATCATGCCCAGGCCAGCCAAGGTGTATGTGTGGGGTGATTTTCTGCCGCCCCCCCCCCCCCCATGATGAACTCTGTGCACGCGTGCCCACAGAAAGGGCTCTGAGTGCCACCTCTGGCACCCGTGCCATAGGTTCGCCACCACTGATCTAGATATTAGACGCTGCCTGCAATAAAACCAGCTTCATTTGGTGACGGAAAGATAGCCAGGAAGGAGCACACCGGGCTTTCGTAGGAAGAGGGTTCCAGAGTTCCCAGGTCCCTAGTACTCGTGGGATGGAGAGATAGCCCTCCCCAGATAATCTTAATAAACAGGCAGGATAATGGGGGCGAAGGTGGTCCTTCAGGTAGCCTGGCCCAATGCAGTGAAGAGCGTGTTTGAGGAAGGAGACCTGAACACACATGAAGCTACCTCATCTCAAGCCAGGCCATTTGCCTATCAAGGTCAGGACTGTCTACTCTGACTGGCAGTGGCTCTCCAGGAACTCACCTGGAGGCCTTTCATGTCACCTACTGCCTGGTCCTCGTAATTGGAGATGCGCCAGTAACTGAACATGGAACTTTTCTGCAGGCAAAGCAGAACCACTGGCCCACGTCCCTACCCCAACTGTATGCACAAAGTTCAACGAATTGGATATTTGGCTTGGGGCTTGTATCTGCATTGTGCATTTCATGAAATTATGATACTTATACATTTTAAGCAACATGCACCGATTGGTCATTCTCACATTTATTCAAAAACGCTTAAGAACATAAGAACTAGCCTGCTGGATCAGACCAGAGTCCATCTAGTCCAGCACTCACTACTCGCAGTGGCCCACCAGGTGCCTTTGGGAGCTCACGTGGAGGATGTAAAAGCAATGGCCTTCTGCGGCTGCTGCTCCTGAGCACCTGGTCTGCTAAGGCATTTGCAATCTGAGATCAAGGAGGATCAAGGTTGGTAGCCAGAGATCGACTTCTCCTCCATAAATCTGTCCAAACCCCTTTTAAAGCTATCCAGGTTAGTGGCCATCACCACCTCCTGTGGCAGCATATTCCAAACACCAATCACACGTTGCGTGAAGAAGTGTTTCCTTTTATTAGTCCTAATTCTTCCCCCCAGCATTTTCAATGAATACCCCCTGGTTCTAGTATTGTGAGAAAGAGAGAAAAAATTATATCTGTCGACATTTTCTACCCCATGCATAATTTTATAGACTTCAATCATATCCCCCCTCAGCCGTCTCATCTCTAAACTGAAGAGTCCCAAACGCTTCTTTTTATCAGCGTCATGGCTGCAAAAGGCACGGTCCACTCAGTCTACCACAGCTGGGTAGGGTAAGGTAGCAATGTAATATCATTGCCATCAAGACATTTTACCCCAGAGTCAGCCTCTGGATTATGCTCATGGTTAGAAGAGACCAGCTGTCAACAACAGAAGCAAAAGGCAACTGGAACGGAGGGATTATAGGCACATGGTCTCCATCTGTTCTGATAAGATCGAGATGCCCTTCAAAGTTCTTATGAACCGACACAGATTTCCCAGGAGCCTTCTTTCCCTTTCTCAAACTTGCACTGGAAAGTAGGAGAGGCAAGCTCTTTCCCTGTTAGGATGTAAGGTTTTAAAACCTGAACACTGCGTAGCCTTAGGTACCAGGATCCTGGGATGCCAGCAAAAAGTCGTTCCTAGTAACTCTCCAAGCTTTTAGCCGGCACTCAACTTGCTGCCTCAGCAAGTCTGGGGAAGGGAGGGTGGTAAGAACTCCTTGGGGAGGAGCCGCTATTACAGTCCAATGATGTCAATGGGCCCAGAGGCTGAAGCAACTCAGAATGGATGCAATTTCAAAGCTAGGTTAATCTCCCGATATTCAAATCAATCCAATTATCTTGCCACGTCCAACATTCTATTTATAATGCTATCGCTCCACTAAACATCAAGATACCAAAAAGAAATTCGATACAAAAGTTTAGGACAGAATTCTGTGTTCAGTGGCGTTCGACCACAGTTCAACCCCTGCATGATTATCCAGTGGGAGCCAGGAAAGAAGGGGGGGGGCAGAAAGATTGCAAAATCCGCTGTAATGCAAAATCTGCTTTACAGAGGAGAGACATTGGAACAAAAACTTGTGTTTGGGTTCTCCCCCCTTGCCCTAGGAAACTTGAAACTATTCCAAGTTTCATTTTTAAAACAGAATGTGCCCCCCCACCCCCATTTTAAGAGTCTGCAGAAGGAATTATTATATCCTCGTATGACCAACCTCTTTCGAATTCTGGCATTGAATAGCGGCGCCTCAAAGCGAGGATTGGTGCCAACCAGAAGCAGGACATCGGCCTCTTCCACTCCAGCAATAGTGGTATTGAGAAGGTAGTTAGAGCGTAGATCTGTTCTGTAACAACATGCACAAGTCAATCATCTGTACTAACCAGGACGAAAAAGCTGAGCATGCAGTTCAGATGGGAAGGAATGAAATAGTATGGTAGAATCGCAGGATTTGAGAGTTAAAAGAAAACAGCAGGCTGAAATAGTATATTAGAAATTATAGGTTGCATTCCATGCATCAGAGGGACTACCCATCAGCCCCTGCCAGCATTGGCTGATGGGAATTGTAGTCCATAACATCTGGAGTGCCAAAGGTTCGCCACCACTGATATAGGATGTGACCAATACGATGTTTTATTTTAATTAGATGCATGAAAAAAAACCACACGCACTGCTCCACCATGCAGCATTTCTAGTTCTCCCATGGAAGTTCTAGCTCACAAAGCTCAGTCCAAGAATGCATTCTCAATCCTTCATTCAAGGGACAGCAGGTACAGAGGAGAGCAAAGAGGATGACTGGGGCCTGGAGACTAAGCCCTAGGACAGTGGTGGTGAACCTTTGGCACTCCAGATGTTATGGACTACAATTCCCATCAGCCCTTGCCAGCATGACCAATTGGCCATGCTGGCAGGGGCTGATGGGAATTGTAGTCCATAACATCTGGAGTGCCAAAGGTTCGCCACCACGGCCCTAGGAGGAAAGGCTGAGGGAATCTGGAAGGTTTAGCCGGGAGGAGCTGAGCGGGGACATAACTGCTCTCTTTAAGTATCTGAAAGGCTGCCACTTGGAGGACAGGGAGCAAAGGATGCGATTCACAACAAGAGGTATACATTATGGGTGGAAAGGTACCGGCTGGAAATTAGGAAAAAGAATTTTGCAGTCAGAGTAACTCAGCAGCGGAATCAACTGCCTAGGAAGGTGGTCAGCTCCCCTTCTCAGGCAGTCTTCAAGCAGCAGCTAGATCAGAGGTCTGCAACCTGCGGCTCTCCAGGTGTTCATGGACTACAAATACATCTGGAGAGCCGCAGGTTGCAGACCTCTGAGCTAGATGATGAAGGAGAGTTTGGATTTATACTCCCCTTTCTCTCCTGTAGGAGACTCAAAGGGGCTTATAATCTTCTTTCCCTCCCTCCCCCCACAACAAACACCCTGTGAGGTAGGTGGAACAGAGAGAGCTCCTTAGAGCTGTGACTAGCCCAAGGTCACGCAGCTGGCGTGTGATGCTCCTTCATGTGAACATTTGCCAAAGATGGTTTAGGCAAATCCTACACTGGGAGGCCCCTTCCTTCTATGAAACCCACCTGTTTCCATCGTCTTACCCAGCTCCTGCAGTAGGGAAAACTTCTTCAGTGCACAGATTGTCAGAGTTTACTCTGTTCAACAGATCTTTGAGAGCCACCAGCGCTTCGGCGTCCACCAGCCCTCCAGCAATGGCAGCTACCTCATTACCTTGGGAACCTTGGAGCTTTACAGACAAAACACAAGATGCCATGAGGTGAAATGTTAAGTTTGCCGGGGAAACATATATTAAGTTTTCTCCGAGAAATAAACCAACTGTCTTGGGCAAAAAACAAAAAAACAAAAATCCTGGGACTGGTCCACTGTTCCACTAGTGGAAGTATATCTTTCCTGACAGAATAGGTTTGTGGCACTGGACCCCTGACCTTTCACAAGACAGTAACAAAACTGAGAAGATGACAACATTGTTCTGATTGCACAACAGCGATATAGTAGCATACTGGTAAAACAGCATGATAGTTCGCATAGGAAAAAAAACCAGAATAAGCAGCCAACTGTAAAACCTGAAAAGCTATTTCATTTCAAAACCTTTTGTAAAAACTGAAGTGTGACATCACATTGCATCACATTTGCAGTGTCACATCACACTGCAAACAGCACCACCCGCCACTGGTCACAGGGTTCAGATGTACCATAAGAGGTCTACCCAACTAATGATGTCACAGGGTTCAGATGTACCATAAGAAGAAGAAGTGTTGGGTTTATAAAGAAACAGGACACAAAATGTAATTTTTATACTTTGTAATAGACCCTTATCAAATGATTGACTACCTTATGTTTAGCTGATCTACTGAAGAAGATTGTTTTTTGGAAAACATGGACTGATGTGGATCCCGTTTTAGACAGTCCGAGAGAAGAAGAAGAGTTGGATTTATATTCCCCCCTTTCTCTCCTGTAAGGAGACTCAAAGGGGCTTCCAAACTCCTTTGCCTTCCACCCTCACAACAAACACCCTGTGAGGTGGGTGGGGCTGAGAGCGCTCCAAAGAACTGTGACTAGCCCAAGGTCACCCAGCTGGCATGTGTTGGAGTGCACAAGCTAATCTAGTTCCCCAGATAAGCCTCCACAGCTCAATTGGCAGAGCAGGGAAATCAAACCCGGTTCTCCAAATTAGAGTACACCTGCTCTCAACCACTACACCATGCTGGCATAAGAAGTCTATCCAACTAGTTAGCTGTGTTTCACAGCCCGCTGTCAGAAGTAAACGGTCTTACTGCTCCGGCAACACGAGACAAGGCATCTTCCCAAGATGAGTAGGTGAACAGGCCGTCTTCGTTTCTGACCATTGGCTCGATGAGGCGCTGGCGTTTCAGACCATCGTAAGCGAATCTGCAGAGTTCAGATGAAGATCAGCAGCGGGCTGAAGGATTAACTCATTCATTAGCCATCTAACACCAGTGCACTTGGTTTATTTTGGGCTATGAAATATACTATGTTCGTAGCAAGTATACTACGATCGCAGAAACCGGGATATTTTCAGCACAGCTATCATACATAAAGCTGCTTTATACTGAATCAGTCCCCTGGTCTATCAAAGTGAATGATTGCTTAAATTGGCCTTGGCTATCCGGGGTCTTATGCACAGGTCTTTCACATCTGCTACAAGACTGTTTAATCTGGAGGTGTAGAGGAATTGTCATATTAGCTCAGCCAAAGTCATGAAGGTTGTGAGTTTTGGCATAGCAGTCCTCAGAAAATTGCTTGACTTAGCTTTTTCCTGATGCTTCCCACTTAACGCTGAAAAACAGTTAATTGAAGATCATGGACCAGCTGCATCAAGTTCTCTAACAAAGGATATGTTTGACACCCAATGAGATGATGAGTCATACTACCTTTTTGGGTTAATTGGTGCCAATCCCTGATTAGGTGATGTTTTCTATAACTGCCTCTTCAGGATGAGTTCAGTTTATCTGTTATTTCTGCTATCAACAGTTGTTTTGTAGTTATGTCCTTTTTATGCTTAGAGCTGGTATAGGATTTATTGCTTGCTTAAGGACTTAACGTCAGTATTTTTCAAGGATGTATTTTATGTCTGGGTTTTTAAATGCTGGCCCTTTGTGGACTGATTGTTTGCCAGCATTTTTGGTTTATTAAAAGGACTTTATAGTCAATAAACCCTTCAAAAATATTTTAAAGGATTTTCTGTCTCCGAGTTGTGAGTTTTCTCAAGGTCCTGACCTACGCAGAAAGGAGAGAAGTTATCTCTTCCTCTACAGGAGGTGTCAAGAATCGAACTGGAGACCTTCTCCGTGCAAAACAGATGCTCTACCGCTGAGCTATGGTCCCCACTTCTGGAAAATGACCAATATTACTTTAAATTAACCCATGTCAGTCAAAATAATAGTCCCCTGGCATCTTAAAAACTTTCAGTAAGATTCCATGAGCCAGAAAATGCTTCATCAGCTATGAAAAGATGATCAGTATCTCTAATTCTGAACAATGGCCTTCAGAGAGCAGATTTTAAAATCCATGTAAAAGGGTTATGTAGAGATAGAGGTTTTTGCTTTGCTTGTGTTTCTTGCAAATTCATTAATGACCCAGTGCTCTCCCAGGGGACTATCTCTTTAGGGTTTGGGATTTCTCTGAACAATAGGGGGGGGGGTTCACACACGGACCCAAACAAAGAATGCCATCTTAGATCTTACAAAATCTTGTAGGATCACAGTTGGCATTATAGGGTTGCTGAGCACTTGACCCTGGGTGTAGAAAATCCCAGCATGAATGCAGGTTGGAAGAAAGCGGGGGAGCTTTGAAAACAACCTGGGAGGAAGAAGGTGGGGAAAAACTTGGGAAAAGAGAGAAAACAGGGGCCAGTGCAGAGATTTCCTTCTGTGAATTTCATTGATAGACAACTCATTTCATTTATTCATCATTTACCATGACAGATTCGTGCTTACAGTATACTGGGCCTGTACAACCAGCACTCCAAGAGTCAATGACAGATAAGCTGACATATTAGTTCTTCAATTAAGTAGACACCTGCCAACTCTCTGGGTTTGTATCAAATTTAAAGAAACAGTTAGGACACACATCCTACTTAAATACCAGTGATTTCAAGATCCCCCATGGTTAAGGGATAAAAAGTAGATTAAAAGTTCTTTTTAACAATCTCTTTGCGTTAACCAAAAAATGTCAACATTAGTTTGCAAGAAGCTCTTGAAGAGGTTCTAAATTGTAAAAGAAAAAAGACTGAAAGAAGTTCCACAACCGACACCATTTGTACACTATCGAAGTTCACTTGACAAAATATTGATGTAGAGATACCTGGTTTTATCTGATATCCACTCCTCATTGATATCTTCATGCAATCTGGGCAAAATTCTCATCACCTCTCCCGTTCTAGTACTCACTACAATATTACTCCCTACTGCATCAAGGACATCGATGGACTCCGTCTTCCTGAGGGAAAAGCAGAAACCGCCATACAAATATGTTTCTGAAGACCTGAGATGTCGTAACTAAAACCCACGCAAGGCTTCCACGTTTCCAGCAATTCGTTCATTTATTTACTTAATTTATACCCCATTTTTCTCCTCAGCGGGGACCCAAAATGGCTTACATTGCAGAAGAAGAAGAAGAAGAAGAATTTGGATGTATATCCCCCCTTTCTCTCCTGTAGGAGACTCAAAGGGGCTTACAATCTCCTTGCCCTTCCCCCCTCACAACAAACACCCTGTGAGGTGGGTGGGGCTGAGAGAGCTCCGAGAAGCTGTGACTAGCCCCAGGTCACCCAGCTGGCGTGTGTGGGAGTGTACAGGCTAATCTGAATTCCCCAGATAAGCCTCCACAGCTCAGGCGGCAGAGCTGGGAATCAAACCCGGTTCCTCCAGATTAGAGACACGAGCTCTTAACCTCCTACACCACTGCTGCTCCTCCATTTTATTCCCACAACAATACTGCGAGGGAGTGGCTGTTGTGGGTTTTCCAGGCTGGTTGGCCGTGGCGTGGTCGTTTTTGCTCCCAATGTTTTGCCTGCGACTTGGCACCTTCAGAGGCACATCACAGTAAGATGCACCACTCTCTGCAGTACAGTCTGTGCGGAAGGTTAGGCTGCAATTATGTGATTGGCTCAAGGTCACCCAGAAGGCACCCATGGCACAAGTGGGGATTCAAGCCTGGTTCCCCGAATTCCTAGACCAACACTCTATCCACTACACCATATCAGCCCTCCAATTTAAACTATGCATGCTTAATTTTTTTTATTTTTCACAGTGCTGCCACCAGCAACCACAGGCAGAATCTGACAAGTGCCGCTAGAGGACTGGTTACAGTTTAATTATTACAAATCACAGACCACTCCTAATTGACTCCTCCCGTTCTTCTCCACCACCACCTTTAAAAAGGTTTGAACTGAATTAATTCAGCCTTTCTCCCTGATTGGGACCCAAAGAGGCTTATATCACTCTCCTCACCTCTATTTTATCCTCACAACCACCCTCTGAGGAAGGCAATGCCAAGTGTGAGTGACTGGCTCAATGTTACTTGGCGAGCTTGCAAGGCACAACTGGGGATTCGAATCCAGATCTCTCAAATACCAGTCCAACACTATTCACCACCACACCACTCAGGACGCAGAAATCTCCAAATCTGAATCTTCGCTTCTGAGTATAGCAAACGGTATTTAAAAAGTTTAAAGTGATACTGTGGAATACTCACCTTGTCTCCCAGGGACGAGAAGTAAAAGCGTACGGCTTGGAGGTCAGGGCGCCTACTGGGCAGATATCAATCACGTTGCCGGATAATTCAGACATGAACATTTTCTCAATGTAAGTGCCAACTTGCATCTCATTTCCTCTTCCTGTCGTTCCTAGATCATCAACCCCTGCAATTTCGCTGGCAAATCTAATGAAGGAAGAAGAAGAAGAGTTTGGATTTATACCCCACCTGTCTCTCCTATAAGGAGACTCAAGGTGGCTTACAAACTCCTTCCCCTTCCTCTCCCCACGAGGTAGGTGGGGCTGAGAGAGTTCTGAGAGAACTGTGACTGGCCAGGCTCACCCAGCAGGAATGTAGGAGTGTGGAAACACATCTGGTTCACCAGATAAGCCTCTGCCACTCAAGTGGAGAAGTGCAGAATCAAACCCAGTTCTCCAGATTAGAATTCACCTGCTCATAACCACTATACCATGCCGGCTCTCTATAACAAAGTAACACATTACATACCAAGTAAGCTTCCAGGCTTCCCCCCACCCCCTGACAATGCTGTTCACATCTGGTTCACCAGATAAGCCTCAGCCACTCAGGTGGAGGAGTGGGGAATCAAACCCAGTTCTCCAGATTAGAATTCACCTGCTCTTAACCACTACACCACTCTCTATAACGGACAAGTAACACATTACATACCAAGTAAGCTCCTGGGTTTCCCCACCACCACCACCCCCTGACAATGCTGTGTCTCCTAAGAAGCTTCTGACTGCATGGACTAAAAAATGAAAAGCAATCATAACAGCTCATCAGCATCCCTACTCTACATATTGTGTAAGGCTTTCACATCTGGAATCAACTGGCTGTTGTGGGCTTTCTGGCCCACGTGGCCATGGTCTGGTAGTTTTTACTCCTAACATTTCACCCACATGCTTCTGAAGATGCCACCCACAGATGCGTGAGAAATGTTAGGAGCAAAAACTACCAGACCACGCCCATACATCCTGGAAAACTCAGAACAGCCTACTCTGCATAGATTCGAGCCTGGAAGCACCTTAAGAGACCGAAGGTACGAGCTTCCGAGAAACAGAGCTCCTTTCATCAGACATCTGAATGAAGTGAGCTTTGATTCTTGAAAGCTCCCCCCCAAAAAAAATCTTGTTCACCTCTTAGACACTTCGACTCGAATTTACCTGCTCTATCACAGACCAACACAGCTACACTCTAAAATCAACTTTACACAGTTTCAGTTCTTATGAAAGGTCAACCAAGACAGTCCCATGCCTGGGCATCTAATTTGATTCACTGAACAGCTTCACGAAGATTAAAACAATAGAATTAACAAAATGAAGCTTCCGCTACCTATAACATACGTCACCAAATTAAAGTCACTCCAGGTCAGCTTATTCTCAGCTCTGAGAACGTACTCCAAACACCGGCTCGAAAAGTCACTGCATTTGTTACTGGCTGCCAAAAGACAGGCTACTACAGAAACGGTTAGGGTTTATTTAACTACGGTCTGAACTCATGCTTTGAACCTGGTTTGCTAATTTCAGTCGGTCCTGACTGGTATTGCATACGATACAAATGCGGACATTTCTAGCTTCATTCTGAACTGTTTCCTGGCACTTCTCCCATTGCAATGCCAGCTGGGTCTCTGCAGAAGAGGCAGAAAAAGAATACCCAAAATGGACTGAAAACTGCATTCGCCAAGCGAACCCAGATCTGACCGACTGGCTGTGAATGGAAGCCTGGTTTCCCAAACTAAGCCCTGTTTTGCACTCAGTTTAAACAAAGCCGTTAAGATCTGAACTGCTCACTGAAAACATGCAGGTATTTTGTTTACAAGGCTACTCTTTCCTTCTGACTTCATATCAGTTTTTGTACCAACGTGATTTACATCATGTAACAGCCATGACACCTTTATGTGAGAAATCGTCAGGAGACACCTTTACTGATTCTTGTAACAATCTCCACAAAGAATCCAGTAACCAAATTCAACTGGAGAAGGGAAATTCAAAAACACCCTCTACTTACGGCATCGGTGTATATTACATTTTGGTGGCAAAGGCAACAAGGGACTAGCTACCTGATGCATCGGGTACATTGTATGCAACGAGTCATGATCGTTTTCACTAGAGGACCAATATTCTTGTCTTCAACAGCACGTTTTCCTTCCAGAAATCTGCTCCTATCACTGCCAAACATCATCGATTGATCCTAAACAAAGACAGAAATAAAATGAACACATCTGTCAAGAAAACACAATTATGCTCGAGGTAACAAAAAAAGTCTCCAAGGAGTTATACCTGCAGGTCACACTCCCCGCCTTGATCACAGATTGGACAGTCCAGTGGATGATTGGCCAACAAGAATTCCATGACACCCTCTCTGTTGGGAGTCAGGAAGTAAAAAAATAAGAATCACTGTTTATACCTGCCATTTAACTCATGAAGCTTTATATTGCTTATACACAAAATACGCTAATTGATTTAATGTTTTAATCTTATTTCTTGTATTCTCTCCATTTAGAAAACTATTAAAGTAACTTATTAAAATTAAATCACTTTGTTTTGCCCACACACAAGCCCATTACTCCAATTCTGGAAAACAGAGTTAGATTCACAGCAGACTACAAAGAGGTTTGCAGAGGCACAGGGAGCTAGAAAAGAGAGAGAGAAACTCACTGATCACTGTGCATGCATCCTATGCAGCCCAATGGACTGAACCTGCCTATTTGGTGGCATGAGTCGATGCCAGTGAAAGGGAGCATTCCCAGACTGAAAGATGTCAGGAAGTTGATTAGAGTTGACTTTGCCCCTGGAAACAACCCCATAGATGCCGGTGCAGAATAGCATTTACGCCAACGATGGGGTTGTGCCGATTCCACAGCCATTCCCCCTCCCCCCCCACCAATTGCACTATAAGAGGAGATAAAACATATACCTTACCTTGCTTTACGGGACTTCTCAGAATTTGTCAGGATATTCCATCCCTTCATCACTGGCATGGCACAAGCAGCTACTGGCTACGAAACCCATTAGAAAGATGCATCTTTAATGACGATATCTCCGGGTACATTAATAAAATTCACTAGCCAACATTCATTTCATTGTACAACAGAGGTTGCACTCATGATAAAAGATTCTTGTACATTATTTTCAGTACTGCACAGCTTGCAAAACTGCGAGCAAAAAAGTTACATGTTTTTAGAAGACATGTAAGTAACAGTGCAATCCTAAGGACTTACTCCAGTCTAAATCCATTCAATTCAATGGGCTTAGGCTGGAGTCACTCTGCATAGGATTGCTCAGTATGTAGGTCCACAGAGCCTCACGTACACTATCACTGTAATCCAAGGGAACTGTGCTAATTTTTAGACACATACCACTCCCACTCCTGATTTAATTAACAGGGTGCTAGTAGTGGGTAATATACCACTGCCGTGCCAAAACTAACAACTGGTTCAACAAAGCTCACTTAAGAGAACTCGCTAACACGAACCAACTGAAGAACATGACTCAAAGTGAATGCCATGTTTGCACCAAAGACCACAAAACGCAGATGAACATTCACTTTGAGAGTCCATTGGATACAATCCTGTTGTTCATCTGGGGCAAGTCCGTAGGTAACTTGGCAACCATGGTTTGCAACAACAGAGCCAAAACCAGGTTTCCCCATGTCTAACCAACATGGTAAGATAGTTGGGGAAGACTGCATCTCGTCCAGAACACCATGAAACTATTGGCTGGCACTGATTTTATCATGCCAGTGCTTCAAGGTTTTCCTTAGATGCCTGTGTTCTTCCAAGTCATGGCACTGGTGTCATCCACTTAAAGCTATAGCAGCCATGAACCATGATATTTACTGCATCATGAAGACTGAGATCTTCTTCTAGGGCCCTATTGTGCAGTAACCTGCAGCTTATGCGATTCCCTCCCTGCAGCACCTGATAAACTAATATATTTGTTTTCTTATTCTCTTTAGACCCTTGAGCTGTGGAGTCTTATCTGGTGAACCAGATTAGCTTGTGCACTCCCAACACATGCCAGCTGGGTGACCTTGGGCTAGTCACGGTTCTTCAGTGCTCTCTCAGCCCCACTCACAGGGTGTTTGTTGTTTGGGGGGGAAAGGGAAAGGAGACTGTAAACCCGTTCGAGTCTCCTTACAGGAGAGAAAGGGGCGATATAAATCCAAACTCTTCCTCATTTAGCCCTCTAGTTTGAGGGCTTCTGCAATGTCTCAACACTTTGAATTAATAAACTAAATTAAATAATTCCCAACTTGTAGGGTTTACAGGGTGGGAATCCCTGCCTCAAGTGCTATACAGTATTGGATATGCAAATGGTACAAGTGTCTAGACCAGTATATTATGCGAAGTTTTTCAATGGATAACTGATAGGAAAGGCTGTTTGGGAGACACCCACAAATAAGAAGCAGTGCATATGTTCGCCCTAAAAGTTCTTCTGTGGTATACCACCTGCCTCTACCCTACCACTAGTGCTGGAAATCCATAGACACAACCAGTGGTGGGATCCCAAAATTTTAGTAACAGGTTCCCATGGTGGTGGGATTCAAACTGTGGCGTAGCGCCAATGGGGCTGGGTGGGGCACGACAGGGGCGTGACCGGGCATTCTGGGGGTGGGGCATTCCTGGGTGGGGCTGTGGCAAGGACGCAGCCGCTGCGCCAGTCCTTGGGCAGGAAACGAATGCACGTAGGCGCAGGCTGCCACGCACGCCGATGCACCTCCTGCTAGACTGCTTCAAGTTCTGCGCACTACTGCTGAGAGGAGGGGCATAACTAAGGCAAAAATCACGTGGCAAAATCACCAATTAGTTACCCCCTCTCGGCACACACAAATAATTAGTAACCTACTCTCGGGAACCTGTGAGAACCTGCTGGATCCCACCTCTGGACACAACTCACAAAACAGGTACAGTTCCCAGCCAAAATGGCTTTTCAAAGCAGGAAAAAGGAAATGAGCCAAAGAAAGAGAGAATGTTGGTAACTACAGAAATCGCAAGGTTCGACAGGCTGCAAGCAACACGTGGTTACCCCACGTTCTGTGGGATTAATATAAGCGCATGAAACACAAGTTGCAAACAGTTCCTTACAGAAGCCAACAAAATTTATCTGACATCAGCAGGCTCAACGTCAGTTTCTTTCTGAACAAAAGCCAGCATTTAGGATGACACAACATTATAGCTCGATTTCTATGTCTAGTTCAAGCTAGAGATAATTTCTGAAGAAGGTATATCCTGCAGCTATCAATTAAGCTTGACAGCTGCACTGTAAACTACTGTATTCAGAATAATGTCAAGAAGAAGCTGTTAGCAGCAGACATGTTATCATGGTTAACTGACACGCAAGCAATTTTGTTGCTAGGCATTCTGCAAAGGTCAAGCTTGCAGAACCCCACACCTTTAGCATAAAAACGTATTAATCACCTTGGGTGCTTTTTCTATCTCCACAAGACACATCCTACAATTTCCAGCCACGGACAGTCTGTCGTGATAGCAGAAGCGGGGAATCTGCATTCCAACCTTTTCACAAGCCTAGGAGGAGGGGAAAGACAAATATTTACTTTTTAAAAGGAAAACATAAACAAAGGCTTAGGAAAGTTTATCATCGGTTGTAAAAGGAGGGAGCCTGTAAAAGGAAAATGTCAATAGATTTTGAAGGAATATTTAAGCAAGCATTAATGAAAACGGTCAGTGTAGAAACCAAGAGGGGCTTCCCGATTAGGTCCTACATTCAGAAATTGAAAATGAACACAGGGGCATTTTAAAAAAAGAGGAAATAACTTCCACATAGGTGCTGGGCTTCCCTTGCTTGCAATCTCTGACGGCCTACTGCTCCTATACTAACTGGCTAAACAATGCTGTGAAACATACACGTGCAGTAATATAAGGTATTTAAACAGTGGCATTCTGTGAACTGTTGCCTTAGTATATGAGTCTGTTCAGACATAAAACATGTTTTATTTCAACTGTGGTGAACTTCCAGTTCATAGATGATCACCAAATCCTGGATTTTCTTGGCAACTCTTGGGTCCAACGCCCTCTCTCCGTTGCCCCAACAGAGACCAACCTAGTTTCCCAGTCTGTTTTGTTGTGCTCAACAAAGTTTTGCTAGGCCGTTAAGGTTGGCCTTATTTATTTGTATTATTTATTGTTAGGAAATTTTTTTGCCCACCCTAGACTCGAAGATCTCAGGGCGGGTGACAACTTAAGATAAAAGTTTTAAAAAATGGATGAACCTAAAAACAATTACAAACAATAGAACAGTAAAACTTATTAAAACCCATTTAAAACTATTAAAGCCTATCAAAATTCATGAAACTTATTAAAATTCATCAAAAACCTGTTCAAAGATTGATATTGCCAGAAGGGGGAAACCATCTCTTCAGACAATGGCCAGGGAAAATAGGTGTGTCTTTACTAGTTTTCTAAATGCTCATAAAAAGGATGCTTGACGCACCTCAAGGGGGAGATCGGTCCACAGTCTCGGGGCCACCACTGAAAAAGCCCTGCCCAAAGGCCTGCAGCAAAGCAAATTGTTTTATGCTCAATGTTGGACACCGCCCTGAGCCCCTTGGGGGAGGGCGGTATAAAAATGGAAGGAAGGAAGGAAGGAAGGAAGGAAGGAAGGAAGGAAGGAAGGAAGGAAGGAAGGAAGGAAGGAAGGAAGGAAGGAAGGAAGGAAGGAAGGAAGGAAGGAAGGAAGGAAGGAAGGAAGGAAGGAATGAAGGAAGGAAGGAAGGAAGGAAGGAAGGAAGGAAGGAAGGAAGGAAGGAAGGAAGGAAGGAAGGAAGGAAGGAAGGAAGGAAGGAAGGAAGGAAGGAAGGAAGGAAGGAAAGAAAGAAAGAAAGAAAGAAAGAAAGAAAGAAAGAAAGAAAGAAAGAAAGAAAGAAAGAAAGAAAGAAAGAAAGAAAGAAAGAAAGAAAGAAAGAAAGCACAGTCAATAAAGAAAGCCAAGATTCCTTGGGGGTTGCCCCAGGCATGAATGTCTGGAACATTTATTTACTTACTTATCTGATTTGTACCCACAATTTCCTGAAAAGGGCTCAGTGCGGGTAGCGACATGCGTAAACATTTATAGAATCAAACGCACCATTAAAACTGTAAAACCTGAAAATATCGACGGTACCTTAAATAGCTCTTATTCCCCACAACATCTAAGAGGGGAAAATATTCCACATGGTGCAAGGCCACCATGCCATATTGCTAGGACCTGCCCATTACCAGGCAGACTCTGACGTGAGGGCGAGGAGAGTCAGTCTGTCAGCGACAGCTGGTGAAAGCAAAAGTAGTTTTGATGTGCAATGCCCTGCCTCTCTATAGAAGAACCAGGCAACCAAGCAGGACTAAGTCAAAATGTCACACTGATAGGCAATGCAAAACTTTCATTAATAAACCACCTTCAGAGCCTGGTTTCAAAGGCGACAGCTAGCCACAGTTCGTACAGTGCCCTGCAGTTGGATTATATACTGTAGTTAGTTTAAACTAAACTATGGCTTTGCATTGTATCTGAACCAACAATAAATGATGACTTAGCATAAATTGCATCCAAACAGATAAAATGCAGCCTTTTAGAAATTACTGTTAGGCGAGGGTCTTCAAACCACACTCTTTGCACCCCTGTTCTCCGTGATAGTGCCATTCCGACCTTTGCCAAACCCAGTTCTGAAAATCTTGTATGCTACTGAGGAAAAGTTTCCTCTCTCCCTTCAGAGCAACAACTGCAGAAGTACTGCAAAAGCCAGAAAAAGAAAGATGATGTGCCCTGTTTTTCTTTTGGGAGGTCACACAAAAAATACTGTACTCAAAAAACAAATCTGAGTGGAAGACACACATACCCACCCAAAAAATCACACACCTTTATTTTAAATTGGTAGACCTAACTGTAACCTGAAGATGACTCCCTAATTTTTTTATGGCATATCTGAAAAAAAATAGTTTTGCATTTGAGTAAATAATGTATCTGTTCAGATATCTCTTTCAGTTACCTTAATAATATTCCAGGTAGAGGAGGGGGGGGGGCGGGGCGCTGTGGGGAGAAACAGGGACAATAATACAAATAGTTCTGGCAATCTGGAAATGCACACTAGTTCAATTCCATATAGTTGCTAGAACTAATTTACTTCTAATTTGCTGAGATGGGCAGGGGAAAGTGATACTTCCAAAGCAAAACAGAACAGGAACTCCGCACCACTTTAACGAACAACATTTATTCCAGCATAAGCTTTTCTGAGTGAAGAGATCACTTCATTAGAAAGAATACGCTAGAATAAATTTTGTTAGTCTTCAAGGTGCCACTGGAGCAGCAGTGGCGTAGGAGGTTAAGAGCTCATGTATCTAATCTGGAGAAACTGGGTTTGATTCCCAGCTCTGCTGCTTGAGTTGTGGAGGCTTATCTGGGGAATTCAGATTAGCCTGTGCACTCCCACACACGCCAGCTGGGTGACCTTGGGCTAGTCACAGCTTCTCAGAGCTCTCTCAGCCCCTACCCACTGCACAGGGTGTTTGTTGTGAGGGGGGAAGGGCAAGGAGATTGTAAGCGGCCCAGGCCAGCCTAGATGTGTGTGCGTGTGGGGTGATTCCCCCCCCCACATGATGAACTCTGTGCGTGCCCACAGAGAGGGCTCTGAGTGCCACCTCTGGCACCCGTGCCATAGGTTCGCCATCACTGGGCTAGGGTCAACTGGCAAGTTGAAAGGGCAAACTCAGGCTTCTTGGCGAAAAAGGGTTATTAATAGCATAAGAGCCAAAAGGATATTCCATTCCAGTGTGTAGTCTGATGTTCAAAATCAAAATGTTGTCCTTGGGGCGGGGGTGCTCCAAATAAAGCCTTGGGGTGGGGGCGGGGGGCGGGGGGGGCTCCAAATAAAGAAGCAGCAGTGGTATAGGAGGTTAAGAGCTCATGTATCTAATCTGGAGGAACCGGGTTTGATTCCCAGCTCTGCCGCCTGAGCTGTGGAGGCTTCTCTGGGGAATCCAGATTAGCCTGTACACTCCCACACACGCCAGCTGGGTGACCTTGGGCTAGTCACAGCTTCTCGGAGCTCTCTCAGCCCCACCCACCTCACAGGGTGTTTGTTGTGAGGGGGGAAGGGCAAGGAGATTGTAAGACACTTTGAGTCTCCTGCAGGAGGGAAAGGGTGGGATATAAATCCAAAATCTTCTTCTTCTATTTTGCTCCTGCAGACCAACAAAGCGATTTACAAAGCTGATTCTTCTCATGAAATTTTCCAATGAAGCCCCTGACAATCTACAGCAAGAGATGACATTTTTTCACAGCTAAGAGAATGCAACAGCACTACTACTGGGAAAGGCTGATTGGAATGGAAAAAGATACGTAGACCCAGAGTTCCTTTACCTGAAGCACTGTGGTTCCTGGAGGGACCATAATGGGTTGCCCATCGACAAAAACTTCTATGAGGTTGCTGGCTGCTGTAGCTGTTGAGCGCACTAAGGAAACAAGAACATAAAATGTTTTTACCGTTCAAAGCCAGTGCAAATATTTTGGATTTGCTGGCCCAAATCAGAGAGACGGTGACAGGATGAACAGCTGAAGCTGCCCCTCGTCTGAATGTGAATGGCCAGTTATACCACTACTGAAAACCAGCAAAGGGATTTTAGCAGAACACTAAAGGGTTGTATGTTGTTTATGGTAATACGAATTGTATTATTATTTATTACGTTTGTATACCGCCCTCCCCCAAAGGGCTCAGGGCGGTGAACACAGAGTATACAATCAGAGCACAAGGTAAAATCAACAACAACCAGGAACAATTAAATTGTGGCTCTGTACATTTTAAAACTAAACCCCGTTAAACCACAGCGTTCCAATTACAAAACACAATAGATGGCGTCCCACATCCTAATCCCCTTAAGAGGGGGGGATGGCAGGGTCTACTAATGTTATAAAGAAGGGGGGGGGCATCAGCGGCCAGCCTCCCCAAAAGCCCGGTGGAACAGCTCGGTTTTACAGGCCCTGCAGAACTCACTAAGATCCCGCAGGGCCTGGACAGCTGGAGGAAGAGCGTTCCACCAAGCAGGGGCCAGGGCTGTAAAGGCCCTGGCCCGAGTGGAGGCCAGCTGCATCATTGAGGGGGCGGGGACCACCAGCAAATTGGCCTCTGCTGAGTGCAGAGGCCGACTCCGGACATATGGGGCCAGGCGGTCCCGCAGGTATGAGGGTCCCAAACTGTGTAAGGCCTTAAAGTGCTGTTAGTAATGAGTGCTGTTAGTAATGTTTTGGTGAGTCGGATGGATGTTCAGAACGGCATGGGACAACACCTTGAAAATGATTCGGAACTCGACCTGAAACCAATGCAGGCGGCGCAGCACAGGTGAAATATGGTCTCTATGGGGTTCTTGCTTTTGCCACATTGCTTTCTAATTTCTGCAACCAAGTTTTTGCACTTATGTCATGTTCTGTGCTGTTTTATCGCTTAATCCAACTTGCATTGCAGTCTTCGTACAATATTTATTTCATACTATCGATGCATTGCTGCTAAATGTTGTAATCTGCCTTGAGTCTCAGTGACAAGTGCAAACAATAAATGAAGAAAATAAAAAAACCTGGTGCTTTTTAATGTCTGATGGTTTGACTTGTGCTGATTTCAGCTACTGTTTTGCTGACTTTGAGACTACAAAAGGCATTTTCTTTAGTATAAACTACTTCAAAACTAATTCTGGTTTTCAAAATCAAGCAAGTGTCTGATGTTTTTTTCTCGGCTGAAATATGAACCTAGCACAGACTTTAATACAAAGTCCCCTAAGAGGAACACATGAGACCGACTCACCAAAACATTACTAACAGCACTCATCAATGGATTTGTTTTTGACCAAAGTCAACTTTCAATAATGGATCCCGACCTTACAAATTCACCCAAATTTGGGGAGTAGAGGAATCCACCTATGGAGGTAGCCTGGGGCTATGCTGGCGGGTGTGCCCTTCCTGGGACACTTAACCTGGCAGAGAGGTAAATCTGTTAGTGGGCAGCCGCCTGGCCCTTCATGGCAGCCAGATGTGATACAGAGCACCGCATCAATGTACCCTTTGCCAGTGTAGCAGGGGCATTCCAGAAGTATGGCCATGAATGGAACCGGTTTCCGTCCAGCCTTTGTCAGCTGGAATACCAGGGGGTTGGGCTTAAGCCACCCTTTTCTAGGGCTTTTTGGCCACAGGGAGGCTTTTTCTGGCTTTTTGCCTCCCTGCGCCACCAAGAAACCCTCTTGGAGGCAGTGGGGTGGTACCAGTGGTGGGATCCAAACATTTTAGTAACAGGTTCCCATGGTGGTAGGATTCAAACAGTGGCGTAGCGCCAATGGGGCTGGGCAGGGCACGACGGGGGCGTGGTCTGGCATTCCGGGGGCGGGGCATTGCAGGACGGGGCTGTGGCAAGGATGCAGCCGCTGCGCCAGCCCTTGGGCGGGAAATGAATGCACGCAGGTGCAGGCTGCCACGCACACAGGTGCACCTCCTGCTAGACTGCTTCAAGTTCTGCACGCTACTGCTGAGGAGCGGAGGAGGGCCGTAACTAAGGCAAAAATCACCAATTAGTAACCCCCTCTCGGCACACACAAATAATTAGTAACCTACTCTCGGGAACCTGTGAGAACCTGCTGGATCCCACCTCTGGGTGGTACCCAAGTGGTGCTGTGTCCTGTGGCCGGGGGCTCTAGATTGGACTGTCTGTTCCTTGTCCCATGCCGTTCTGAACATCCAATATCTACTGCCACCCATAAAATTCTCATGATAGCCAAATGCGCTGCCTTGACGAGGAAAAACCTCCAAATTAACTAAATCCAACAGAGAGTATCACATGTTGAGTTCTGAATAAGACAACTTACCACATCCTTGAGTAGCGTGAGTGACACCATTCAAGGCCTTGCAGACAGCAGGTAATCGCAACATGATGCTAGAAGTAAACAGACGGAAAATTAAGCGGCTAGAGGAAGAAAATTAAATGATAATATTTTAAATAGCAAGTATACAGAGCAATTGTAATATATAATTAAATATATCTGCTTTTCTGCTCACTCACGCATACTCTTCAGCATCAGGACCCCAAACTAGACTTCTTCCATTGCTTTACCGAATCAAAAATATCTAGTTTTATTTTGTAAAAACAGTTCTGCATATAATACAAGAATCATGAACTGAGATTTACTGCTGGTCTCTTACTAAAGTCACTGGAAGTATAAAGCAGAAACGCCTCCTGCCAATCTGAAATAAAAGCACACGGCAAACCTGATTTAACTCTCTACAATTAAAAAGGTGTATCACTTTCCACTAGCACAGGGGTCAGCAACCTGCGGCTCTCCAGTCCCATGCTGGCAGGGACTGATGGGATTTGTAGTCCATGAACATCTGGAGAGACCCCTGCAGTAGTAATACAAGAACTGGACCCCACGGCAGTCCAACTCTCTCACATGCAGTAAGGATACACTGTTTTTCAACAAGAGTTGGTGTAGTGGCTAAGCAACCAAGCTAAGGGGATGGAATCCATGGAAAGTACATCGCTTCTGCCAAGAAATCAAGCAGAGCGCTTGGTCTTCAGAGGAGAGGTTTTGAACGGAAAGCACATGCGTTGCATGTAGAAGGTCCCAGTTTTCATCCCCAACATCTCTGAGGATCTCAGGTGGCTAGTCTTGGGAAAGAACTTGCCTCTCCACTTGAGACCAACAGACTGAAGAGGACATCCATGTAGCTTACTAGCAAACTGTAATACAGCAGCAGACTCTATTGGTCCAATGTTGATTCAAGCAGGTGTTTTGATTCAGGCCACGCTGAAAACTCTTAAGTTTCCCCAAGGTTAACATAAGAAGAGACTTGCTTGATCATACCAGGAATCAATCAGAGGGTCAGAATGACCAAATGTGAGATAAAGAACCGTGTGGGAGAAGAAACACTGGCTTGTCCTTCCTTTTTTTTATTCACAGCTTGTACCACCTTTTTAATAGTCTCCTCACAAATACAAAAGCATTAAAAATAAGCAGAAAACGCTTTGTACAGAGTAACATAAGGCATAACATATAATTGCTATTAACACAGTGAGGAAAGCTTACATCTGTTGAAGGAGTTTCTCCATAGGGCTATTAAGCATGTAACTTTTTTGCATGCTTTGACATGTGTGCAGAGGAGTCAGGAACAAACTACCACATGGTCAGAACTGGAGGCAAGCAATGAGAACATAAGAACTAGCCTGCTGGATCAGACCAGAGTCCATCTAGTCCAGCACTCTGCTACTCGCAGTGGCCCACCAGGTGCCTTTGGGAGCTCACATGCAGGATGCGAAAGCAATGGCCTTCTGCTGCTTTTTGAATGAACACATCCCAAACAAGCTCCAATATTCCTTTAGTCCCAAAAACCTGCCAGAAAACACTAGATGCCCTGGCCTGGATAGTCCAGGCTAGCCTGATCTCTAAGCAAGGTCAGTCCTGAGGGGGGTGACCACCAAGGAAGTCCAGGGTTGTGACACAGCAACTGGGCAGCACTTCCTGTCACCACCAAACACTATACAAATGGGCACATAGTTTGACTTTTGGAATGTGAGCATCTTGTTCTGTTACAGGCAGTTATGTTTAGAGAACACCTCCCTAGCCAACAATGCCATCCCTCTGTATACAATGGGCAAACAGGTTACCCTTGAGAAAGCACAACCCTTTCACTGAAAGACAGCAAAACTCAAAAGTCAGTCGGACAGAATTTCACAGCTGGAGTAATTATACCGGAGTGGACAATTAATCTAAAGTGATTTTTTTTCTGTCCTATTTTATAGCTTCTGGTCTGGCCATGTTGCCTGTGTGATGTTTTAGTTACTGCATTTTATTTTCCTGAATCTGTCATCGTGTAGTGGTTTTTAGGAATTGGTTTTAAGACTTATTGCATAGATGCTTTTTAAAGAGCTGTATCTAAGAAGTGCAAGCGATACAATAAATAAATAAAATATATGCTAGAGCATATGCTCTCACGGCCAGAATCAACAGGCTGTTATGGGTTTTCTGAGCTCTGTGACCGTGGTCTGGTAGTTTTTGTTCCTAACATTTTGCCCACATTTATCACTGGAATCTTCAGTGACGCGCCTCTGAAGAGGCCAGCCATAGATGCAGGCAAAACGTTAGGAGCAAGAACTACCAGACCGCAGCCACAGAGCCCAGAAAACCCATAACAGCCACATGGCTGGAGTAACTTTGCATAGGACTGCTTTGTTCATCTCTCAGGTCTTCTATTCTGATCTTTAAAATAACGACTCTGCAGCAACAACAAACGCTTCCCAGTGAAGTTCCATCAGGAAATAACTGGACCAGAATTTACCAGTCAAAGGAACAAGGACAGCATTTTCATCCCTAGCAGAAGCTGGGAATTGGCCACTTGCATGCACAGAGGTTTTGCATAGGAGGCTTCTTGCATCTCATTGGCCTTTTGGGACCATGCAGTGGCAGGTGGCAGTTCTGAGCACTGCAATTCAAAAAGGATATTGGCAAGCTGGAACAGTCCAGTGGAGGGCAACCAAAATGGTAAAAAGTCTAAAATCCATGCTCTTTGAGGGGAGACTTAGGGAGCTGGGTTTGTTTAGTGTGGAGAAGCAAAGGTTAAGGAGTGACATGATAGCCATATTTAGCTATTTATAGGGATGTCATGTTGAAGATGGAGCAAGCTTGCTTCCTGCTGCTCCAGAAACTAGGACAAGCAGCGATGGATTCAAGGTGCAGGAAAAGAGATTCCACCTAAACATTAGGAAGAACTTTCTGACTGTCAGGGAGTGTGGCGGAGTCTCCTTCTTTGGAGGTTTTTAAACAGAAGCTGAATGGCCATCAGTCACGAGTGCTTTGACTGCATGTTCCTGCATGGCAGGGGGTTGGACTTGATGGCCCTTGTGGTCCCTGCCAACTCGATGATTTTATGTTTATGTTTCCACACTGCTGGATTCAAGCTGCTGATTACAATTCAGACATCTTCCCTGAAGGAAGGACTTTTCCTTCTGGGGAATCCTCTCTTTTCACAACATGCCAGTGTCCCTGCCTGGCAGGGGGCTAGACTGGATGGCCCTTGTGGCCTCTTCCAACTCGGTTGCATGCAGAAAATGTAGGGCAGGATTCTCTGGCCTCTCATGCGATGGGCTCCTGTCCCCCAGGGCTACCCTTTGCAATATCAATTGTAGCTTGAGCATCCTGAAATCCAGATTGACACCGGAGAAACTCTGCAGAGCTAACCTGGCGGCCTCTCAGGCCCCTTCCACGCATGCAGAATAATGAACTTCCAAGCCACTTTCACAATTGTTTGCAAGGGGATTTTGCTATTGCACACAGTAAAATCCAGGTGCACAGTGCATTGAAAGTGGATTGAAAGTGCATTATTCTGCACGTGCGGGCCAAAGTGCGGCCACGGACACTCTTTGCTGTCTCTCTGCAAAAGCCCGAGGAGGGGGCGCTTCCCTGCCCCGCCCCCCCAACAACAAACGGTGTAGGGAGAGACGACACCGCCCCCCGACCCCTGTCAAGGACATCGCCAGGTCATCTTCTGCGCCCACCCCTGCTGGCCACTCTGATCATGCCTCACCCACCCCTCTGTGGGGAGGGGGCAATTTCTTCCCCCACCCCTCCGAATTACCTCCTGGGCCCGGGCGGACCTCCGGCCCTGGTGGCGACCAAGCGGGCTCGCCTCACCAACGTTCCCCCTCGCCGATAATATGGCGACCGCTTCGGCAATTTCCGCGCAGGGTTCGGCTCCCTTCGTCTCCTCAAGCGACGGGCAGAGCTCGGCAATTTCCGTGACGCGTTCAAGCTACGGCCAGATTTTCCGTGACGCGTTCGGCTCCCTTCGTCTCAAGCCGTGGTCAGGTAGGACGACAGCTTCGGCAATTTCCGTGACGCGCTCCACCGAAGCGAGGCGCGCAACAGACCAGTAATACAACTTCCTGTTTTATGAACGGCCGCCTATTTCCCCGCCCTCTTTTTTTCCCTTTGATATATTTGTACCCTCCTACACTTAAGCCGCTCAGGGAAATTGGGAGGGAAGGGCGCTTTTTTCATTCCCTTTCCGGCGGAAGAATACCAGTACTGCACATGCGCAAAGCGATCCGATACCCTGGATACTATATAAGGCAAGCAGGAAAAGGCGCGTCCTCTTTTAGGCGGCCGTTGCTGTTGCCTGGGTGTCTTCTTGGCCGTGTCGGCGCCATCATGGGCTTCGGGGACCTGAAATCTTCCGCGGGGCTGAAGCTCCTCAACGATTTCCTAGCAGACAAGAGCTACATTGAGGGGTGGGTGAATGACGAGGTGATCCTCTGCGCGCTCATTGGGGGGACTTGGGCTGGTCTGGAGGACAGACGTGGCCTGACTTCCGAGTAGACCTGCATAAGGTCGGGGTTCTGAGGTGTGGGGAAGGGTGAGGGCTGAATCACGTGCGTCATTCCATTCATTCATAAATAATGGCTAGCTTTAGAGTAAGCATAGGTGTCAAACTTGCGGCCCTCCAGATGTTATGGACTACTGTTCCCATCACCCCCTGCCAGCATCATGCTGGCAGGGGGTGATGGGAACTGTAGTCCATAACATTTGGAGGGCCGCAAGTTTGACACCTGTGAAGTAGGGGTTTGTCCAGCTCTGGCCCTCCAGATGCTCATGCTGGCAGGGGCTGATGGGAGTCACAGTCCATGAGCATCTGGAAGGCCAGAGTTGGACACCCCTAGAGGCTTTGGGACTCTTCACTCTTAGAAAGATGAGCTGTACTGGAGATTGATAGTTGCAAAGGATTAATGGTCGAGCTGGCTGGCATGCAGAATGTCCATTGTAGTCTCCAGCAGGTCCACTTAAAGAGATTAGGAAGTAGATGCTGCTGCCAGTCTGAGCAAGCAATACTGATTGGTCTGATTCAGTATAAGGTACAGGTGTGTATATTTTAATTGAGGTTTAATTGTAACTGCTATTGCCTTTTGTTCACATTTATTAATTAAAAAACAGTAGACAAATGGCTTATTCTATACATGGAACAGCCTGGTTGAGTAGGTTTGATGTAGCGACTTGATGAAAGCCAGGGGGTAAACTTCATGGTGGGACCTAGCTCCTAACCAGTGACTTTTATGGCCCATGTGTTGACTTCTCCTTCAACACTCCTTTTGTGCATATTCACACTGAACAGAATCATAGCAGTCCTGGTTTCTGCTGCTTTGAGCAATGCGGCTACTGAGTGCAGAAATGCTATATTTGACGCTACGGAGCTGCTCAGTGAATAAGCAATTTCTGCTCAAGTTTATTTCAGTGCTGGCTTCAGGGAAGCATTTTCAAATGTCTTATTGCTTTTATGTGTGGCTCAATGAGATGGAATAACTGCCGTATTCCAACCTTTCACTCTTTGACAGTACAAATGGTTTGAGATGTGCCAGCAGGCAGCATTTTTGCTCTTCTGACATCAGTATTATCTTTGATCACATTCACATGGAGAGATAATTATTAAAATATGTGTAGCTTGCCTTCCCCTCATGGGTCAAGGTGGCCTGCAAGTCAGTTTTAAAAACAGACAAAAAGGCAGTAAATCTCTCTGGTTTACGTGGAACTTTTTAGCTTCTTCATAAACTATTTGCTAGTAGCAGAGATCAATGTATGTCAAAATACCCGCACTGTTTGTTGTGCCGAATGTATACCTTGTTTGACCACGCACATGTTTTCATGCAGGTATGTCCCATCCCAGGCTGACATCGCAGTGTTTGAAGTGGTTGGAACCCCTCCTCCTTCTGAGCTGTTTCATGCCCTCAGGTGGTACAACCATATTAAATCTTATGAGAAGCAGAAGTCAAGGTAGGCCTTGCTTGGGGCCCTGAAATGAGATGGCGTTTGCACATCATTGCTGGTAGGGGCTGCAGTCTTGGTCTGGACAACAGTCCTTGAGGTGTACAAATATGTCTGCATCTGAAGTCTTGTTTGCTGCTCGGCATTGGCACTCACTTCTCTGGTGATCATTGAATTGATAAGGTGGTAGAAGAGTCCAATACCTTATTTGATTACTGTGGGGCAAGGGTCGAAAACCTTGACTGTCAAAAGAGTCATTTTTGCCCCTCCCCCCAAAAAGAAAAACTGTCTGGAGCTGCAAGACATATTTGAGCCTTGTAGTAAAGGTGGCACAGCCTGTTAAGTCTAAATGAGCCAGTCAACATTACTAATAAGTCTTAATTCATGCAAGTGCAGCTTATTGTTTGAAACTTTAACATTACAGAGTTGGCAGGTTCAAGTCAGTATAACTCTTAGCATAAACTGTTGGAGAAATGCTGCAAAGGAAGACTGTCGGCCTTAATCTCACAAATGTGGGATTCCTACCTGTAGATGGACCGCGATCTGATTCATAAGGCTTTTTTACACATTGCCAATCCCATTTGCCTACGTCCCTCAAAAAGGGCAAGGGGAAAAGTGGTAAATGTTATGCCACATTACTTACTAGCATCATCAATGATAAATGCCTGTGTGCTGTCCTCAAGCCCTGGTCCCCTTTACACCTCAAGTCTAGCCTTTTCCCTACAGCTGTTGCATCAACAAGATTACCAATCCACACAGTTCCATGGGACATCCCAGTGCCAACCAGCCTCCTGCCTGGCAGTCGCCTGACTTTCTTCTTCATTTCCCACAGCAGCTTCGGCCGCTGAGCTCTCCTTTTTTGCCAGCCTGCCATTTCTCCTTTTGTCTCCTTAGCCCAGACAACCCCATTTTTCAGTTTTGTCAAAGCTGCACCTTCTCCAGGCAGCCTGGGTTCATGGGGATCATACTGGACCCATCCAGAAGGAAGGGTTTGGTGGCTGTGGGTTTGGTGGCTGTGGCCTGTGGAGACAGGGGTGAGATCCAAAAATTTTAGTAACAGGTTCCCATGGTGGTGGGATTCAAACTGTGGCGTAGCGCCAATGGGGCTGGGCAGGGCATGACGGGGGCGGGGCTGTGGCAAGGACACAGCCGCTGTGCCGGTCCTTGGGCGGGAAACAAATGCATGCACCTCCTGCTAGACTGCTTCCAGTTCTGCGCGCTACTGCTGAGAGGAGGGGCGTATCTAAGGCAAAAATCATGTGGCAAAATCACCAATTAGTAACCCCCTCTGGGCACACACAAATAATTAATAACCTACTCTCGGGAACCTGTGAGAACCTGCTGGATCCCACTTCTGGGTGGAGATAATCCATTTGGAAACATGTTTGGCGTCTTCTTCTTTGCCACTTCTGCCTGACTCATGAGAGCAGGGAGAAGCAGGTAACACGCGCACAGAGGTCAATCACGAACAGAACCAACTGGGGTGGCAGGCACGGTGTCCCTCCTTGGAACCGTGGCAAAACGTTAAAGTAGAACAGTGATGGTGAACCTTTTCGAGACAGAGTGCCCAAATTGCAACCCAAAACCCATTTATTTATCGCAAAGTGCCAACGCGGCAATTTAACCTGAATACTGAAGTTTTAGTTTGGAAAAACCGGTTGGCTCCGAGGCTCGGGAGTAAGCTTGGTGGTAGTTGATGGCTTTGCTTTGAAGCGACCGTGCAACTATTCCAACGGGTGAATCACAATCCTAGGAGGGTTTACTCAGAAGCAAGCCCCATTGCCGAGCTTACTCCCAGGTAAAGGATCACGCTTTAGTTCTTAATATGTAAATCAGTGGGGTTCAACAGCGCTTAACAGGGTTACTTATACTGCTTCCCCAAAATTAGTTCTTAGGTTTAATGCTAATCATCAAGGCCAGCGGCCCAGGCCAACCTAGATGTGTTGGGGGTGGGGGGCGACTCTGTTTGTGCGTGCCATAGGTTCACCACCACTGAAGTAGAAGGACCACCAGTTGTCGCAGCTGCTGCCTACAGCACCCTTTGGGGATAGGGCGGTATATTAAATCAAATAAATAATAATAATAATTAAGCAGCCAATCAACAGCTCCAACTCCTGGAGTGTACCTCCTGCCTGGCCTCGCAGACAATTGGCCACTAGCTTCTGGGCCAGGCCACACCTCCTCCACTTCTCTGCCTGACTGGCCGTCCACCCAATTAGGGAGCCGTCGTAGAGCTGCAAAACATCCACATGCAGCTCCACAGCTGTAGGTAGCTGATCCCCTGGAGAGAAAAAGCCTTCATTTATTTAGATTTTTCCCGCTTTCATCTCCAGCGGGGACTCAAAATGTCTTGCAATGTCCCCTCCTCTGTTTTATCCTCACAACGATCCTGCAAGGTAGATTGCGCAAAGAGAGTGAGTGAATGACTGGCCCCAGGTCACCCAGCGTGGTTCCTTGGCAAAGTGGGCGTGCAAACGTGGCCTCTCTCAGGTCCCAGCACTTCAACCACTGCACCACGCATGGAAGATCCACTCAAATTTCATTGATGTTCAAAATTTGTCCTGAGTGGTGCCTGTTTAAAGACTTCGATAGTGACGTTACAGTATCCAAATTCATTTCTATTGATGGTGATTGAAGAGAAAAACACGGGAAATAAAAGTGTCACATAACATAACAGCTCAGCAAAAGATCCTTGCCTTGCTATTCCTAGAAACAGATTTTCCTTAGAAAAGATACTTCAGAATGAAGTATTCAGTGTGCCAGTAAGGAACTCAAGAGAAAAGAGGAGGTGGCCCCATTGAAACCTCCATCTCCCCCCCATCCTGCTACCTTTCTCCTCCTCTCCTCCCCTGCTTCCTTGCTGCCATCTCTCCTTCCTTCTCACGCTACTGCTGCCATCACAGTCCTTGCCTCCTTCATGCTGTTGCCATTAATGGAGTTGCTAGGCGGCACACAAAATGGCAGCTGAGATCTCAACCCCCCCTTCCTGCAAGCTGCAGTTTGGGAGGTTTTTAGAAGTCCCCTCACCTTTCCAAGAGGCAGCATGGGGTAGTGATTAAGAGTGGCAGGTTCTAATCTGGAGAATTGGGTTTATTTCCCTGCTCCTACACATGAAGCCTGCTGGATGACCTTGGGCCAGCCGCGGCTCTCTTGGCACTCTCTCAACCCAAACGAAAACAGGCAATGGCAAACCACCTGAGAACGTCTCTTGCCCTGAAAATCGTACCGGGTGGCCATAAGTCAGCAATAGCACTTTCACACTCATACAAATGCACACACGCCTTTCAAACGTTATCCCATTTTCTGAAAACCTAGAGGCTCTCTTTGGTTTCTAAAAGGATCTTCCAGGTTTGCACATAGCCCCAAGAGTTCAGATTGTTTGTCTGCACTCTAGGGCCAGGTTCAGAATTGGGCATATGATAGCACTCTGTTTTGCCCTGTTTTTTGTCCCTTAATATTGTTACAAAACATTTTTTGGGACAAAAATGGAATGACCACTCATTCTCTACCATACAAGTGAAATGCTGATACCATCACTGAGTTGAATATGCCTTTTGTGTTGCATATAAACTGTACAGCATTTCCCCCAAGTATTATCAGATTCTGTAAAGGAGAGCAAAATTGCTGAAGTCAAGGATTTGGAGATGTTTCAAGCATAATTTACTCCAGTTCAAAAAAGTGCTGTATCAACTGTGCGGAATTGGGTTGGAGCTTCTGATCTCTCTTCGATCAGCAGGTGGAGCTCTTCCTATGCTTTTAAAAACCATCTCTTGTGTTCCGTTTAAAAATAGAAAGCTTTCTGGTAAGCACTTTGCATTAGGGAGTGTTTTCAGTTTCAAAGCAAATCTAGCTTACTAAGCAGAACCCCGGGATAATTGGCTTATATGAACCATTAGTAGTATTCGGAAGCTCTTCTTACTGAACTATCAACCCTGCATTGGAAGAAGCGAACAGAGAGCTCTGAGACTTAAGATACAACTGCAGAACTACAACAGATGGTCAGTTTTCCTATTATATTTTCAAGTTGGAAATCTGTGCCTGTTATATGACAATAATTCCAGAATAGAAATAAATGTGTACCATAATATATATCTTTTACAGTCATGGACCACACCAGTTTAGATTCCAGGTGGAGGGCAGGGATCTCCTTCCAGACAGGCAAAGCAGTTAGGCAAAAGACAAGGCTAGCAGTGTCCATGGCTTAGAAGAGCGTGAGTCAACTCAGAGTTGCACTGTTAGTAGCTGAGTTGCTAGACTGCCAGTGCCTTTGTTTCCAGCATCTAGAGTTCGGCCTTTGTTTTTAGATTTTCAGTTTAAGCGGCAGCTTGTTCATTGACAAAACCCTTGGCAAGTTGTTGCTAACTGGATTCTCCAGTTTGTGAAATTATAAGGAAGTCGCTCTAAAGTGCTGTCTGTTCTCTAGTCTGCCTGGAGTGAAGAAGGCTTTGGGGAAATACGGCCCTGCAGATGTTGAAGATGCCACGGGTACCGGTGGAGATGGCAAAGACGATGATGACATCGATCTCTTCGGCTCTGATGAAGAGGAGGTAACTCAGCATCCCACCCATTCCTGTTAACCTGGTTGCAGAGATGATGCATGTGGCAGTTTGAGATTAATTGTTCCCTCTTAATAGAACCAGCAAAACTCCAGCGCCTGGGATGAAATGCAGCCGTCCAGAACTATCTTGGGTAGAATTTGCAACCTGCATTTTTTAAAAAAGCTTTCAACGGATGACATGATGAACAAAACCAAATCACCATCTTTCGGCTGAAAATATGATGATTTGTTTTACCTGAATAGTCCAGTTGTGCTTTGTGGTTGTGGTTAAGACAAGTTACTGTCTCCCGTCTGAACAAACAAGGTCGTATTGTTTTAACAATAAAATAAGACTTAATCATCATCTTTTTCTTCTCTACAGGAAAGTGAAGATGCGAAAAGGTTAAGGGAGGAGCGGCTTGCCCAATACGAATCAAAGAAAGCCAAAAGTATGTCACGGACCTGTCTGTCCTTTGAATTCACTTATCTAGAATTCTTAACTAGCTTAATCTAAATCATTCGCAATCTAGTTTAGACTTGATTTCCCTGTAGCCTTCAATTGGTTAAATTGCTAGCTCGCTAGCAGTGATATAAAGGCTCTAAAACATTTCAATGTTTTTTACAAGTGAATATGTTGTTTTTCGTCTAATGATGAAAAACAGCTTCCTGCCTAAAGGATACCACAGCTACTGGCCTGAAATTGCTCTATACTGTAGCAGTTTCAGTATTCCAACTGTGGGAAATCAGTAGTTACACAATGTCCCAATTCTCCTTTCTCAAGTGAGCGAATTGGATTTCAGTGTAACAGACAAGACAATCTTCATTCTTGTGACCTTTTAAAATTGGATACAGGAGATGAGATTAGTTGCAATTTAGATGTCCTTATGAAAGGTTATTTAGCAGATAGTAGCTTTCTGGAGAACTGGATGAAATGAACCCCAAAACTCTTGGTTTGGAATGTGTAGGAAAACTTTTGTGGCAGTTTTGTGAGCTTTTATTTGATTTCTCTAGAACCAACGCTCATCGCCAAGTCCTCTCTCTTGCTGGATGTGAAACCTTGGGACGATGAGACAGACATGGCCAAATTGGAGGAGTGTGTCAGAAGCATTCAGGCTGACGGCCTAGTCTGGGGATCTTGTAAGTATTGATAAAGGTTGCGACTGGGAATTAATGGTCTTTGTCTGTACTTTCTGAGGGAGGGGATCAAGTAACACTTAAATAAATTTTCCCAATAACTTAGTAGGAGAGAGATCTTGCCCTCAAGCATATCAAAGTTTACAAGTCAGCGGCCCTTGCCATATCTTTTTATGGGCTGAAATCCCGTGAGGGTTTCTGAAGGGGCAAAAATTCTGAGACCTGCTCACAAACTGGCCAACAGAATGTAGATTTTAACAGATGTCCCTTTCCCTTCTAGCCAAACTGGTTCCAGTCGGTTACGGAATCAAGAAGCTTCAAATTCAGTGCGTAGTTGAAGATGATAAAGTTGGAACTGATATGCTGGAAGAGAAGATCACCGCTTTTGAAGATTTCGTACAATCAATGGATGTAGCTGCTTTCAACAAAATCTAATGCCTGACAACATCCAGAATAATAAAAAATTGCAAAGTTCAAAGCATGTGGTTTTTGTTGTTCATAAGCCGGCTTTAGTTGCACAGTTATCCTTGTCCATTGAATGCTCATATCTGAAGAAGGCAGGCTTAAAAGAATAAGCACGGAAGCAGTGAGTCAGTAAAACAGAGGTGACTTTTTATTCTCGTGTTGAAACTAGTCCTTGAAGGCTATTTGAGGGGCATCGGTTAGGGAAATTGTATCCTTTGGATGAAAAATTGTGTATACCTCCAGGAAGCTATTCATTGCATAGCTATCTGCTTAGTAACTTTGCAGCTATCGTGTTAGAATCATATGCTGTGTTTTGCAATCCACGGTGTCCTTGCCAAACCATAGTGAGATCACAATTCAACAATGCTCTGGGGAGCAAAGATTTGGGACTTTATCGAGCATCTCTGTGGAAAGAGCTCGTGTTCTAAGCTAATCGCTCGATGCGATAAACTTAATAAAATGGATAACTCGAGCCAATTAAGACGTTTGTAAGCCGCTCTCCGTGGAGCCTGGCTGTCGGGAAGAAGCTGCATCTGGGTCACGCTCAACTACAGATAACAGCCCCTCTGGTCAGTGATGTAAATGCAACAGGTTAGAAGTTCCTGCTCCAGTGATACTCTGCGTGGAGGGTTAGAATAACAATAGGCATTTGTAAAGACGAATGGGTGGGACAAAGCCCACAGTAAGATTTTAATGAAGGCTACCTTCTCGGAACAGTTCAGAGTGCCGTTACTGAGTATTGTTGAAGGCGTTCACTGCCAGAATCAACTGTAAGGGCCTGTAAGACAGTTGCTCCACCAGCCAAATGGTTGCGGCAACTACGGTTAGGAGCAGCAGTGGCGTAGGAGGTTAAGAGCTCAGGTATCTAATCTGGAGGAACCGGGTTTGATTCCCAGCTCTGCCGCCTGAGCTGTGGAGGCTTATCTGGGGAATTCAGATTAGCCTGTACACTCCCACACACGCCAGCTGGGTGACCTTGGGCTAGTCACAGCTTCTCGGAGCTCTCTCAGCCCCACCTACCTCACAGGGTGTTTGTTGTGAGGGGGGAAGGGCAAGGAGATTGTAAGCCCCTTTGAGTCTCCCGTAGGAGAGAAAGAGGGGATATAAATCCAAACTCTTCTTCTTCCCTCTTGGCCTCTTCGGCCATCTTCTGCTCCCCCACCCCCACCCCCCCGCTTCTCGAGGGGGATAGTAACCTTTTGAATGAACTTTGCCATCTAGCTGAATAGATTTTAGTATGGGCACATCTGTACTTAACCATCATTTATATATTTATTGTCAAAGGCTTTCACGGCCGGAATCACTGGGGTGCTGTCTGGTTCATCCTCTGAAGATGCCAGCCACAGATGCAGGCAAAACGTCAGGAGAGAATGCTGCTAGTGTTGAAGTAGCGGATTTACTCGGAGTAGACCACCTTGTAGGACGCAATGTAGACAAGAACTGATTGACACAGTCACCAGTGCAGTTCTATTTATTGCTATCTACTAACAAAGTGCTTCGCCAGACCACAGGTGTTTTCAGGTACAAATCACACTGCTGTCTGTGCTAACTATATACAAAAGTGGTACCAATCAGGTGCCCTCACCTTATCAGGTTTGCACACGGTACTAATCTGCACACGGCACCTGCTAGAAGGAGGGTCCAGCTGTTATTTAGATTTTGCTCATCTAAACATTTACACATGTTCTGACAGCTAGAACACAGCCATACAGCCCGGAAACCACACAGCACCCCATTTATATATTGTTTTTAATGTTCATAAATGTTGGTAGCTGCCCTGAGCCCATAAGGGGGCAGGTGGCGTGTAAAATTAAGGAATGGCTGTTGTGGGTTTTCTGGGCTGCATGGCCGTGGTTTGGTAGTTTTTGCTCCTAATGTTTTGCCTACGTATGACTGGTGTCTTCTGAGGCCTATTAGTAAGAATTATCATGGAGAGAAACACATCTTACTGTGATATGTCTCTGAAGATGCCAGCCATAGATGCAGATGAAACATTAGGAGCAAAAGCTACCACACCATGGCCACACAGATGATAAACCCCCTCCAACAGTCTACCATTACAAAGTTAATAAGTTTCTTGAGGGAAATTGACTCTGCTGAGTGCACTTGTTACAAGATCATTCCCTTGGGCATAGGGTAGAAGAGAGCTTTAGGGTTCAGAATTCTGTTCCAAAGTCTGCATCTGTAGATGAGCAGGAGTGAGTTAACATCTGGATGGGGGGGGTTCTAAAATGTGTCGCGGGCTTTAGGCAAAGTGTGTTAGAATGTAGAACAGCTTCACAGAGCACTTTAAATTGCTGTGTTTGAGGTCCCCCCCCCTCTGCAAATGCACCCAGAGAGCTCTTTAACTCTGTTGTCGAGACAGCTGTTATCAGCAAGAGCAGCCTAAATCTACATATGGTCAGAATTCAGACTGCAGGGTGCCCGCTCCATCTCTAGCCTTTCTGTTTTGTGAAGATAGCTGGAACCCCATTGTCCTACTGAGATGGGAAGAATGAGGTGGAATTAAGGCTGACAAAGGGAAACGGTGCCAAATGCAGGAACCATTCGCATCCTTCACCTTGGCTAATGTTATTTCAGGTCTTATCTGGGACAGTTTTGTTTGAAACAGAGGAGAGGCGGCGCTATCTGCAGAGACCGAAACATTTTGTATTAGTTCGTGATCTTGCCTGCTTGGTGCTGAGATACGTTGGCATTTCCTCGGTTCTTCTGGCCTTCAACTGTTTCAAAATGGTAGGTAGGTTGGAGAGATGGTTTGGTGCGGTGGCTACGAGCCGTAGACTAGTCTGGAGAACTGAGTTGGATTCTCCAATCCTCCACGCGAGCAGTAGACACTTACCTGGTGAACCGGCTTTATTTCCCCACTCCTCCGCATCAAGCCTGCTGGGTGACCTTGGATCAGTCACAGTTCTCTCAGAACTCTCTCAGCCCCACCTAAACGTGTCTGTTTTGGGGAGAGGAAGGGAAAGAAGAGTAGAAGAGTTTGGATTTCTATCCCCCCTTTCTCTCCTGTAGGAGACTCAAAGGGGCTTACAATCTCCTTGCCCTTCCCCCCTCACAACAAACTCCCTGTGAGGTGGGTGGGGCTGAGAGAGCTCTGAGAACCTGTGACTAGCCCAAGGTCAAGGTCACCCCAACCCAAGGTCACCCAGCTGGCGTGTGGGAGTGCACAGGCTAATCTGAATTCCCCAGATAAGCCTCCACAGCTCAGGCGGCAGAGCTGGGAATCAAACCCGGTTCCTCCAGATTAGATACACGAGCTCTTAACCTCCTACGCCACTGCTAGTTTATAGGCCATCTTGAGTCCCCCAGAGAAAGGCAGGGTGTAAATCCAATCTCTTCTCATTTGGCAGGCATGGAAAGAGGAGTGTTGCAAACATGGGCGTGTTGGATTTTGACCAAGAAAATTTGGAATCACTTCTCCCCCACCTCTCTCCAAACGACTAAGCTCTCTGAGTACCTTTGAATAGGGGCGATTTTACTTGGTTTTTAAACAGGTAGCAAAATGTGGGGAGACATGGACCGCTGCTAGGGATGTTTATATCTTTGTATAGTCACCAGTGTGAACACGGCTTTCCTGCTAACGGAAAACCGATTATGATGTTAGTTTCTCATAAACCTGGTGGCCTGTCCAGGTTTAGAAACAAATTACATACGGTGCTGGGGAATTCTCTAAAGAGCCTTTTCTTGTACAAGCTGGGTGCACGGCACTCCAGTTTGGATTGGAGCTTTGTGTGTGGATGGTTCGAATCTCTCCCCAACACAAGCCCTATTCACAAGTCACAGGAAACATACAACAAGGTCCTGCTGCTTGCTATTTAAAAATACACATGTCGAATAATCATCGTGTTCTCTTCAACACACGGGCAGTTGACTGTGTGAAGCAAGGCCCACTTTTAGCTAGGTGCTGGTCCCTTGTTTCAAAAGCAAAATGAGCATATGTTGGCTCTTTCTTACAAACAGATGTACACCTGTATTGTCGAAGGCTTTCACGGCCAGAATCACTGGGATGCTGTATGGCCGTGTTCTAGCAGCATTCTCTCCTGACGTTTCACCTGGATCTGTGGCTGGCATCTTCAGAGGATGAACCACACAGCACCCCAGTGATTCCGGCCGTGAAAGCCTTCGACAATAAATATATAAATGATGGTTAAGTACAGACGTGCCCATACTAAAATCTATTCAGCTAGATTCAGCTAGAAGATGCCAGCCACAGATGCAGGCGAAACGTCAGGAGAGAATGCTGCTAGAACACGGCCATACAGCCCGGAAACCACACAGCATCCCAGATGTACACCTGTAAATATGTAAGCAGGGCTATGCTGGCTGGTTGACAAACTAGTCCTGCATATCTGTTGTAGACCCCTTATTGTTTTATATCAATTATAATATTCAAGCCTATTTTCTGGTTCCCATAGTGTCTCCACCAGGAAGTAAAGAAGTTCTAACATAAGTTTGCTCCCCTGTGCAAGGAAGCTTTGAGCGGCTTATTTTCTGTTTCGGTTATCTGCAAATGCATGCAAGAAATTTTGGAAAATGAGGTTTTTTAAAGAAAATGTACTGACAGTGTTCTTCTGGAAAAGGTGCTGACCTCAGGTGCACGAGAAAGCAGGTGCGCGCAGCAGGCTCCAGCAGTTTGTGTATTTCCCCCCCAGGCATCAGTAAATGCTTTTCTCGGCAGCTAGAGGGGAAAAAAACGAAACGTTCCAGCAACGTGCTGAATAACTGTCTTGTTGCGTTAGCCTCCTGCTTCAGAAGAGCAGAGAGAGAAGTGAAAATACCACATGGCTCAGCGGCATCGAAACACTTGTTCTGCCGCGAGTATAGCGCAGTTCACGCTCTTTGGCGTGTTGCTGGATTGCTTCTTTATTGTTTTTCTTCGGTGGAGGTAGAAACTTTCAGGCTCATTTGCCACGGTCAAAGGAGGCAATGTCTCACAGCGGCTTCTAAGAAAGATGGTCTGGAAAAAAAGAGTGCATCGCCGCAGAGTCAACTAACCCACTATTGTAGTGACTGACATTAAAATGAATATAAAAGGATTAAAGAGGTCCGGAAGCCCTTGCGGCTGACCAAAATTTCCTGGTTTCCGTACAGGCCAGGCAAAGCACACACACTGTATGCAACTCAAGACTGTTGAGGACCCAGAATTAGAAAGACTTGATTTACACACCTTAGCCTTTACCTGACAGATAACTCCTCTGGAGAAAAGAGACCAAAGGGTTGCTGTGGATAGTTAGCAGGTAATGGGTACCGGGTGTAAGCTGTCAATTTGCTGCTAACAAGGTCTGATGTAATGTTAAAGGGTGCTTATGAATTTTACTTTAAATGGATTAAAGATTTTTCGAAGGCTTTCACGGCCAAAGAGTAAAGGTCGAAGGCTTTCACGGCCAGATTCAACTGGTTGTGGTGGATTTTCCAGGCTGTGTGGCCGTGGTCTGGTGGATCTTGTTCCTAATCTGTGGCTGCATCTGTGGCTGTGGCTGGCATCTGTGGCTGGCATTTTGCCTGCCAGCCACAGATGCAGGCAAAAGTTAGGAGACCATCCACCAGACCATGGCCACGCAGCCCGGAAAACCCACCACAACCAGGATTAAAGCTTGTTTAATTAGGGTATGTATTGGAATCAAGATTGTGTTAGGGAATAGTTATTATATATATATTTAAATATATTTTGATGTAAAGTATGTTTCTTTTTTATACTACGGATTACGAATGAATGGAGTGATTTGTGTTATGCTGAGTGCCTGCATGAAGATTTCTTGTATGAGCCCCGGAACTTCAAAGAACTACTGAGATCAGCTAATACTCCCTATTCAGGATGGCTGGAATGGAAGAGAGATTTGAGTTTGAAGTGTAACATTCAGGTATTAGTTTTCTTTCTGATAAGGGGCATTTCAGTCCCAGTCTCCTCCTTTATAAATGGCCTGACTTTCTTTGTCTAGGCCAGGGGTCTCTAACTCTGGCGCTTCAGATGTTCATGGACTACAATTCCCATCAGCCCCTGCTGGCATGGCCAATACTGTCCCTTTAGAAAGGCTCGGGGCTTACCAAAAGTATTTCATTTTTTAAAGAGACTGGGGAGAACTCCTGCCCAGATGTGGAATCCAGCAGGTTCTCACAGGTTCCCAAGAGTAGGTTACTAATTATTTGTATGTGCTGAGAGGGGGTTACTAACTGGTGATTTTGCCACGTGATTTTTGCCTTAGCTACGCCCCTCCTCTCAGCAGTAGCGCGCAGAACTTGAAGCAGTCTAGCAGGAGGTGCACCGACGTCCGTGGCAGCCTGCGCCTGCGTGCATTCGTTTCCCGCCCAAGGACCGGCGAAGCGGCTGCGTCCTTGCCCCGCCCAGGAATGCCTGACCATGCCCCCGTCGTGCCCTGCCCAGCCCCATTGGCGCTACGCCACAGTTTGAATCCCACCACCATGGGAACCTGTTACTAAAATTTTTGGATCCCACCACTACTCCCGCCCCTCCTTTGCATGCCTCCCCTCCCTCCCCTTCCCTTGCATGCCACCCCTCCCTCCCCTTCCCCTCCCTCCACTGGGGTGGGTGGGCCATGACCAGATGCTGGACCTCCTCCCTCCCCTTCCCTTGCATGCCACCCCTCTCTCTTCCTCCACTAGGGTGGGTGGGCCATGTCCAGGGTGGTCTGGCACATCACCGCCCTTATGTCACCTCTGTCCCAGGCTTTCAGCTGCTGCCATTCCTGTGGGGTTGGGAAAGGACCTGAGAGATTATAGCACTTGAGCCATGAAGCTTTGATGAGGTCAGGCATTTTTCTGCCGACTAGCTCTGTGGTTTTGTTAATCTATGTTTCCTGAGCCCTTCCGGGGGGTGGGGGGCAGTCTAAAAGTTTAATTATAAATACATAAATAGAAGGTCTTGATGTGGATTTGTGCCTGTAAGACCATACATGTAAGATTCATTGATGTATTTACGGTGTACTGAACAATAAACTTATATACTGTAATGGTTTCTGTCGTTGTTTGGAAACAGTATAAAACCAGAGACTCTACGTCGCAATATGGACTTGGTTTAGTTCTTCAAGACTTTGTGTTCTTATCAAGGGTTTTAGGATACACGGCTGTTTGCTGCTTTCAGTGTAATTGTGTTTGGTATGCAGCCTCCAAGTGGGATGAACCTAGGGATCCCTCCAGAATTTACAGCCCATCTACAGAGATCACCCTCCGGGAGAAAATGGCTGCTTTGGAAGGTGGGCTCAGTAGCATTGTGGACCCCTCTGAGGTCCCCTGTCCTCCCCAGACTCCACCTCCAAATCTCCGGGAGTTTCCTAACCCGGAGCTGGCAACTCTACCTTACCCCCATGTCCCTCTGGGGGGGGATGGGACCTGGCAACCCTAGAACCATCATCCAGATGAATCTAATTAAGAAAAAGAAGACGACGAGTTTGGGTTTATATCCCCCCCTTTCTCTCCTGTAGGAGACTCAAAGGGGCTTACAATCTCCTTCCCTTCCCCCTCACAACAAACACCCTGTGAGGTAGGTGGGTCAGAGAGCTCAGAGAAACTGTGACTAGCCCAAGGTCACCCAGCTGGCATGTGTGGGGAGTGTACAGGCTAATCTGAATTCCCCAGATAAGCCTCCACAGCTCAGGAGCAGCAGTGGCGTAGGAGGTTAAGAGCTCGTGTATCTAATCTGGAGGAGCCGGGTTTGATTCCCAGCTCTGCCGCCTGAGCTGTGGAGGCTTCTCTGGGGAATTCAGATTAGCCTGTACACTCCCACACACGCCAGCTGAGTGACCTTGGGCTAGTCACAGCTTCTCGGAGCTCTCTCAACCCCACCTACCTCACAGGGTGTTTGTTGTGAGGGGGGAAGGGCAAGGAGATTGTAAGCCCCTTTGAGTCTCCTGCAGGAGAGAAAGGGGGGATATAAATCCAAAGTCTTCTTCTTCACTCTTCTTCAGGTGGCAGAGCTGGGAATCAAACCCGGTTCCTCCAGATTAGATACACGAGCTCTTAACCTCCTATGCCACTACGCCATGTAATTCCACTCACAGCAAAATTAGCACAACCCAGCAGGCAGCTCTGGTGCTCAGGGAGTGTCAAACTCATTTGTTACGAAGGCTGGATATGACATAAATGTGACTTGGTCAGGTTGGACTCTGGGGTGGACATGCCCCTCCTCCCCCCGGCCACATTTTTTACACCCCAGATCTATCAAGTCTGATGGCCAGAGAAAGGGTGGTAGGAAAGCAGATCTCCTAGACTAGGGGTCTGCAACCAGTGGCTCTCTAGATGCTCATGGACTACAATTCCCACCAGCCATGCTCGCAGGGGCAGATGGGAATTGTAGTCCATGAACGTCTGGAGAGCCACTGGTTGCGGTCCCCTGTCCTAAACCAAGGACTTAAGGCTTCTATGTCAGTCTGTTATGTAGGATGCTTTGCTGACTTCAGTACGTGCAGGGAAGGGCTATCAGCTTGGATACTGGGCATGCTGGGAACAGACATAAAGGGCACGACCTGATACAAACCACACCTGGCGCCCGATGAAGTCTGCAAAGTCTCCCTCTGCCTTTCTAGCCTGACATCTAGCCTGATGAGGAATTTTGGTGAACTGAAAAGCTTGCCTACTGCTGTGTTTTGGTTGATTTTAAAATAAAACATTACTCAGCTCTGGAGCATTGACTTTTTTGGGGGGTCTAGAAAGCTACTTTTAAAAAGCCTTCACTGAATGTACACATAAGGGTTATTGCCCCCCCCCCCTCCAAAAAAATGTTTCTGTCCGTGACAGCTGGGACTGAACAGATTTTTTTTTCATATGTTATAGCTGCCCAAAGATGTTGGAAGAATTAAAAACAGTAGACCATTATCATCCAAAAGGGAAGAGGGCCAGGGGTGTTTCTAGCAACGCCCAACTTGGACGTGTGTACCAGAGAACTATCAAGCTGTGGCCTCAGCGTGTGTTTCTCTGGGTCCTCAATGGGACGTGATGCTGACTCACTGAGGGCCAGAGAGGGGGGGGGGAAGGCATCCTTTTATTTCTCTCAGGACCCTCATCCTTGTAGAGTAACTTTGAAGACGGCCAGGCCCGACTCTGGGATGAACCAATCCCATTTTTATCAGGCCTTGTCAGTAAACTCGACGTATATGTTGTTGTTTTCATACCAAAGCCAGATTCTCTGACAGGAGTGCCAGCTGTTCTGTGGCCAGTTCAAGCCCACCCACAGAAATCCAAACAGAATTACAGATACAATTACAGTGTGTTTTTTTCCCCCCGTTGTCCAAATTTTCGCCCCAAATGGAGGCATAACTCATCTGCCAAATAGCAATTCCATCTGTTTAAAGTGGTTTAGAGAGAGTCCACTCTAATGATGCACTTTGGAGAGCGTGGATTTATTTACTTTGTTCGTTTATACTCCACCATAGTAACTGTTGAGACTCAAGACGGATTATGGAGTTGTTTGTGTGCATTTTCACCCTTTAGTATGCATGTGTAAAAATGCCAGGTCAGGATAAAGGGGGATAACTGGTTGACACAAGAAGGGGGTTGCCAAGAGATTTGGGGTGCAATGCTTGGAGAAGGTGGAGACTGGGAAGAATGTGGCATCACTTCTTGGCCATTATCTAGGAATTTCTCCTAATCCTTATGGTTGGGGTGGCCAACCTATTGCGCTCCAGATGTTCATGGACTACAATTTCCATTAGCCCCTGCCAGCATGGCCAATTGACCATGCTGGCAGGGGCTGAGGGGAATTGTAGTCCATGAACGTCTGGAGCACGATTGGTTGGCCACCCCTACATGGTAATCCCTCTCATCAGTTTCACAAGGGCAGGAGATTTGGGCCAAAGACAGAGATTTGCCCAGTGTAGGTGGACAAAGGGCAGGTCTGCACAGGAGAGAATAAGGAAAATTATAATATGTAACAGAACGTATGGAATGAGGGAACCAAAAGGAAGAAACGTTGCAAACCTAGCTGCTGTTGGCTGTATTATCAATATTTAACAACAATGTGTACAGGAAACTCCATATACCCTGAAACCATCACCTTAAGTGCAACATATACAAGCAATTTCTTATATATGATAAATACAATAAACATGCTGCACAATTCTGATTTTTGAATATCATTCGTGTACAATTATTTGAATGTCATTCAAAAATCAAAATTGTGGAGCATATTTATTGTATTTATCATATTTAAGAAATTGATTGTATACAATAAATATGCTGCACAATTCTGATTTTTGAATATCATTCAAATGAACTGCCATCAATCTTCTGTCCTCCTAAACCACAGGTGTCAAACTCGCGGCCAGTGGTGGGATCCAAAAATTTTAGTAACAGGTTCCCATGGTGGTGGGATTCAAACTGTGGCGTAGCGCCAATGGGGCTGGGCGGGGCACGATGGGGGCGTGGCCAGGCATTCCGGGGCAGGGCATTCCTGAGCGGGGCTGTGGCAAGGACGCAGCCACTGCGCCGGTTCTTGGGCGGGAAATGAATGCACGCAGGCGCAGGCTGCCACGCACGCCGGTGCACCTCCTGCTAGACTGCTTCAAGTTCTGCGCGCTACTGCTGAGAGGAGGGTGTAACTAAGGCAAAAATCATGTGGCAAAATCACCAGTTAGTAACCCCCTCTCAGCACACACAAATAATTAGTAACCTACTCTTGGGAACCTGTGAGAACCTGCTGGATCCCACCTCTGCTCGTGGCCCTCCAGATGTTATGGACTACAGTTCCCATCATCCCCTGCCAGCATAATGCTGGCAGGGGATGATGGGAACTGTCGTCCAAAACATCTGGAGGGCCGCGAGTTTGACACCTATGTCCTAAAGGATGCTACCTGCCAGCCACAATCTGCATTTCTGTAGCAAGAGAATCCATATGAACAGAGGAAGCTGCTTTATATCGGTTTAAACCATCAGTTCATCAAACCATCAAGGTCAGTATTGTCCATTTAGATTGGCAGAGTCTCTCCAGGGTCACAGGTGGAGGTCTTTCAGATCACTTGCTACCTGGTTCGTTCACCTGGACTGAACCTTCTGCAAGCCAGGCAGATGCTCCGCCTCTGAACCACAGCAGATCTCCTAATCCACCCTTGAATGTGACGGGTGCTTCTTCCTAACTAGCAAAAACTGGCATTGAGAAGTCTGCCTGATTGGCTCATGGGGCAGTCTTTCAACCAACACAACAATTTCCTTCACTTATACCCCACCTTTGTTCCCAGTCGTAGGGATCCCAGCCTCCAGCAGGGAGGGATCAGGGGCTCCAAAAACAGCGTTAAAACTAAACCTTTAAAAGAATTTTTAAAAGACATTGAAAATCCAAATTGTAACACAAGTAAGGAGGATTCCAGTTGCCAGATGTTTAGTCAGATTCTACTTCAGGCGATAAGCTACTTATAAGCTTCAGTTAATAGAAACATCCAATGGTGGTGGTAATGTTGACCCAGGTGAGTTCAACACTTTCCACTTGGGTCTTCTTCAGCCACAAAAATACAATTAAATACAGAGAATGACAAGGCATCTAGCCCAAAAGTGAGACTTCGATAGAGTTACAGGCCATATGCGTCTAAGCAAAATACAGAGATGTAGGGGTGCGCCAGCGATCCCAGCAGGGCCTCAGAAAGGGCACAGGAATGCCTGCCCATCTGTCCCCTTCTGGGCGCACACGCACACCCATCACAAGACTCCCATGACTCACGGGTCACAAGATATCCCAGACAAAGGGTCACAATACCCCCAGGGGTGGATTTGGCCCAGACAGGAACTTTTCCTCCCGTACGTACGCAGCCCCAATGAGTCATGAATTGTGCAACCTTCTCCCACTCTCCCGCCTTCCCAAACCCTTAATAAAAGGTGCCAGGGACCCCAGCTCGGCAGATTAGCCAGAGCCACGGATCAGCCAGATCCACGGATCACGCTAGATCGCCACTGGCTTCTCTCCACCGGATCCTGATATCGCTGCGTCTCGTCTCTTCATTGCGTCGTCCGTAACGACTTCACAGAGACTTTGAGTTCTAAGTGTGTATTTTGGGATCCCCTTTCTGTTTGTTATGTGTTATCCAAGTTTTGTATTTTTCTTTATTGTGGACCTTTTGATACAGACTTTTTAATTACTTCTATTAAAGGTTTAGTTTTAACGCTGGTTTTTTGAGCCAGACAGAGGTTTTCTTTTTGCAATATTTATGCTGTTTCTGGCTTATCTTGTATACTGGGACCTGGGGCTCCCCCAATACAGGTTACCTCCAGACTACACTGCTGAGTTCCCCTGGAGAAAACGAATGCTTTGGAGGGTAGGATTGTACCCCACAGGTGTTTCTGTCCTTCACAGGCTCAATCCGCACATCTCCAGGGCAGAGGCGGGATCCAGCCAGGTTCTCACCAGTTCCCGAGAGTCGGTTACTAATCATTTGTGTGTGCTGAGAGGGGGTTATTAATTGAGTCTGCTTTTCCGTTAGAAATTCCATTAGGTCCAAAGATCATAAAGTCCTGTTGTTTCCTATGCAGCTGGTTAGCGAAGGTAGAAAACGGGGTAATCCTCCCTGTTGGGCTGTTTTAAAAACATGTTTTAGAAATATGGTCAAGTTCCTTGTTTAAGGAAAGTATCCTTCTTTTGATTTCTAGAAACAAAATGAAGTATTTGGAAGTATTAAGTATTGGACAGGCAGTCAATTCGAGGAGAAGTAGTTGTTTCTGTTGGCAGTGGACGATAGGACTTGCTATAATGAGTTTAAATTATGGACAGAAAGATACCAGCTGAAAATTAGGAACTTTTTTTTACAGTAAGAGTTTTTTACAGTATCAGAGAAATTATTAATGCCCCGCCCCTGGAATGCCCGGCCACACCCCCGTAGTGCCCCGCCCATCCCCATTGGCGCTATGCCACTGTTTGAATCCCACCACCATGGGAACCTGTTACTAAAATTTTTGGATCCCGGCACTGCTCCAGGGGCTTCCCAACCTGGGATCTGGCAACCCAGCCCCAATGGGGCCCCAAAGCACTTATACTGTTTCCCTCTCCTCCATTTTTTTCCTTACAACAACCCTGACTTCAGTGGATTTAGAAGAGCGTGTGACTACCTATGACAGCACTGCAAAAAATTACCCGCTGTGAAAAGGCATTTGGATCCCTAACAGCCTCTCCTTCATTTACCTCAATTAACATGCCATTTTACTTCTTGACTATCACAGCACGACATTTCTGCACGTACATTTGTTTTCCAGTGAACCAGTGCCTATGGCGAGAATCCATCTCCAAACAGTAACCCCTGGCACACTGCACCTGTGTGCAGTGGTGGGATCCAAAAATTTTAGTAACAGGTTCCCATGGTGGTGGGATTCAAACTGTGGTGTAGCGCCAATGGGGATGGGTCGGGCAATGCGGGGGCGTGGCCGGGCATTCCGGGTGCGGGGCATTCCTGGGCGGGGCTGTGGCCAGGACGCAGCCACTGTGCCGGTCCTTGGGCGGGAAACGAATGCACGCAGGCTGCCACGCACGCCGGTGCACCTCCTGCTAGACTGCTTCAAGTTCTGCGCACTACTGCTGAGAGGAGGGGCGTAACTAGGGCAAAAATCACGTGGCAAAATAACCAATTAGTGACCCCCTCTCGGCACACACCAATAATTAGTCACCTACTCTCGGGAACCTGTGAGAACCTGCTGGATCCCACCTCTGCCTGTGTGGCTGCATCTGCCCCATTTGTAGCATATGCTTAAACATACCGGCTCAATTGAAAACCTACCCATTGTTCAAATAGCTTCCATGTTTTATTTCATTTTTAAAAATTGTTGCCCTTCCTCTGGGGGGGGGTGGTGGTGAGAAAGTGATACATTATTCTCCCCCGCACCAAGCAGTGCAATCAAGCCCTCAAGCCTTGAATACATGAAACATTATATATGTTACTGAACAAAAAAGCTGAGATTGTTCTCGCCTTGTCCATGATTTGTTGTCAGAAGATTCTAAAAGCAAATCTGATTACTTCTCAGCGCTAGACTATCGTATGCTTTAATTAGACTGGAAAAGAGTATTTCTGTCTTGTGTTATGTGAAACAAACAGATTTGACAATCTATTACCCTGTTTTCCCGAATATAAGACATCCCCAGAAAATAAGACATGGTAGAGGTTTTGCTGAAGTGCGAAATATAAGGCATCCCCCAAAAGTAAGACGTAGCAAATTTTTTGTTTAGAAGCATGCCTGACGAGCAGAACACAGAAAAACAAGACATCCCCTGAAAATAAGACATAGCGCATCTTTGGGAGCAAAAATTAATATAAGACACTGTCTTATTTTCGGGGAAACACGGTATTTGTGGCTAATAATAATAATAATAAGAGTTTGGATTTATATCCCCCCTTTCTCTCCTGCAGGAGACTCAAAGGGGCTGACAATCTCCTTGCCCTTCCCCGCTCACAACAAACACCCTGTGAGGTGGGTGGGGCTGAGAGAGCTCCGAGAAGCTGTGACTAGCCCAAGGTCACCCAACTGGCGTGTGTGGGAGTGTACAGGCTAATCTGAATTCCCCAGAGAAGCCTCCACAGCTCAGGCGGCAGAGCTGGGAATCAAACCCGGTTCCTCCAGATTAGATACACGAGCTCTTAACCTCCTACACCACTGCTGCTCCTTTATTTGGAGCCCCCCTGCCCCAAGGCTTTATTTGGAGCCCCCCCGCCCCCGCCCCAAGGACAACGTTTTGATTTTGAACATCAGACTACACACTGGAATGGAATATCCTTTTGGCTCTTATGCTATTAATAACCCTTTTTCGCCAAGAAGCCTGAGTTTGCCCTTTCAACTTGCCAGTTGACCCTAGCCTGTGCTATTCCTGTGCTTTTAGGAACCATGGTCTACAAAATCAGGAAGTTAAGCTTTTCATGCTATTGGGGGAGGGGATGCCATCATCACCTGCCCATTTCTGTCAATCAAATGTTTGTTAAAAGCACAGGAGCACTGGCAGGCTGGAAAGGTGGGAGCTGTAATGCAGCTAAAAACCCTTTATTTAAAAACAAAACAAAAAAAAGCTGAAATGAGCTACACAATTCCATTAACCAACCACAGTCCACCGTGCCTTGGGGACTTGAATTCCGTATCATTCACTTGCAAATGTCTCGATATTTAATAAATGAGTCCTTTACAACGGAAGGCACGATAAGTCAAGTCACTGAGCAGTTTCACTGGGAGGATTTTTCGCCTCGGGGGTTTCGTACTGCTGCAGATTCACAGAGCTCCAAACTTGTTCGCTGACTGTCCCCGACCGGCTGACCTCCCACAGCGTGTACTTCACCAGTTCTGAAAACGTCACCTGAAAGCAGGACCGGAGCTTCTTGCTGAGCAGGACATAAAGGATTGGGTTAAGACAACTATTGATGAAAGCAAAGCCAACGGTCAGAGGAATGGCGTCCCGAAGCAAAACGTGGAAGTCATTGTTATGATGAATGGTGAGCTCAATAATGCTAAAGATATGGTACGGGGTCCAGCAAACAAAGAAGGCAACCACCACGGCCAGGACAGTCCAGAAGAGCCTCCTGGAAGTAAAGACAGCACTCTTTTTCACCTTGACAAAGAGAAAGGAGTAACAAATGATCATGGTTAGGATAGGAAAGAGATAGCCAAGGAAGAACCTCACCCAGGTGAGAACGTGGTGCGTTAGGACAACGTTGTGCGGGTGAAAGTTATTGAAGCAAAAGGTGAAATTGTTAGACAGAGTTAGTGTATCTCTGAAATACAAGGCGGGGCTTCCAATGATGGCGGCCAAGGTCCAAATGATCGCGATCAGGATACAAGTGTTTCTGATCGTTCGATATCTGTAGGAGCAGACGGGGTGGATCAGATGGACATAGCGGTCGAGGCTGATGGCTGTAAGGAAGAAGACACTGGCAAACATGTTGAGCAAGGCGATGAAGGAGTTAACTTTGCACAGCCATCTCCCAAATGGCCAGTGGAAGCCCATGGCCACATAGGTGATGTAGAGGGGCAAGAAAAGGACAAAGATGAAGTCCGCAATGGCAAGGTTGAGGAACCAGAGGGAAGTGACCGTCTTATCCCACTTGAAGCCCATGATCCAGATGACGATGGCGTTGCCAGGCACTCCTAGGAGAAAAGCTAAGCTGTGCAGCACAAGAGAAATGATGTGCGCGTCACTGAGAGAGGACTGAGGCACCTCCTCTTCTTCGTAACTCTCAAAGTAGTATGTGAAGTTGTCGAGATCTTCATACTGCGTGACGTCATCCAGCGACATGCCCCTGGCTGTTTCCTAGGCGATGCGGGAAGACAGAGGTTTGAGCGTATTTAAGAATTGGGCCAGGGAAACAGCACTCATCCAAGTAAATTCTCATAAAATACACTTAGCAATGGCACATCGTGGCAACCTGACCGCATCTATTGGCCTGTATGTAAAGTTTCACCAACGCATAAAACATTTCATCTGTCAACATACTTATGCACATGGCAAATTGAAGTTCCGTGATGCAATTGGGATGGGCAGTTTCTCCCTAGTGTGAATGGCCAATGTCAACAGAACGGCAAAATGTCAAGACCTCAGCTATATGGTGGTGCTGGTTCCAGTTGAGCAATCAACACCACTGAGCAATCTGTTGTGATGAAAAGTAGGTCTTCAAGGGGTGGAGGGGATGGGGTATCAGCTCATACTCAGCTGTGGGACTTGGAGACCTGGGTCCAAGTGAGAAACGGCCTGCAACGATTGGAATGATTTTTAAGAACATAAGAACAAGCCAGCTGGATCAGACCAGAGTCCATCTAGTCCAGCTCTCTGCTACTCGCAGTGGCCCACCAGGTGCCATTGGGAGCTCACATGCAGGAGGTGAAAGCAATGGCCTTCTGCGGCTGTTGCTCCCGAGCACCTGGTCTGTTAAGGCATTTGCAATCTCAGATCAAAGAGGATCAAGATTGGTAGCCATAAATCGACTTCTCCATAAATCTTTCCAAGCTCCTTTGAAAGCTATCCAGGTTAGTGGCCATCACCACCTCCTGTGGCAGCATATTCCAAACACCAATCACATGTTGCGTGAAGAAGTGTTTCCTTTTATTAGTCCCACTCTCCAGCATTTTCAGTGTATGCCCCCTGGTTCTAGTATTGTGAGAAAGAGAGAAAAATTTCTCTCTGTCAACATTTTCTACCCCATGCATAATTTTATAGACTTCAATCATATCCCCTCTCAGATGTCTCCTCTCCAAACTAAAGAGTCCCAAACGCTGCAGCCTCTCCTCATAAGGAAGGTGCTCCAGTCCTACAATCATCCTCGTTGCCCTTCTCTGCACTTTTTCTATCTCTTCAATATCCTTTTTGAGATGTGGCGACCAGAACTGAACACAGTACTCCAAGTGCGGTCGCACCACGGCTTTATATAAAGGCATGACAATCTTTTGATGCTCTTACTGTGATTTGGACCAGAAAAATCCCTATATTGGGTTGGATTTAGTGGATGATTTCCATGGGCAGAGGGGATCCCCCCCCCCCTCAAAAAGTGATCCTGCTGCAACTCCAAAAGTCTACCAGAAATGCTACTGCTGGGGGGACAGGGAACCCCCCCGGAATAGCACGTGGGGGAATTAAGTGGTCAATTGCAAGAGAGGGGAATCAAGGAAAATCACCTTTCCTTACCCAGGCAGAAATTGTCTGTGGCATCTAAGTTATTTCTTTCTATAAAATACTTGGTGCATCTCAAGTGGGATAGCACATAACCATACGTAACATATAATCCACATTTAGATAATGAATTAAAATTAGAACAAGGAAGATAATATTTTCCTACCCTTCGGAAGCTTGTTACAGATAAAAATAGGGTTTGAATTATCTGCTCTGGTTGAGTTCTTTTCTATGCCTGAAACAAAATCCAGAGAGAAAAGGTAAAAATGACAGCATAAGAGGAAAAACATAACTGAGAGAGCAAAACATAACTGTGCGAAGCAATTTGGGGCACAAATTTGTAAAGACTATTTGCCAGAAAAACAAAATAGTTATATCAAGTTGAGAACAATTTCTCTAGAAGTGCTGTGTGGTTTCCGGGCTGTATGGCCGTGTTCTAGCAGCATTCTCGCCTGACGTTTCGCCTGCATCTGTGGCTGGCATCTGTGGCTGAAGGAGGATCTGAAGATGCCAGCCACAGATGCAGGCGAAACGTCAGGAGAGAATGCTGCTAGAACGCGGCCCTACAGCCCGGAAACCAAACAGCACCCCAGTGATTCCGGCCGTGAAAGCCTTCGACAATACAATTTCTCTAGAAACCTGAAACCATATGTTGCGTGACCGACATTGCAATGTCTCACTGGATAGCTACAATAAAACGATCAGACCTTTTGTGAGATTTATATACTCCTGCTTATATACTTATATAAAAGATAATATTCCAAAAGCAATTTAAATGAAAAGTGTTTTTCAAACTATCATATCAATGATCGATAAAGATACAGTCCGTTCAAATAAAAATACAGTTAAGTCAAGGGGGAAGATTAAAAACGAGATAATAGTATAAAAGCTTCAACACCATAATCACAACTCACAAGACACAGCCACCTGTACAGAATAATAACGCATATACATGAAATTAACAGTCCATAAAACACACCTTTTGAGATTCCATGCACCAAATATTCAGATTTTTCCTCCAGTGCATTTGCCCATCCCTCCCCATCTCATTTGGATCAATTAACTAAATTTCTCACTAAATCAAAACACGCAATGCAAATATACTTAGAACAGAACATCTGAGAGGAAAAGCGTGCCGAAATTATGCATAAAGGAGCAATTTGCGGGACAATTTTGCCAATTAATGCGAGAGATGTTGACGAACAAGCCCAGCTTGAAGTATTTGCAGCCTCATTCTGTTCCCTGCAGGGTAGATTTCATTCGCAGACAGTACTTAACGTTGGCCTCTGTTTTGACAACAACCCACAACAATATAAAGAGGATCTGATAGGTGTGGGCATGTCCCTCTTTTCTTTATGGATGCCTTTGTGCTATAAACTTGACACAAATTTCACCCAGTTGTATCTGACAAGTAATCCCCACAAAGATTTTCTTTCGTCTAAGGTTTTGAGAATTCTCTGATACAGATCTCAGGCCCTTGAACGGCAGATCAAAGGACTTCCAAAAAATATAACTGCTATACCAGCTTGAGGCTCATTCCGCACATGCAGAATAATGCACTTTCAAACTGCTTTCAGTGCTCTTTGAAGCTGTGCGGAATGGCAAAATCCACTTGCAAACAGTTGTGAAAGTGGTTTGAAAACGCATTATTTTGCGTTTGCGGAAGGTGTGAATATATGTCCCACACCTTATTCCCAGGGAAGACTGTAGTCATATCTTCCTTTTGCAAATGAACAGTTTGTGACTCTCACCTCTTCCAGCTTCTTGACTAGATGAAGGTCTGCCTGCTATCGAGAACAATTTTACAATTAAAGTTCATTGTCCCTTCTAACTGTCTTAGGTTTGCACTCAGCATATTTACACTCAAACTTATGGGGTCTGCAACCTGTGACTCTCCAGATGTTCGTGGACTACAAATCCCATCAGCCCCTGCCATGCTGATAATAATATTATATTATTGCAGACCCTAGATCGCTCAGGGAGAAAAGCAGGAAACAGAAGGAAAGGTGGTACTGCAGATTTATGCTGATTGGCCGGTGCTTGTGACATAACACACAATGAATTTTACAAATGTAACAATGTTTGTGCTTTTTAAAAGGTGACTGATGACCTTTTCTTGCACAAATGTGCACCCACTGTTTGTTTTTTGCTTGTGTGTTTTTCCATCAGACAGCTTGGCTGACATATGGCAAAAAGGGTCAAACTGGAAAACTGAAGCAGCACTTAAATCTCTGGCACACATATGTTTGTTAATTGCATTGTGAAGGTAGGAGAAGGCACATTTGCTCCATGGGAAGAACACCCCTACCTCCCCCCAAAACAGCGATTCCTGTTTTTAATGATATGTTTGTACATAGCCTCATATCGGCTGCCCTCTCCCCTCCTTGGAAGAACTCCCGAAGCCTAAAGAAAGCCCAAAATATTCTGAGAGACCCGTCTCCTCCAGCACACTCTCTTTTTGAACTGTTACCATCCGGCAGATGATACAGGCCTATCAAAACTAGGACAAAGAGGCTTAGAGACAGCTTCTACACTAGAGCTGTGGCTATGCTGAACTCCGCGGCTTCGTGTTGATGTGTTTGGGGCTGTGGAGGGATGGGTGGAGGAAGGGGAAAGTGAGGATGGGGCATGAGTCTGAAATGGTGTGCATCGAGGAATGCTGCTGTAAATTTCGTTGTGCGTGCACAATGACAATAAAATGCTTATGCTTATAATAATGAAATGTTTCAGAGGACAGTACCAATTCTGCCTTCAGATTATCACAGAACTGTACAGTTTGAGGGCGTCCACTCAGACACAGCTCACCAACTTGGTATGGTGCCCTGCCAAGTGTTATACATACGTACAGTCAACTTGCAAACGACTTATGGTTGTCCCAGCAAAGAGACATTCAAGGAAAGCAAGAAGCAGAGGAGGCATGCCATTGCGTTCCTCTGCAGAGTCTTCTTTGCTGGGGCCCCCCATCTTATTTAATTTTTAAAAACATTTATACCATGCCTATATACAGGATTTCTGGGGGGCTACAGCATCAAAACATCCCCTTAAATAAATATATCCATGAAAAACACACCATACATAAGTTAAAAACCCAGCCCGAACCCTCTCCCCACTCCCAGCCAGCAGCATCAAAGTGGGGGCATCTAGGGAGTCTTCACCAGGCGCCTAAACCCATTCAGGGTAGGGCCTGGCGAACCTTTGAGGGAAGATTATTCCAAAGCGTGGAGGCAATTCCAAAGAAAGCCCTCCTGTACAACCCCCTCCCCAGATCTCAGCTGCAAGGGGGGGTACCGCCAGGAGAGCCTCCCCCTGTGACCTCAGTTCCCTGGGCAGGTACATCGAAGAATTGACCCCAGTGTGCTTCCAAGATCTGATGGGACTGAGCTATACCATATCATTTCACCTCCCATCAAGTGCTAAACAATCCCTAATTTGGCAGGAAACCGGGGTTACAACCAGCTCCCTAGTGGGGCTGCCTGTGATTGGTTTGGGGGGTCAATCTCTACAGGTCCAGGTGAGTACCACTCTGCTTCCTATCCATCCCTTGTGTGGTCATAAGCCAGCCTGAGCTCTGGAAGGGCAGGATGTCCATCATTTAATAAACATTTGATGCTTTCTATCCATTCCTTCTCAACCGGACAATGTATACATTCAGAGTTTCACCGTTACTAGAACAAAGCCTTCGCCCTGTTCCTTAAACCGCAGTATAATTTTGGACAGCCGGTCCAGAAGTCATCGTTGGTTATCGGAATGGAACCTAGGGGCAGCAATAACATATTCCGAGGTGGGGCAGCTGCTGCGGCCCAGGACTTCTGGTCCTCACACACACATCCTTGTATGTGCCTTCCTTGCTCTCCACCCAGTCACTTGTGAGTGCTCTGCCACCCCCACTCTTGGCTCCACGTGATGCCCAACATTAAGGAAGGGTGTGCAAGTGGTGCCTAGCAGTGGGCACCCAGAACCACATGTATTGCCCAGCTCCTTCTCTGGGGAAATAACACATGGGTGACTGTGAACTCAGGGGGGTGGGAGGGCTTGTAAGGAGAAAGGGGAAGAATGCACGTACAAGTGAGGGTCTGATGGGAGGGTGGGTAGAGAGGAAGTCCTGTGGTGGTCAGAGGGTAGCATTGGGCTCTGTGTGCCAGAAATCCCTCAAAATCCTTGTGGAGCCAATACTATACTACATATTAGTTTGTAATATTATATTAATTTATCCATAAATTCATCTAAAGCCAGTGTTGTATAGTGGTCAAGAGCTGGTGGATTCTAATCTGGAGAACTTGGTTTGATTACCTACTCCTCCAGAGTGGCAGACGCTTATTCAGAGGTGGGATCCAGCAGGTTTTCACCAGTTCCCGAGAGTGGGTTACTAATTATTTGTGTGTGCCGAGAGGGGGTTACTAATTGGGTCTGCTTTTCTGTTAGAAATTCCATTAGGTCCAAATATCATAAAGTCCTGTTGTTTCCTATGTGGCTGGTTAGCGAAGGTAGAAAACGGGATAATCCTCCCCGTTGGGCTGTTTTAAAAACATGTTTTAGAAATATGGTAAAGTTCCTTGTTTAAGGAAAGTATCCTTCTTTTGATTTCTAGAAACAAAATGAAGTATTTGAAAGTATTAAGTAAGTATTTGACAGGCAGTCAATTAGAGGAGAAGTAGTTGTTTCTGTTGGCAGTAGATGATAGGACTTGCTATAATGAGTTTAAATTATGGACAGAAAGATACCAGCTGGAAATTAGGAACTTTTTTTTACAGTAAGAGTTTTTTACAGTAACAGAGAAATTATTAATGCCTCTACTTTGAAATGCCCGGTCACTCTGCCGCAAGGCTCCTCCGCATTCCCAGCCCCATTGGCGCTACGCCACTGTTTGAATCCCACCACCCTGGGAACCTGTTACTGAAAATTTTGGATCCCACCACTGGGCTTATCTGATGAATCAGATGTGTTTCTACACTCATACATTCCTGCTGGGTGACTGAGGCCCAGTCACAGTTCTCTCAGAACTTTCTCAGCCCCACCTGCTTCACAAGATGTTTGTTGCAGGGAGAAGCAGGGAAAGGAGCGTGTAAGTTTCCTTAGAGGAGAGAAAGGTGGGATATAAATCCAAACTCTTCTTCTTCTTCTAAATGAACATATAAAAAGCGAGCCCATCCAGCTTCATCCGCTGAAACAGAGGTGATAATTTTCCTTTCCAACTTCAACATAAAGCTAAAAGAAATTTGACTCTATCTAGGAAGCCGTGGCCCCTATTTGCAAGACCTGATAAGGCTGTTAAGGATAGGACATTTTGGAAATCAATGATTCATACGTCAGAAGCCACTCGATGGCACATTAACATACATACACACAAGAATTGTGTTTTGCTTGTTTGGGGTGATGATGGTGTTAAATATAACCAAAATATTTTTGTTCAGATCTCAGCTGACATAATTATATTATCCTTGTCATGGGAATGTGGTTTCGTGTGAGATATCAGTACCACCCTTATGACTCATTAAAAAAAAATACTGTAAACACAAAGAAGTCATCTTAAGATCTGCAGCTGAGAGCCTTTGGAGTTATAAACAATTTTCACTGAAGGGTGGGGAAAAAATTATTAATCTGAAAATGTATTTGTCCACAGAGTTCCAAATAGCTAATGTTTTGGAAGGAGGGCTTTAGTTCACTTCCACAGATTGTACACAGATTATATACAGTCAATTTATGGCTACCAATCTTGATCCTTGACAGAGAGAAATTTTCTCCCTTTCTCACAATACTAGAACCAGGGGGCATACATTGAAAATGCTGGGGGGAAGAATTAGGACTAATAAAAGGAAACACTTCTTCACGCAATGTGTGATTGGTGTTTGGAATATGCTGCCACAGGAGGTGGTGATGGCCACTAACCTGGATAGCTTTAAAAAGGGCTTGGACAGATTTATGGAGGAGAAGTCGATTTATGGCTACCAATCTTGATCCTCTTTGATCTGAGACTTGTAAATGTATGCCTTAACAGTCCAGGTGCTTTCGAGCAACAGCCGCGAAGAGATCGCTGCCATTGCTTTCACATCCTGCATGTGAGCTCCCAAAGGCACCTGGTGGGCCACTGCGAGTAGCAGAGAGCTGGACTAGATGGACTCTGGTCTGATCCAGCTGGCTTGTTCTTATGTTCTTAGATTGCTTGTCTAAAAGTTACAGAGTGGCTGTGCTATCTGTCACCAGTGAGGGGTACACTGTACACAACCCCTGAGTAATCAGAGGTAAATAGGAAACCTTTCAAAGAGTCAGGAGGGGAGGGGGAATCAAGGTCAGAACAGAGATGAGATAAGCTGAGATCCGAGAACACTTGGGCTAGTAAAGAGAAAAATCCAGGAAGAGATAGGAAAGTGAAGGGAAAGGTGCGCAGAAGATGTGGGACACTTAGAAAAAAACAAGGTGAAATGCGGGAAGCAACGTTCTGTTCAAAAGGGAAAAAAACCTATTGGCTGGCTTCCTGGCATCCTCTCCCTGCTTTCTTTCTGAGGCTCCTTCCGCACATGCAGAATAATGCACGTTCAGTCTACTTTCACAACTGTTTGAAAGTGTACTGTCGAAGGCTTTGACGGCCGGAATCACTGGGGTGCCGTGTGGTTTCCGGGCTGTATGGCCGTGTTCTAGCAGCATTCTCTCCTGACGTTTCGCCTGCATCTGTGGCTGGCACCTTCAGAGGATCTGATGTAGGAAAGGAAAGCAAGGGGAGTATATATACTGTGAGGTCAATAGGTGAGGCCACCTGAATAGAAGTCGCTTGGCATGTGAGTCACAATGAAGATAGCAAGGTCAATAGGTGAATGCATTTGAATAGAAGTAGCCTGGCCTTTGTTCCCTTTTATTGTCTGTAGTTATCCTGTGTTTGTGTGGAGCTGTGGAGTTTTGATTCTAGTGGAGTTTTGATTCTAGTGTTTTTCAACACTGGCAGCCAAATTCTGTTTATTTTCATGGTTTCTTCCTTCCTGTTGAAATTGTCCATGTGCTTCTGGAAAGTTTGGATTTTGTTATTTTGCCCAGAAAAATCCAGCTTGAAAGTGGATTGAAAGTGCATTATTCTGCATGTGCGGAAGGGGCCTTAGGGATAGCTGGGAGAGCCAATCACAGGAAAGGGCAAAGAGTGACAAGTTATGTGGGACCTTGATACAGCTATCCAACCTCATCACTATGGCAGATCACACACGGCAAAGTTCCCGCGGCAGGGAGTTTTTGGTCAATTCCCCACTTAGATGCGTGCTCGTCACTCCAAATATCCAGGTTTTCTGCAGAACTCCCCACTACACCAGCGCCGAACGCGCATTCACCCCATTTCTGTCGCCCCCTCCCCTCCCAGCACGCATTATTTTAGAACCTGGAGGGAAGTAGACCTTTTTGAAAAACGCGTGTTAAATCTGGAACAGTGGGGAAGTGGGGGGGGGGTGAATCCGGGTTCGAACTACCCGCCCTTGCGAGTGACATTTCACTTAGCTAAAATCCACGTGGATATGTGGCAACATGGGGCTGGTTTGGAATGGTTTTCTGAATTTCTGCAACACAAAGGAACACTACGCCTCACATCCACGTGGATCCGAGCAGACAAAGCAGCACAGAAACGGGGCATTGCGTGCAGTTCTTCTGCACGTGCTCACGCAGACGTGAATCTGAAGTGCAGAAAATTTAAAAAATTCCCTCCACAGCACAACGCAACAGCCAATCAGGAAGCCCCTGAGTGGATCGCACGGCAGATCCGTGAATAGTGGGGAATTCAGCCTGGCTGCTGCGTCGCCTGGAGCAGGGGTCGTCTGGCTGCAGGGGGGACCATGAAACCGCACTGAAAAGGTCTCGAATCAGACCAAACCGGTTTGTATCCACTTTAATTTTTCCAGTGGGAAATAGACCTTTGTTTCAGGGTGTGTTTGGCATTATTACCCATCACCCAATTTGCAGCGGGGCAGGCATTACCTTTCAGCAGATTTTTTGCTTACAACCGGAGTGGGGGGTGGGGAATGTTTCGCAGGTTCTCGATCACATATGCATGCTTTAATTTTTAACATAATCTTCCATTTTTATCTTTCATTGTATAAATAGATTGATATATCAATCTATCGTTAGATCAACATAAAAAAGGTGAACCGTTGAAGGAAAGTCTTGACAATTGTGTCTGTACACTTTGCCCAAGCACTGATTGTCTTGGTGGGAAGTGTGGCCGGGGTGGGGGTGGGGGTAGTCATGAGTGCATGCAAACTGCAAAACTACAGTTTACCACATTCTTTTCATCCGAGATATGGACAAGGTCTCCACAACGTGAAATGACTCCAGTAACAGATAAAACACTATAACAAGCAGAGGTGGTGTCTGGACTTGTTTCCTGGAGGATCCATAACATTTTAGCTGGAACCTGCCCCCAAATCAGGGAACGGGTTACAAAACCTTTCCTCCCAACTCAGTGAAGTAGCTGCTGTCACCGGGATGATCCTGTTCTTGATGACCCTACTCTAATTTAGTGAACTGGGTTTGTTTTCCCCGCTGCTGCTCAAGAAGCCCGCTGGGTGACCTGGGCCTAGTCCCGGTTGTCTCAGAACTCTCCCAACCCCACCTACCTCACAAGCTGCCTGTTGCAGGTAGGGGAAGGGAAGGCCATTGTAAGCTGCGCAGAGACTCCTTAAAGGTTGGGAAAAGGGGGGTATAAAAACCAGCTCTTCCTTTATTGAATGTCTGTTGCCATTTGATTTACATTTTGATTCCTACATGCTGCTTTGGAAGCCAACTTTCAGTCAAACTTTTTTTCCCGAGACTGCTTGCTGAACTTACAGAGCAGTGCCTATTAGCAGCAAGGTCCTTCCAATGTATCAACGAGAGATTTGACCTGGTGAGTAACCACATTAACAAACTGTCAACACAGATCACAAATTCCTAGGCCCCTGCTGCTATGAACGATTTGACACACAACCCAAACTCTTCACCCATGGGAAATTACAAACTGAACCTAAAACCAGGAGGACATATGTACATCGATGAAAGTCTGGAGTCCGTGAATCTGATCTTGTTGCCATTACAATTGGTCCTGGATGCTTTCCCGTATAATGGTTGGTCGCTTTGCTGGAATTCTATAAAAAGAGTAAATCTTCACTTGACAGATTTTTCACAAACTTTTTTTTTACAAACCTCCTCAGTTGAGGTTCCTTTTGAAGCAGCTGATTTTTCTAGAATTGTAGTGAGTTTTCCTCAAGCATTTATGGTACAATTTTTTCATGAAAGAAAAATGCCTTGTTCGGAAATCTGAGGTTTTCCCAAAATACATATGTAAAAATTTGACTGTAAGACCGCTGTTCCCACTTTTAAGCAAAGATGCTTCTTCAAAATGCAGCTTTTTAACTACTTCCTCTATGCATAAGAAGCTTCTAAGCTTGAGCTCTGAATCCAGTCCTTGTCTGGCTTCTTCTATTCAGGACAAAGTTAACTTAATCGAATTAGATGCTGACATAAGAACATAAGAACATAAGAACAAGCCAGCTGGATCAGACCAGAGTCCATCTAGTCCAGCTCTCTGCTACTCGCAGTGGCCCACCAGGTGCCTTTGGGAGCTCACATGCAGGATGTGAAAGCAATGGCCTTCTGCGGCTGTTGCTCCCCTGAAAGCACCTTGGTCTGTTACAGGCATTTGCAATCTCAGATCAAGGAGGATCAAGATTGGTAGCCATAAATCGACTTCTCCTCCATAAATCTGTCCAAGCCCCTTTTAAAGCTATCCAGGTTAGTGGCCATCACCACCTCCTGAGGCAGCATATTCCAAACACCAATCAAGCATGTTGCCATATGGAAGAAGTGTTTCCTTTTATTAGTCCTAATTCTTCCCCCCCCCAGCATTTTCAATGAATGCCCCCTTCTTTGGTTCTAGTAAAAAGATAGGTGAGAAAGAGAGAAAAATTTCTCTCTGTCAACATTTTCTACCCCATGCATAATTTTATAGACTTCAATCATATCCCCCCTCAGACGTCTCCTCTCCAAACGAAAGAGTCCCAAACGCTGCAGCCTCTCCTCATAGGGAAGGTGCACCAGTCCCTCAATCATCTCTTTAGTTAGTTCCTTCTCTCTGCACTTCTCTTTTTTTTCTTTATCTCCTCAATATCCTTTTGAGATGCGGCGACCAGAACTGGACACAGTACTCCAAGTGCGGTCGCACCACTGCTTTATATAAGGGCATGACAATCTTTGCAGTTTTATTCTCAATTCCTTTCCTAATGATCCCCAGCATAGAGTTTGCCTTTTTCACAGCTGCCATGCATTGAGTTGACATTCCCATGGAACTATCAACTAAGACGCCCAAGGGAAGAATTTACAGTGCGCCACCCTTGATTAAGTTAGTCCCTGAAAGCATTGTTTACCCCATTTTTGCAACCAAAAATGTCAACCACCGCTCAGATAAATCCTCAGCCCGACCTGATGAAAGTGAATAGTAAAAAATCACCCCATAAGTCAAAAGGCCAATAAGGTCACAAGCTGAAATCACAGCAGCGATTTAGTTTTGACCTTGGGTGCAAATAGAACTGTATTAACCAATCAGAAAGCAGCAAACAAGGAATTTTCGGTCGGAAAGCGGGTTGAAATACGACACATACATAATCGTAAGGTTGCCAGCTTGCAACCCAGAGATTCTTTCTGCACCACTTAAATAGGAGACAAGGGAGAAGGGAGAGGGTTGGACTAAAATCTTTCTCCGCAATATTCTCGGTTGGTTTGTTTTTTTAAAAAAAAAATACACTTGCAGGGACTATTTTGGGCAGGGAAGAATTTACATGCGAAGCAGCCTTATTATTGAATCAGCCCATCGTGATCAGCTATCAAGATTGGCAACAGTTCTCTCTGCACGATTTCAGCCAGAAGCTCTTGACATCTCCTGCTACTTGGTTCCTTTACCTGAGGGTTCCAGGGATCAACAACAACAACAACAACAACAACAACCTTTATTTGGCATTTAAAATAGGAGCCTGAGAGGGTTCAAACTATGGTTTCTCCAGAGGATACCATGGACTACAATTCCCATCAGCCCTCCTTATCAGAAATGGTGGCAAGTGGCAAGGGCTGGGATGGGAATTGTAGTTCATGAACATCTGGGGGGCCATAGTTTGAAGACCCCTGTTCTAGAGCATTGCCAGACATTTTTGAAATACAAATCAAGAGTACATTCAAAGCTATGAGACAGGAAGACTATATATACATTACTTAGTCTACATTACTTAGAAAGTTCTGTCACTTGTAAAAGAAATTTTGCTACTTTTTCCAAGAGCATGACATCTGTGTTGTTTAACAGAAGCTCCACAAAAGAACAGTCACAGTCACTTTCAGATTTGTCTAGGGCCAGCCTGGGAGAGAAATGTTCCAGTAGGCAAATTGCCATTCCACATATCCTCGGACAGTCAAGAATAATGTGAGCAAGAGTCTCCACTTGATTTTTACAGTGTGGACAAACCCAATCCTGGAGAGGGATGGATAAGTAGCGACCCTTTGTAATGGCCGATGGGAAGGTATTGGATCTGGCCCTTGTGATAATCCATCTCTGTTGGGGTTCAGTTAATAATTCAAGATCAAACCTGGGACTTCCTATATGCCAGGCAGATGCTCTGCCGCTGAGCCACAGCCAATCAAAAGCAACACACCCTCCTTACCCCCAAACTGCCTCCTGCAGTGCTACATCGCTTCCTGCTAGCTACAGAATCCTACTATCTATCTCCGCTTCGCCAATGTCCTGGGACCAGAAAGCTCTCTTTTCTCTGAAAGAGCTGTAACATCCACATGTGTGGAAACTGTAATTGTAATAAGTCCACGCTTCGGTTCCCCAAGGATAGCAGAAGGCAAAAGTGGCACTTACCCGACGAAGTGCGCTGACCCGAAATGTATCTTACATCCAGAGATAACCCCTGAGAATCTGTAAGAACATGGAAACGTCAAATTCAATTGAGCAGCCCTGCTTTTCCCAGCTGATGCGTTGTGCTTTCTTTGCTCAGATAACGCCGGACTGACCAATTTTGCTGCGATTATCTTTGGAAAGCAGAAGAGACAGAAACATTGTGTTCTGTTTATGATACTGATTGCAGATCCAAGCCACAGAGTGAATCACCGTAAAAGTCACAGAAAGAGGAAGAAATTGTGCATCCTCTTCTGTAAGGCTAAAGGCGTGGCTGAGGATGCGAGAGTCTGAACAGCATGGAGAAGCCAAAGAAAATATTATGACCCAACCAATGTCCTCCATTCAAGCAGTTACCACTAAGGCATACATTTTCTCAAAGAGTAGTTGAAGGGGCAATGTTATAAAAGGACTGTACCACTTCAGCCTGCATGGGAGGGCTCACACAACAGAATGCTACGCCATTCAAAACGAAATTCCCCCACACAAAGAATATCACTCAGAAGGGTTGTAACCAGAGGTGGGATCCAGCAGGTTCTCACCAGTTCTCGAGAGTGGGTTACTAATTATTTGTGTGTGCCGCAGAGGGGGTTACTTAATTGAGTCTGGATTTCTTCCGCTAAGGAAATCCTATTGAAGGTCCAAAAAATCATAAAGTCCTGTTGTTTCCTATGTGGCTGGTTAGCGAAGGTAGAAAACGGGATAATTCTCCCAGTTGGGCTGTTTTAAAAACATGTTTTAGAAATATGGTAAAGTTCCTTGTTTAAGAAAAGTATCTTTCTTTTGATTTCTAGAAACAAAATTAAGTATTTGAAAGTATTAAGTATTTGGACAGGCAGTCAATTAGGAGGGCGAAGTAGTTGTTTCTGTTGGCAGCAGACCTATAGGACTTGCTATAATGAGCTTCTTAAAACCTATGGACACGAAAGCATACTCAGCTGGAAATTAGGAACTTTTTTTTACAGTAAGAGTTTTTTACAGTAACAGGAGAAATTATTAAGGTCCGGCACTGAGAAATCGCCTGGCCATGCCCCCGCGCTGCCTCCCTGCCCAGCCCTCCCATTGGCATGCTTACCACTGTTTGAATCCCACTACCATGGGAACCTGTTACTAAAATGTTTGGATCCCACCACTGGTTGTAACCTGGATTTATCTTAATATGTTAGCTTTCTATATTCATGAATATATAGGGATGCACAGAATGTAATACTTTTAAGTGTTGTATCGTGGGAGCCTCCACCTGCTGTAGGACAGCTCAGAAACATGTTTGCTATCGGTCACAGGAAGGTAGAGCCTGAGGGTGAGGTTTTGCTGCACACTTGGAGTATCTTCTCACTCGTCCTCCACTTCAAACAACCGCTCCGTCTAGGGTTCTAGGATGGCCGACATGAAACATATGGGGGAAGAGCATCCAGGTGACATCGTATCACCACTTCCAGGGTAACCTGAAAGTGATGTCATCACCTACAAGTGATGCTTTAGCTGCCACCAGTCTGATTTTCAGTTTGCCTGCGAAGGACCCAGAGCACCAGAGGCGGAGCTACCAGGGGACGGGGGGGGTGCACATTGCACCAGGCGCACGAAAAAGCGGCCTGTTCACTTGAGGTTGAAAATGGCTTGGTGGGAACTACACTTCTCAGGAGACCTTGAGAGCCCCAAGGTCTCCTGGGAAGTGTAGTTCCCACCAGGCCATTTTCAGCCTCAAGTGGACAGGCCGCTTTTTCCAGGCTGAACTAAGGTAAGTGTGTATGTGCGGTGGGGGCGGAAACTGCAGAGTATGCACCAGGCGCAGTACGCCTCTGCAGAGCACGCTCCCTATCCTGGCAGGTTTTTTTTCCAGTTGGGGCATGTCATGCTGTATGGCCAAATATGAGGAGTAAAGGACCAAGGCAGAGTGATTTTTTTAAAAGACTAGCTTACTAAACCAGGCTGAACCTGGTAACTGGTGGCAGCGCTGGAGGTAGAGACCAGATGACACCACCTCATCTGCTTCTTGTGCAAATTAAGCTTAATCCTCCTCCCATGATTTTGTTGCTGGCCCAGTTGCTCCCTTTCTGCAACCGTTTTTTCTCATTCTTTGTTTACATTGGAGAACTGTAAACAATTGTGAAGAGCAGTAGCTAGTCCTGCGTACTTTGAGATTAATAGCACAGTGGACTGGATTAAACAGTGTAAACACTCTGCTTCAAACTGAACTGCAAACTCATTGGATCACCTTCTGTAACTTGTTGTGCCTCAGCCCCAACTCTGTCATGTAGGGATAATGATACTGGCCTCCTCAAGAGGGTGGGAGAGAACTGAAATAATGTATGCAAAGTTATTGGAACGCTCCGAGCGCACAATTTAAAGGTTAAATATTATTAGTAGAGCTTCAAGAGAACATGCAAAGAAAACTGCTAAATCAACATTCATCAAGAACTTCAGCAGTATCTTTCAGGTAGGTCTCACTGTTACCATAGCGCCCTGGCATAGCGTGGGTGGGGGAGTGCTTATTCACAGGTACCACTGCCCACGTGCCAGCCTAAAGGGTGATGCCGGCATTGCAGGGGTGGGGGGGAGCCCGTTCTCTGGCAATTGCCAGGTCTACCTACAAGAAGCTTCCAGGAATTGTTTTTCTGTTCTCATGCTCTCAGCATGTTTTACCGTGTCAGCACATTTTCAGCTCCACAGCCAGGGAAGAATATGTCCTCAACATGATACAGTATCCCTGCTGAACGGATGCTCATTTCCAGCCACAAGAAGACTCCTGATGTCATTGTCTCCCCTGATTATCTTAACCCAGATACTCCCTTCTGTAACTAACTTCTTCTGACCACCTGACAGTGCACTTGATTTGTTTCTCAAACAATCCGTCCGAGCATCTCCCAAAGGTTGTCCTGAGACCCCCAAAGATAGTTCTTCACCCTTTAAATATCCTACCCTCCAAAGGGCCAACCAATCAGTGCCACTGACACCTTTCCATCCTTGTTGCTGTGTCCAACATGTTGCCCCCTGGAACTAAAGCTGGTCATTTGGCTCTGAACCCTGGATCTTCTTCATGTCGCAATCAGGTCATATTACCCATATATCCCATACCCCTTTCTATTCCAGATCTATTTTCCAACCTATCTTAGGAACTCTGTGTGTGCATGTTTGCTGCATTGACTAAGTGATTATAAGTCCCTTATCCCTGCAATAAAGATTGTCAAATTTGCATTATATTCTTTGTGGATTTTCTTCCAAGAGCTCCTCTTCATATACACTGGTACGAAAGATTCTTTACCCAGCCTCTCGCAACATTTAATAAGCAGTCTGCTCTAAGCTAATATTCTCCACAAAATTGAGAGACTGTGGCCCTTTCTGCACGGGCCTAATACAGTGCCCTGGGGACGGCAAAAACGCCGTCCCCAGGGAGCTGTTTGCACAGGGGGCGCAGTTGCTGTGCAGCTGCGCCACCCTCGTGCCTCCCGAGCGGTGCAAAGCCACCGTTTTCCCTCCTCGCTTCCCCAGCGAGGTTTTTGGAAAAAGGTGGCAGCTGGAAGACGCCATCCCTCCCCCTTTGCCTGATTTACCTACCTTCTCTGCGACTGTCCAACGCATCACCGAGGCCTGGGGACACCGGTGACGCCGGAGCGGTCGCGCAGGGCAGGGGGCGTGTCCCCTGGCCTCGGCAATGCACCGGACGGTCGCAGAGAAGGTCGGTCGATCAGACGACGGTGCTCCACAGCGCCGTCTTCCCAGCCGCAACCGGGACCGTTCGTGGCCGTGCGGAAGCGGCCCAAGTCTCCACCTTGGGTAACATCACCAGAGATTTGTCATTTCTAAATCACTGTAGCTGCTGTCAGATCTTGGAGCTAAGCAAGGCCATTGGCCATCACTAGTACTTGGATGGGAGACTGCCAAGGAAGTCCAGGGTTGCAAAAGCAGATAATGGCAAACCAGCTCTGAATGTCTTTTGCCTTGAAAACCCTATGGATTTGTCGTTAGCAGCCTGGTGGATTAAAAAATAAATGCTGTCTAGGACAATCAGAACAAGACTGTAAATTGGATCTAGCGTAGAGATTGAGTAGCCATTGAGGCAAAGAATTTAAAACATGTTTTTAATGAAATCTCATCAAAAAAAACCCTGAAAGATGTGTGACAGGTAAACATCTCTGACCAGAGAAAGCTATTGATTTTAAACTCACGCTGAAATGGGGTCAGATGCCTTCAGCCAAAAATGCCTTCAGGGGTACTTAATGGATTCATCCACAAATTTGCACACAAGAAAGACACATATACACAATCACATCCAGTTCCCTTTTTGAACGGCCTGCGGTCCCGGTCAGGTAAGATTCTCAGTAAACAACATTATTTGTTAAAATTGTATCTTTTCAGAATGCAAAAAGCCTTCCAACGGACACCTGCCAGGGTATCAACAGACAGTAGCACAAAGCCCGATCTCTCTGTAGCTCACTCAATAATTAACCTCCATGCATGTCAGTTTGAACGGAAGAAAGCAAGGGAACCATGAAATATTAAGTCGCGTCATTAAAACCATCCACCGTGTACAGGTTCTGTTTTTCATGGGTCTGAATAGGATAATATTGAGAAGGACCACCAGAGAGAAAAGAATGTCCCTAAAACATGCTAAAACCACAGACATCTTTAAAAAATAGAGTGTCAACGTTTTTCTAACTGGATTCTTGAAAGTTCTGATACATTCTGATGAATTTCATAATAGTGATCGAATTTGCTCACATGATAGCATATGACCACTTTCACGTGACCTAAGATAAGTAGGTCAAATAAATTCCATTTTGGCTGCTGCTGCCATTAAGACACAGAAATACAGATGTGAAGCTCATAAGTGCATTATCCATTCTGATCTCACCTTCCAAGCAGCCCGTTTCAGAGAGCTATACAGAGATAGCTTCGGCGTTTCCTTGAAGGCAGTTATATATCCTTGTTTATAGTAATTGATTAGGCTGGGACTCAGGACGTCCTTTACTTTTTGGTGGGACAGTCCTTACTTTCATTAATAATTTGTCCCACAATTCCAAGCGGGTTATTTTTCCATTGGTCCCACCTCTTTTGGGAGGGCTGCTTGGCGCTGCCTTCTGGGGTGCAAGGCAGTGCAGCAGCCTCCCGCGCACGCAGCTGCAGGAGCACGGCCTTCTGGGGAAGAAGACAATAGCAAACCACCTTTGCTTTTCATTTGCCTTGAAAGCCCCCTGGAGACTTGATATTACAGTTTCTACTGCTGATGCTGCACCTGTCACAGGGTGGGAAACAGCAGCGCCCCAGAAGGCAGTGCGCTCCTGCGGCTGCGCGCACGTGCGGCCACCTATCCCTGTCCTGGTTCACAAAGGTGACCATCTGGTCACCTTGAGCATGATACATGTATAATTATATAGAATTAAAAGAAATACCAATGCACTCCTATCTATGGTGCAGCATCAGCAGTAGAAACTGTAATATCAAGTCTCCAAGGGACTTTCAAGGCAAATGAAAAGCAAAGGTGGTTTGCTATTGTCTTCTTCTGCAGAACCTTCCTTGGTGGTCTCCCTCCCAAGTACCAACCCTGCTTCGCTTCCAAGATCTGATATTGGGCTGCACTGTGCTACCCCCCCTCTCAGAAATAGTTTTAGTGGCACCTAATATGGATCTCAGAACCATTTACAATTCTGAGGTGACGCAGCATGCCCAAATTTTCTCATAAAAGCTTATTTTGTTGTAGCCAAATCACCTCAAGCCAAGAACAGATCTGAAGAAATCACTTGTCGATGCTACTTGGCACCCAGCCTGACATCTGCAGTTATTCCATAGCAGTTGCTGTGTAAAGCTGTAACCCTGAAAATACTTAATAAATACTAAGGGTTGTCTTACTAGAGCAGTGGTGGTGAACCTATGGCACGGGTGCCAGAGGTGGCACTCAGAGCCCTCTCTGTGAGCACGCGCAGAGTGCCCTCCACCACACATCTAGGCTGGCCTGGGCCACTGGGCTTGATTATTAGCATTAAACTTAAGACCTAGTTTTGGGGAAGCAGTGTAGGTAACCCTGTTAAGCGCTGTTAAACCCCACTGATTTTCATGCAAAGAACTAAAGCGCAATCCTTTACCTGGGAGTAAGCTCAGTTGCTGGCAATGGGGCTTGTTTCTGAGTAAACCCTCCTAGGGTCGTGATTCACCTGTTGGAAGAGTTGCAACTGCTTGCTTCCAAAGCAAAAGCTTTCACTTGACTACCACCAAGCTTACTCCTTGAGTATTTACGCACGCTTGAGCCAACCATTTTTTTCTAAAAAACAAAAACTCCTACTAGTATTCAGGGTTAAATTGTCGGGTTGGCACCTTTAAGGCATAAAATAAGTGGATTTGGGGTTGCAATTTGGGCACTCGGTCTAGAAAAGGTTAGCTATCACTGTACTAGAGTGTACTATGGTCTACTAGGTATAGTATTTTATCTGCCAATTTTATTATCCCCTTATGCCTTGTTTTCTTTTAAACTGTTCACTCTTCCAATGGTGGGATTCAGCAGGTTCGCACCACTTTGGCAGAACCGGTTGTTAAAATGGTGCTTGTAAACAACCAGTTGTTAAATTATTTAAATCTCACCACCGGAACCGGTTGTTAAATTATTTGAATCCCTCCACTGCTCTTATCCCATCCCCTTGATGTTCTCATACCTTTTTTGTGTTCCCAATTTTCTTCTGCTGGTAGGTTCTTTTAGGTATATATTTACAGTTTTAATATATTGTATCCTTTTAATTGTGCGTATCTTTATCTACCTTATGCCGGTCTATTACAGTAATAAAGATTGATGGATGGATGGAAGTAAATCCTATTGCATAACATGGGACACAATTCTGAGCAGACTTGCTTGGGCTTGATCATTTTTTTGCAGCAAAAATAAACTGAAGACCAGAGGCCCTTGAAAGACTCGGGAGAGATTATTCCAACATAAAGACAGACCTGATTTTGTTCTGCCCTTGCATAAGGCAGATATAATCGACTAGATCTTCACAATGCACGATAATACACATTGTTTACACAGTTCACATTGATTGTGAAGTGCTCGTTCCCTCATCCCTGAATACTGATTCCCCTACCTTTAGGTAATAAGTAGAAGTCATATCTCTTGAGAAGTAATTCCTTTCCGACTTGCTTATTCTTCTGTACTTTCTGGTTTGGCTTTGGTCATGTTTCAGCATGACCTCTCTCCCTCCATTATCTTGCCTTGCATTCGAGGAGTGTTTCTAGGAACTCGGCACCTGAAGCTTATCGCTTTTGAAAGGCAAGCTGTCCCACACAGTCCTCCCTTGGTTCTGCTAAGTCAAACGGAACCAGCTTAAACAGTGCAAACATACCTTCTTCCAAGGGGGTTTCATGCCAGTGCAAGCGCTTACAGCCAGGATGGATGTTCCATTTGAGAGGCTCGAACAGCAGGGGAAGCACGACACAAGAACTGCCTGTTTGGCTTCAGGGAGGTTCCACGTTATTTCAGTCACTCTCTTTCTGCCTTGCTGTGTAGGAGGTATTTGTGGGGGTATAGATGGGCGGGAGCTGGAATGTTATGGGTCTGTAGCAATCACAGATTGGCAAAAGCAGGCCCCTGGAGACTCTTTCAGATGAACATGCAAATTATTATAGCATCCACAGCTGTTCTTCAACGTGCACTTTTGGCTGGATCCCGGGGACCGTCCTCCAACTGCTTGATCTAATTAGTTCCACTGATTGCAAGGCAACGTGTTTATTCCTCCCCTTCAGGGGTTTGAAGATTACACCCTCTAGAACCATCTGTGTGAGAGATTTCCCCCCGTGCTTCCATACATCTGTAGGAAACGTGCAGTAACTGTGCTGGAGAGGAGAATGTCATATCAGTGTCTTCTGTTTCTTCCCAGTGTACCCGAAGAAGTGAATGGTGTCCCATGAAGGCTCCTCTTGGAACAAATGTTGTTAGTTTTGAAAATTACTAGTAAACGTTATTATGGATTGTAGTCGACACTACTGTGTAGAGCTTGCTGAAACTAGAATGGACCAGAGGTGGGATTCAGGGGGTTCCGAAGGTTCTGTAGAACCTGTTGTTAAAATTTTCTTTTTCACTTTTTAAATACTTACAATATTTTTTATTATTAATATTTTTAATACTTAAAATAAAAAAGTGATATTAAAAATGTTTTTAATACTTTTAAACAGTCATTATTTGAATCCCACCACCATCGGAACCTGTTGTTAAAATATTTGAATCCCACCACTGGAATGGACCTATGGAATTTTGCATCCTTTAGCACACAGGTGTCAAACTCGCGGCCCTCCAGATGTTATGGACTACAGTTCCCATCATCCCTTGCCAGCATCGCAAGTTTGACACCTATGCTTTAGCATGTATTTGCTTTGGTTCAGTTCTGTTTTTAGACTTTTGGTTCACTCAATAACTCTAATCTTATTGCATTGTTCACTGAATGTTCCATCAGTCCATTGGATTGACTTGCTCTGCCCTGAGTCCAAGTGAGAAAGGCAGACTACAAATAGCAGGAATAAATAAATGAGGTGCCGCTGGTCTTCTGTGCAGTTTTGCTACAATAGACTAACACAACTACCCCCCAGAATTCTCTAAGATCATCTTTAATGAGAAAATGTCCATCTTGTCCCGTGTCCTGTTTCCAGCAAGATAGTTTCAGAAGGTAGCGGTGTTGTTCTGCAATAGAACATTCCAGTCCAGTAGTAGCTTAGAGCCAATGTGGTTAAGAGCAGTGGACTCTAATCTGCAGAACTGGGTTCAATTTCCGACTCCTCCTCATGAAGCCTGCTGGGTGACCCTGGGCGAGTCACAGTTCTCCCAGAACTTTCTCAGCCCATGCAGAGACAGGCAGTGGCAAACCACCTCTGAGTGTCTCTTGCCTTTTGAAAACCCTACGGGGTCATCATAAGTCAGCTGTGACTTGATAGCACACATCGGGTAGGCACATTAGAGCAGTAAAAACCAGGATGGTCACCTTTAGAAACCGATCGGGATCAAGGGGTAGGCGGCCGGCCCAGAAGGCAGTGCGGCAGCCTTCCAAAAATCGGGACACTTCAAAAAAACCCGCGGAACCCAGGACAAATTGTTTTAAGGCGGGACTGTCCCGCCAAAAGCGGGACGTCTGGTCACCGTAGCACACACACATATAGCATTTTAGAGACCTAGATTTTGGGGGGAGTAAGCTTTCAAGAACCAACGCTCTCTTCATCAGATAGCTGATGAAGCTTAGTCTCTTGAAAGCTTACACTCTGAAAAACATGCTGGTCTCCACAGTGCTATTGGGCTGAAATCTGAGAATTTCCAGGAGTGGTCACCAAGATGCCTTCAGAAAAGTCAGAAGCAGGGCATGAAGTCAACTGCCATCCTATGCTGTTACTCCCCTGTAACAAATTCAGTCTCATTCTTACTCTGAATATGAACTCTTCCTTTAGCTATTGAGATATAGAGTAGCCTTGGACTGACTTATCCTCCAACTTCTGTCTTAAATAAAAACATTTCCTCTGGTTGTGCATATTTTGAGAATTCTGCTGTGAGCCCAGCCTGTTTGGGTGGGAGATGAGTATAGCTGACCACATGGCAAAGAGAGACCAATACTTCCTGAAAGCAAATCTTATTTGAAAGATCTGCACAGATATGTCCGTCTCTCCATATACGGGGTCAAGACAGAAATGAACTAATATGGTAAACCTCCTGCTGAAGAGCTGATTTGTATATGTGAATCGGATAAAACACAATTGAAATATATGAATGAAACAAAATTACTTACAACAAATCGAAACATTTTTTTTCAACATTGGAAGAACCAAGACTGGGAACAGCAGAAGGAGAAAGCCCAGCCTTGGACAGAGTAAATAAATGAAGCAAGATGATGTAGCGTAGTGGTGGAGAAACTACGCATCCCTGGCTTGAATTTTGCCTTTTCTCAGTGGCTCAGAGGGCCCACAACCCAGACTCAACTCCACCGTCACCTCAATTCAATTCAATAAGCCTTTATTGGCATATACACGATAGTATAAAAATACAGTTCCAGTTAAAAAGTGAATAGTAAAAAACTTCGCGTTTGTCATACATTCAGTTTACAAACTTCTGACAAAAACTTTGCCACTATAAGGCAACAATGAAAATCTTGACAATTTAAAAGCGTAACTACTTTATCTGATTCAGTATAATCTGGAAGACCTTTAAGACCTTTAATCTTGGAAGACCTTTAAGTCTTCCTCTATGTAGCAGAGATGGCATTATGCTACAATCTAGCCAGCATATAGTGGCTCTCCTGTGTATGGGATTCCAGTGAGCCTGGTAATATAATAGGCTGGGTATCCTCATGGAAAGGAATTGGATATGACATTTGTTGGGTGAACAAGGATTCTATTTGCCAAGCTCTGCAGTTGTTGATAGTCCATTGCTAACAGCCTCTCTTTAATGAGGGCAAAAGTTTCAGTAAAGGTTAGCATATTGAAGGAGTCACTGTCATAACCCAGTTCCCCGATCTTTGCTGTAACTATTGTGCACCATTTTGAATGGTGGAGTTCACTCAAGGTAAGTTGGGTCAATGAGTTTCTGGAGCTTCGGTAGTGAATATTCACCGTCACCTGTTTTCCCTTGAGGAATAACAGCTGATCTACTTTACAGGGATGTTTTAAGGAAAATGTACATGAACTTCTTTGAACATTTGAAAGCACTATTTTAATATCAAGTATAAAAAAAAATTTTTTTTAAAAAAAACTCAAAATTAGAACATGTAGTTTGGGGTGGAAGGACAATGTCTCACTCCCGACAAATACTGGCAAAGGCAACAACTGAAAGATAATTAGGCCACATAATAAATAAGAAAACAAATAAACAAAGTCAAGCCAGTTATGTTTTGAATTCCCACCAAGGGCAGCAACACAGAAATCACAGCTCTGCTTGAATGAGAACAGCTACAAGAGGGAACAGGACTAAGATGCTAAAGAGATCCACCAGCATTAACAGTCACAACCGTATCCCACATAAAAACCGCCGTGTCCAATATTTTACTTGCACCCTGATGTAGTTCAAATGACAAAGCTTGTGAGCAGCGCCAAAGCCAAAATATTTCCTCACCCACTTATAAGAGAGCCAATGTGGAGCACCAGTTAGGGTCAGACCAAGAAGAAGAAGAAGAAGAAAAAGAAGAAGAAGAAGAGTTTGGATTTATATCCCCCCTTTCTCTCCTGTAGGAGACTCAAAGGGGCTTACAATCTCCTTGCCCTTCCCCCCTCACAACAAACACACCCTGTGAGGTAGGTGGGGCTGAGAGAGCTCCAAGAAGCTGTGACTAGCCCAAGGTCACCCAGCTGCCGTGTGTGGGAGTGCACAGGCTAATCTGAATTCCCCAGATAAGCCTCCACAGCTCAGGCGGCAGAGCTGGGAATCAAACCCGGTTCCTCCAGATTAGATACCTGAGCTCTTAACCTGCTATGCCACTGCTGCTCCTGAGTTATGGGAGATCCAGGTTTGAATCCCTTCTTTGCCATGCTGGGCACACGTGGGCCAGTTCACACTCTCAGACTAATTCACCTCATAGGGTTGTTATCAGGTAAAAAGAAGAGGGGAAAGGTAAGGTATAAATGAAGTAAATAAAAATTTAAAAATAATAAAAGGACAAAAGGGAGGAATGAAGTCTTACTTGAGATCTCCTCGACCTGTGCACAGGCCGGCTGTTTTTTCTGACTTTTGCCAGATCATTTGTGGTCCTTCGATGCGGAAAGGAAAGGGAGAGAGAGAGTGTGAGAAAGAGCAGAAGAAGAAGAAGAAGAAGAAGAAGAAGAAGAAGAAGAAGAAGAAGAAGAAGAAGAAGAAGAAGAAGAGTTGGATTTATATCCCCCCCTTTCTCTCCTGTAAGGAGACTCAAAGGGGCTTACAAACTCCTTTGCCTTCCCCCCCCCCACAACAAACACCCTGTGAGGTAGGTGGGGCTGAGAGAGCTCAGAAGAACTGTGACTAGCCCAAGGTCACCCAGCTGGCATGTGTTGGAGTGCACAGGCTAATCTGAATTCCCCAGATAAGCCTCCACAGCTCAGTTCCTCCAGATTACAGTACACCTGCTCTTAACTACTACCGTGTTTCCCCGAAAATAAGACAGTGTCTTATATTAATTTTTGCTCCCAAAGATGCGCTATGTCTTATTTTCAGGGGATGTCTTATTTTTCCGCTCCACAGCTGCATGCTCTGGTGTTCTGTTCTACAGGCATGCTTCCAAACAAAAACTTTGCTATGTCTTACTTTTGGGGGATGCTTTATATTTAGCACTTCAGCAAAATCTCTACTACGTCTTATTTTCAGGGGATGTCTTATTTTTGGGGAAACAGGGTGTGTGTGTGTGTGTGTGTGTGTGTGTGTGTGTGTGTGTGAGAGAGAGAGAGAGAGAGAGAGAGAGGGAGAGAGGGAGAGAGGGAAAACCAGTTTATGGACCTCAAACCCTTTTGTTCCACATAACAATACAAGCAATATTATGCCAATTAAGTGCTTAGGCATAAATTGTGCTCATGAGCAACAAACCTCATGAAAGAGGTGTTTTCTTAATATACAGATCAGAAAATATTCTGGATCATTACAGGTCAAGAAAAAAAACGGAAGTTCCCTTTTGTGCATATTACGGGTCCATGGTTATTCATCGTGCAGTCCTGTCGAATTGCTCCAGTCTAAGCCAACTGAAACCAATTAAAAAAAACACTGGAGTAACTATGTATGGGACTGCACTGTCAACGGACAGGAGAACAGGACTTTTGAAGTGCAACTAGATTTCAAAATATCAGTTTATTTTTCAATCTCATGAAAAAAAAAATGGAAGAAACACAAAACACAGCCTAGAAAGCAACCCGCTAAGAAACTATGCCACTTGTAACTTACAAGTAACTTTTAATTCTGAAGGTGATCTTTATGGTTCACAATAAATGGCCCCTTCCGCACATGCAGAATAATGCACTTTCAATCCACTTTTAGTACACTTTGCAGCTGTGCGGGGTAGCAAAATCCACTTGCAAACAATTGTGAAAGTGGATTGAAAGTGCATTATTCTGCATGTGCAAAAGTAATACACGGGGGGGTGGGGGGCAGATCCCCAACCTGAGTAGTTTACATCCTGACTGATGACACCTACCTTTGAAAGCAAGAAGGCAGCTGTGGTTAGTATGTACAAATGCAGTCACCCATTCCTAGTTTCTAACTGGACGTGGCTGAATTGCTGACCAATCTTTTGTACGGCTAGTCAGAAGTTAGTCCTGCTGAATTTGCTTATTCCCAAAGAAATGTGGATACCTGACTATCAGAAACAATAATTAAAACATACTTACCTAGGAAACGCAGAGGGCTTCTTGTTGCACGTATTAGAAAACTAAATCTTTTCTGCTGGTTTAGCCAGCCTGCATAGAGAGAGATGCAATCTGTAAAGGAAACGCAACAGTATCAACAGTATCGTGAGTACGGCAGGAAAACGATAATTTCCTCTTCCCAGCCTCTGCAGGCAACCTGGAGTTTTAGGCCGACATGTGGAGCAGAAACAGAGAGATTTATCAGCAGTTTCACCTTCCGTTAGATCGTCCCCTTCAGTGATTCTCCAAGTGACATGTCTTTGGCATTAATAATCAGAAATCTAAATCATCTGCTGAAGGCTTAGCGAAGGTCCCTGAACTTCTTCCACACCCAATCCCCAACTCCACTAGTGCAACCATTTTTTTTCTTATCTAATCTCGGTAGGTATGCATCTGAATCAACGAGCGCATAAAAATGCAATGGTTCATGTTGGTAGCTGAGATGAGATACTTGGATTTTGAATTATTTTAATCCCGTTGAGTCAAAGGGCTCGGCTTCGCATGCATTCAGGAGTGTTTACTTGGAACCAAGCCCCGACACATTTTAATACTAATTCCAGCAGGAAAACGACCCCAGAGTCCACTGCAAAGCACATCAAGTACCAGTTCTGCAAAACAGGTCATGCTTTTAAACAAGATAGCTGAAGTAACATGAATCTGTATCTGCTCTCAAAACAGCAGTACACTTAACAGTATAAATAATTCCCTTCTGTAACATCCATGCTACTGCGAGCATTACGGGCGTTTCCCCTAACTTTACCTTTGTAATCGCTGTCCCTTTGCTGCGCCGGGCTACTCTAAAGCAGTGCATGCTCTGGTAACTGTGGCGTTTATACCCCACGCACCTTGCAAGGGCGTCATTAAAAGGCCAAGCCGTTTCGAGGAGGCGCCAGGGGATACCTGCGCGGCCATGAGGGGCGCTGAGAGCTGGCAGCGTCGGGCCAAGGCTGCGTGCTGTCGGGCTGTTCCCCCCTGTAGTGGGGAGGCCCTGGGATCTCCAGCTATTTGAGGAGAGGAAGTAGTCTTGGCGAGGGCTTAAAAGGTAAGTGGGGAAAGGGCCACAATATGATGTGCGGACAGTACAGAAGTAAAACGTACTTTGGTGCTGAAACTAACACTGGAGTGAAAGAACGGCTCTTCGATTCAGTAAGTACACTGTCACATAAGAACTTAGGAAGAGCCCTGTTGGATCAGACCAGCAGTCCAGGTAGTCCAGCATCCTGTCTCACACAGCGGCTGACCAGTTCCTCTGGAGGCCCAGCAACAGGGCACAGAGGCTGAGGGCTTCCTCTGATGTCATCTCCTGGCACTGGTATTCCAGCCATCATTTATCTACATATCTAATCCCATATGTGTCCAGTGGTGGGATCCAAAAAGTGGCGTAGCGCCAATGGGGCTGGGCGGGGCACGACAGGGGCGTGGCCGGGCATTCCGGGGGTGGGGCATTAATAATTTCTCTGTTACTGTAAAAAACTCTGAACTTGTAAAAAAAAGTTCCTAATTTCCAGCTGGTATCTTTCTGTCCGTAATTTAAACTCATTATAGCAAGTCCTATCGTCTACTTCCAACAGAAACAACTACTTCTCCTCTAATTGACTGCCTGTCAAATACTTAATACTTTCAAATCCTTAATTTTGTTTCTAGAAATCAAAAGAAGGATACTTTCCTTAAACAAGGGACTTTACCATATTTCTAAAACATGTTTTTAAAACAGCCCAACTGGGAGAATTATCCCGTTTTCTACCGTCGCTAACCAGCCAAATAGGAAACAACAGGACTTTATGATTTTTGGACCTAATGGAATTTCTAACGGAAAAGCAGACCCAATTAGTAACCCCCTCTCGGCACACACAAATTATTAGTAACCCACTCTCGGGAACTGGTGAGTACCTGCTGGATCCCACCTCTGTATGTGTCCCTTGCCTGCGGATACTTAAATTCACAGATGTGGGGCATACATACCCCAAACAGATGGTTCTGTAGACCTGGGGACCCCCCAGGTCCGCAGGAAAAAAATGGTACGGGGGGCCATGAGAAAGGGTGCGTGGGGAAGGCTCAGCAGACTTCTCTGATTGGCTGACAATCAGTGAGTGCGTGAGGAACTGCACGCTGTTTTGAGGGGGACTGATGTGAGCCTCAGTACATGGTTGAGAGAAAGAGGGAGAGAGGGTGGGAACTTGGAGAACCCGTAATGGGCACAGAGGAAGGGGGAGAGCCTTTGCCCACTTATCTCCACCAGTTTCTTGCCGGTCTTCACTTGTGTGGTATATTTGCCTGTGGTAACAAGACAATCCTCGGGTCCTTGAAACTTGTATGGCAGCCCCTATATTGCTGGCTTTTATGCCCCAGGTCAAAACATTCTTATCCACTTAAGCTTTCAATTACATTTTGTCTCCATGCCTAAATCTCCCCCCACTTCTATGCTAATTTTATACTGCTAGTTTGATTAGTTGCTGTTTTAAATAACCAGTAATGTGTATTATTGTTGTTGTTTTGGTCTACTGGGTTATTTTGCTTTAAGAACATAAGAACATAAGAACAAGCCAGCTGGATCAGACCAAAGTCCATTTTGTAGACTTCAATCATATCCCCCCTCAGCCGCCTCCTCTCCAAACTAAAGAGTCCCAAACGCTGCAGCCTCTCCTCATAGGGAAGGTGCTCCAGTCCCTCTTAACTTCATCCTTTTGTTGCCCTTTCTCTGCACCCTTTTTTCTATCTCCCTCAATATCCTTTTGAGATGCGGCGGCCAGAACTTGGACACAGTACTCTGGGTCGCATACCACTGCTTTATTGAAAGGTTAAGGGCACTGACAATCTTTGCAGTTTTATTATCAATTCCTTTCCTAATGATCCCCAGCATAGAGTTTGCCTTTTTTACAGCTGCCATGCATTGAGTTGACATTCCCATGGAACTATCAACTCAAGACGCCTAAATCCCTTTCCTGGTCTGTGACTGATAGCACTGACTCCCTGTGGAAGGCGTGTGTATGTGAAGTTTGGATTTTGCCCCTCATGTGCATCACTTTACATTTTGCTACATTGAACCTTGCATTTTGCCATTTCTTTAGCCCACCTCACCTAATTTATCAAGGTCCGCTTTGGAGCTCTTTCAAGTAATCCTTTGTGGTTCTCACCCACCCTACATAATTTGGTATCATCTGCAAACTTGGCCACCACGCTACCCACCCCTACTTCCAGGTCATTTATGAATAGGTTAAAGAGCACTGGTCCCAAAACGGATCCTTGGGGGACACCACTCCCGACATCTCTCCATTGTGAGAACTTCCCATTTACACCCACTCTTTGTTTCCTGTTTCTCAACCAGTTTTTAATCCATAGGAGGACTTCCCCTCTTATTCCTTCATTGCTGAGTTTTCTCAACAGTCTCTGGTGAGGAACTTTGTCAAAAGCCTTTTGGAAATCCAAGTAGACAATGTCCACCGGTTCACCCCTGTCCACATGCCTGTTTACACCCTCAAAGAACTCTAGTAAGTTTGTAAGACAGGATTTGCCTCTGCAAAAGCCATGCTGACTCTTCCTCAGCAGGTCTTGCTTTTCTACATGTTTATAATTTTATCTTTAATGATAGGTTCTACTAATTTACCAGGAACAGATGTCAAACTGACTGGCCTGTAATTTCCCGGGTCCCCCCTAGAACATAAGAACATAAGAGGGGGCGGGGCTTTGTTTGAAATACTATTCTGTTGCTATTTATTTATGTAGATATTTATCCCCCACTGTTTTTCCTAACGGGGACCCAAAGCAGCATACAATATTGTTCCCTCTCCTTCCTGTTAAGTTGAGAGCAAGACACTCTAGTTGAGTGATGGCGAACCTTTTCGAGACCGAGTGGCCAAACTGCAATCCAAAACCCACTTATTTATTGCAAAGTGCCAACACGGCAATTTAACCTGAATACTGAGGTTTTAGTTTAGAAAAAAACGGTTGGCTCCGAGGCATGCGTTACTCGGGAGTAAGCTTGGTGGTCATTGGTGGCTTTGCTTTGAAGCAACTGTGCAACTCTTCCAGCGGGTGAATTACGACCCTAGGAGGGTTTACTCAGAAGCAAGCCCCATTGCCAGCAACCGAGCTTACTCCCAGGTAAAGGATCGCGCTTTAGTTCTTCACATGAAAATCAGTGGGGTTTAACAGCACTTAACAGGGTTACCTGCACTGCTTCCCCAAAACTTAGATTTAATGCTAATAATCGAGCCCAGTGGCTCAGGCCAACCTAGATGTGTGTGGGGGGGGGGAACGACTCTGTTTGCGCGTGCCCACAGAGAGGGCTCTGAGTGCCACCTCTGGCACCTGTGCCATAGGTTCGCTACCACTGCTCTAGTTATTATACTTTGTTAGCTACCTCAGTCAGTTTATAGAAAGCACAAAATATAAATCTTCTAAAGAAATAAATTAAGCCAGCATAGCAGCTGGAATAATTTACCTAACGCATCTGTTTGTTGACCCTGCCAGTTCCAGAATTAGTTTGCAAATCAGTGATTTATTGAGTTGTTGCGGGGGCAGGGGGGGGAGGGGTTCTCCTTAGACCAGGCATGTCAGTTGGATGTATATGAATGATGTAAAACTGTGCTGAAGGAAAAGGGGCTAGGCCAAAATCCACAAGCTGAGGGTCTGGCAGATGAGCTAATTCTCCCACAACACAATCTTGCATCAGAGCTGGCCTTCTGTGTGAAATATTATTCTGAAGATTATAAACAAAATGTCCAGCTTCATTCCTCTCTCTTCAAAACAAGCGCGTATGTTCCAAAAATATTTGCACTCAACCTCCGGGAAAAAAGGGCAACACTATGAATAAGTTTTTGGAACACCCCCAAGGTGTGTTCTCTTTAATCAGTTTCAGCTTGCAGAAAAGAACGTGGTTAGAAACCCAGAAAAGAGAAACATGGGAACTCTACAGAGTGCTATATCCTTGTTGTTATAGTGGTAGGATCAAAAATTTTTAGTAACAGGTTCCTCGCCAGCCCCCCCCCCTCAGCAAATGGGGCAGAGGCGTACCTAGGCAAACCTGAGCCCTGGGCAAAACCTGAGTTGGATGCCCCCCCCAATTGGGCAGCCACCCCACCACTACCCCAAAAAATTTTTTGCACCAGGTCATTTCTAAATCATTATCGCATTATAGAAAATACCCCAACTCACAAATCTGAACACAGCAATGGTGAAACACACAGGTTCTTTGAGAGAGACTGGTGAGATAAAAGGTACGAAAGGCTGAGAATCCATGAATTGCAGTACCTGAAAGGGATTAACCCAGTTCAGGGAGTTACATTATCAGTCGCAATTGCTATATGGAACCTTCACGTTCAAAGGCAGTGTGCCTCTCGGGGAGGCGAGGGCGTGGAGATGGAAAAGCGGACTCAATTAGTAACCCCTCTCAGCACACACAAATAATTAGTAACCCACTCTCGGGAACTGGTGAGAACCTGCTGGATCCTACCTCTGGTTATAAACCAGTTAGTGTCGGGTTGTTTCCCCACAAGTATTTCCCCCCACATGTAACACAGAATGTCCCCACTCTTTGAGGGAGCTTCCACATGACAACATGCTCCTTCTGAAGCATGTGTCAGGAAACTGAAAATTGGGGGAGGGGTGCCTATGAGTGGAGGGTTCATGTGGACACTCTTCATTCCCCTTCCCCTTGAGACGTTCAATGAGCTTGAATTAGTTTTGTTCTTGTCCCAGTGTCAGAAGAGTTGGTTTTTCTAAGGAGACTCAGAGCAGTTTACAATCACCTTCCCCTCCCCACAACAGACACCTTGTGAGATAGGTGGGGCTGAGAGAGTTCTGAGAGAACTGTGACTGGCTCAAGGTCACCCAGCAGGCTTCATGTGGAGGAAGAGGAAGAGTCTGGATTTATACCTCACTTTTCTCAATCGTAAGGAGTCTCAAAGCGGCTTACAAACTCCTTCCTTCCATCTCCCCACAACCAGTGGTGGGATTCAGCAGGTTCGCACCACTTCGGCAGAACTGGTTGTTAAAAGGGTGCCTGTAAACAATCAGTTGTTAAATTGGGGTGCTGTGTGGTTTCCGGGCTGTATGGCCGTGTTCTAGCAGCATTCTCTCCTGACGTTTTGCCTGCATCTGTGGCTGGCATCTTCATAGGATCTGATGTAGGAAAGGAAAGTTGTTAAATTATTTGAATCCCACCACTGCCCACAGCAAATACCTTATAAGGTAGGTGGGCTGGAAAGAGTTTTGAAATTAGTGTGACTAGCCCAAGGTCACCCAGTAGGCTACACATGGAGGAAAGGGGGGAACAAACCAGGTACGCCAAATAAGAGTCCGCTGCTCATGTGGAGGAGTGGGGAATCAAACCCAGTTCTCCAGATTAGAGGCCACCACTCTTAACCACTACACCACACAAGGTTACATCGAAGGTCTTCACATAGGCTTTTCTGTTCTGACACAACAGAACAAAAGGGGAAAGGCCCGGAATGGGGGTGCACCCAATGAGCAGCATGGGGAATATGGTCTACAGATCCTGCTCTCATCCAGCTCACTGTGATTGTGGGCATCTTTTCCCATTCCTCTTCAATATTCAATGGACAATAATCCCAGCTGGGAATTGTGATTTGCAGGGTGAGGGTCCCATTACACATTACATAATCCATGGGGGTTCTGTCAACTTAATCTGTTTTATGGCCCTGTATGATAGGCGAAAGAGCCGTGTGGTGTAGTGGTTAAGTGCTTGCACTGCCACTCACACGGTCAGGAGTTCGAGCCCCCTGTAGGTCAGATATCCTGACAGCTGGCTCACGGTCAACTCATCCATCCATCCATTTCTTGATTGGTAAATGAGTACCTAGCTCATCGCTAGGGGATAAAGAATAGCTGGGGAAAGCAATGGCAAACTACCCCACAAAAGAGGCTTGCCTATAAAATCACTGCTCGCAGTGGTACCCCAGGGTCGGACATGACTGAAGGGGAAAATTTACTTTATGATAGGCGAAGAGAACAGAGGAGTCACACTGTCCTCCCACAGAGAGGCTGCCAAGAGCAGGGAGTCTATTCTTCCAATTGTTTCCTCCAGTTGATAAGGAAATGGCTTGCCCAGCCAAAGCCAGAAGAGTAATTCACCAAAAGACATCACGTACAGATGTTTTAAAATGTTTAAAATGCTGTTCTTTTTATGGAAGGTGGTGTTTTGAGTCTCAAAAGTAAGACCTCTAGCAGGCAAACAGGGACGGGGCTGTCAAACTCTGTAGCAATCCCCCTCAACGCCTCTAATTCCATATATACCACTGGTAATTAGAGAGTAGGCAAGTCTGAGCTCTCCCCAGAAAGTAAAATGATTACACTGAGGCTATAGTTTTTTAGTCACATCATGAGAAGACAAGACTCAACGGAGAAGATACTGCTGTTAGGGAAAAGTTGATGGCCATAGAAAAGAAGACTCAACAAGAGATGGATTCACTCAACAAGAGAAGCCATGCCCTTCAGTTTGCAGGAGCTGGTCAAAAGCAACTTGTCTGCGCTTCACACACACACACACACAAAATTAGAGGGTAGTTTAATGGTGCCATCAACTGGCTAACATCAAGTTAAATAATAAACCAAAGTTAAGAAAACACAGAGTGCGTCCTGAGCACACTCCTATTCACCTACGCCTCTGCAACCAGAAGCCAAATGCGGGCTCAGGAGCAGTTGCATAGTTACACAGAATGTCAAACCCGAGGTCTGGGTAGTGTATAATGAGATTCTGAGTGTAACCAGGAGAAATAAAAAGAGTGAATCAGTCAGCTAGAGATAAAAAGTAGGTCATGGCTGATGGTGCAAATTAAAGTAAAAAAATCTTCAGATCCTCTGAAGATGCCAGCCACAGATGCAGGCGAAACGTCAGGAGAAAATGCTACTTAGAACATGGCCATACAGCCTGGAAACCATACAACACGCCGGTGATTCCAGCCATGAAGCCTTCGACAATACAAAGGAAAAATATATTTTCTCAGTTAAAATCCCCAAAATTCCCTATGGCTCATTCCGCACATGCAGAATAATGCACTTTCAAACTGCTTTCAGTGCTCTTTGAAGCTGTGCAGAATAGCAAAATCTACTTGCAAACAGTTGTGAAAGTGGTTTGAAAACGCATTATTTTGCGTGTGCGGAAGAGGCCTATGTGTTTCACCAGGAGGCTTCTTCAGGGTTAGTCTTGCAGTAATTCTCCAAAAAGAGTACAAGGTCAGTAGCCAGTTTGCACAGTGTATAATGAGAACCTGAGTGTAAACTGTGGCTTGCTGCGTATTCATAACACCGAACTAGGGCTTGCTGAACCCTTGGAAACAAATAACTCTAATTGTGAGAAAGAGTGGATCACACAAGCTGGCCTTGTTCCTATACCATGCTCATAGCTGCAGACCCTTCACTGGACGTGAAGCTCAAACAACATCATCCCCCAAAGCTTGGAAAGGCACCTAGCGACCTTTCCGTTCCCTTGAAATATAAGAGGAAGAAAATGGTACTGAAATGTAAATAGGACTGCTGCCACTGCTGCTGTATAAAGACAACATAAACACACATCTGAAAATAAAACTGGTGTTTCTGAGTCAAGGAAGAATTCCAGCTTCCTTCTTGAAAGTAATGAAAGAGGACAGTTAGGCCACGAGGAATGTTATTTATAGTAAACAACCCTCCAACCTGAAATTTACTTATTCCAACATAAAACACAGGAAGCCACACAGCCAGTGCTATTCCAGTACCAGACTGTTATCAAAACACGCCAGACACAAGGAAGAGCACTGAGAATTTCTTGATGAGCTGTTTTGATGCACACACATCACAGCTAAACACTGTTTTCTTGGAGCATCTGCCGTATCGGCTTAAAAACTCACATGAAGTACCTTAAAAAGCCTGGAATATTACAGCTCCTACACTTAGAAGACCATGTTGAAAAATACCCGTTGCGGCAGTAGAAAAGAGGAGGAGTCCAGTAGCATCTGAAAGACTGACAGAGTATGTAATAAAATGTAAGCTTTATTGTTTGTAGCCAGACACTATTACAATGTAGGATCCCTATGCAAATATAGGACCATATATAGCAATAAAACAACATATTAAAATATTGCCCTGGTAGGCCCCCTCCGCTCCTCAGAGTAGGACCTACTTGTGATCCCTGGCCCAAAAATGATCAGGCTGGCCTCCACGAGGGGCAGGGCCTTTTCAGCCCTGGCCCCTACCTGGTGGAACAGGCTCCCTAGGGAGATCAGGGCCCTGCGGGACTTACAGGGTTTCCGCAGGGCCTGCAAGACGGACCTGTTCCGCCAGGCGTTTGGCCAGCCTGGTTAAAAATACATCTACCGTGTCATCTGGCCTCCAGTGGGCACAAGGGGGAGAGGGGGGTAGCCAGACGGCGTCCACATTTTTAAATGGGTTCTGTTTTTATGTAATTGGTATTTAAATTATGTTTTAATGTATGTTTTAACCTGTTGTGAACTGCCCTGAGCCCTCAGGGGGAGGGCGGTATATAAAACTAATAATAAATAAGTAAAATAAATAAATAAATAAAACAGCTATAAAGCCCTACTGAGCTCTATCAGCTGGGTGCCCAGTTATTAAATGTTTATACATTGTTTTGTTGTACAGATAAATTTGGAATAGGGTGGCTTTGCAGCCAAAGCAAACAAAGACATGAAATAGGTGATGATGGGATTAATATCAGCTAAAGGGTAGCCAACCTATGGTGCTCCAATTGGCCATGCTGGCAGGGGCTGATGGGAATTGTAGTCTATGAACATCTGGAGCACCATAGGTTGGCCACCCCTGACTAAAGAAATACCAACTTAGAGTCTGGTGGTAAATTTTGACACATTAGCCATTTTGTTATAAAATAAATCCTTGGCTCCTTATACAATGTCTGGCATTTCCCTTACAAAGGGAACAACTTGCCTGCCCCCATTTCTGTATCGCTCCCCCATCCAATCCAAGAATGAAGATGGTGTGTGTGTGTGCGTGTGTTAGCCCTTTAAATGTAATATAGACAGTGGCGGGATCCAAAAATTTTAGTAACAGGTTCCCATGGTGGAGGGATTCAAACAGTGGCGTAGCGCCAATGGGACTGGGCAGGGCACGACGGGGGCATGGCCGGGCATTCCGGGGGTGGGGCATTAATAATTTCTCTGTTACTGTAAAAAAAAAGTTCCTAATTTCCAGCTGGTATATTTCTGTCCATAATTTAAACTCATTATAGCAAGTCCTATTGTAACCCCCATGCCCAGAATGGGTTGGCCCAGAATGGGGTGGAGACTCGGAGCAGCAGAGAGGCTGAAAGAGCTCTTTTGCAGAAGAACAAGGCTACCAGACTCGGACCTTGATTTCTATAAGCCCTTAACCCCTTGTTAAGGTAATTTTAATATTGTAGGGAAGTACTGGGAAGGTAGTTGTTTGTTTGTTTTGCTGTGTTGTAAATGTTGGAGTTTATTGTTTCAGGGTTTCTTTTGTGGTTGTAATGGGTGAGAGTTCTCCTGGAGACCTTCATCATGTTGCAACCTGTTCATCAAGCCCTTGGAGTCTTCAGGAGCCAGCCAACTTGCAAAGAAGATTTGGACTTGGCAATATCAGTAGACTGTAAATAGAAGGACTTGAAATGCAACCTGAACAGGACCTTGAATTGTAACGTTAAATGTTGATGTTTTAAAAGTGTTAATTGTAAAGAAAAGTAAACCATTTTGTTGTTTAAAAATTGTTGTTGCAACTCATTCCAAGTACTGCCCCACAGAACCCACAAGCTGAGGTTACACTATCGTCTACTGCCAACTGAAACTACTTCTCCTCTAATTGACTGCCTGTCAAATACTTAATACTTTCAAATACTTAACTTTGTTTCTAGAAATCAAAAGAAGGAGACTTTCCTTAATCAAGGAACTTTACCATATTTCTAAAACATGTTTTTAAAACAGCCCAACGGGGAGGATTATCCCGTTTTCTACCTTCGCTAACCAGCCACATAGGAAACAACAGGACTTTATGATTTTTGGGCCTAATGGAATTTCTAACGGAGAAGCAGACCCAATCAGTAACCCCCTCTCGGCACACACAAATAATTAGTAACCCACTCTCGGGAACTAGTGAGAACCTGCTGGATCCCACCTCTGAATATAGATATTCCTTATATCAATATTGTGCAGGTTGCTACCATTCTTTTTGTCTGGCATTTCCCTCACAAAACAAAAAGAATGGTAACAACCTGCACAATATCGATATAAGGAATATCGACATTACATTTAAAGGGCTAAAAAAAAATCCAGTCTTCATTCTTGGGTTGGATGGGCAAGTGTCCCGGAAGGAGTGAAGCCCTGAAGTGAGAGGAAACACTGGGATTTCCCTGCTCTCAATAACTGCAGAGCTTTTGGAATCAGCAGGGCTGTTCTGTACAGAAATCTCTGCCCCAACGGAAACATTTCCTCGCTGCAAGGCAGAGCAGCAGTGTATAATAAATAAATAATCAGCCAAAGTTTTAAATCCCATAAATTTCAGCAAACATGTCCTTAACGTTCCTTTCCACTGAAACAAGACTTAATTCATAAGAACATAAGAACAAGCCAGATGGATCAGACCAGAGTCCATCTAGTCCAGCTCTCTGCTACTCGCAGTGGCCCACCAGGTGCCTTTGGGAGCTCACGTGCAGGATGTGAAAGCAATGGCCTTCTGCGGCTGTTGCTACCCGAGCACCTGGACTGTTAAGGCATTTGCAATCTCAGATCAAAGAGGATCAAGATTGGTAGCCATAAATCGACTTCTCCTCCATAAATCTGTCCAAGCCCCTTTTAAAGCTATCCAGGTTAGTGGCCATCACCACCTCCTGTGGCAGCATATTCCAAACACCAATCACACGTTGCGTGAAGAAGTGTTTCCTTTTATTAGTCCTAATTCTTCCCCCCAGCATTTTCAATGTATGCCCCCTGGTTCTAGTATTGTGGGAAAGAGAGAACATTCCTGACTTTCGCTAGATCATGTCCTAAACATACACCGCTTCTGAACCCTCTATGAATTATTTTTCAGCATGGCTGGCTATCTTTCCCATTTTTCAGCACGGCTGGCGTCTGTCCCCGTATACAAACCCTGAGCCTTGCATCTTCTCTTCGCAATCCCTCTGGACAGCAAAGTGTGTTCTGCGTCAGCTCATTCTTTGGGGCGATGTCTGCATTCTGGAACGGGCTACCTTTGGAGCTCAAAACCTTGCATTCCTCGCATGTTTTCTGGAAAAGATCATAAGGCAGCCTTGTCCAAAAGAGAATGTTGTTCGTTTGCTCATTCAGTTTTACCTCACGCAGCAGCAGCAAGACAGCTGGGATGCTCTATTCTTCATTCACTGGTGACACAAATGCAGAAGCATTTAAACTGAAGATGGAGCATCTACACAGCAGCTGCTATAACCACGAGTGATTTTTTAAAGCCCTCAAGAAGCCCTTCAGTAGCCTGGTGGGGAAAATAACTTCCATGAGGGAATGATGGAAAGAAAATGGCACCAAAGTGCATAGAACCCTCAAAAATATGCACATTCCTGCCCAGTGTGCTAATGGGCTTGGAATCCATATTTTCCTGAAAGATCAGAATAAACTAGGTTTGAGAAAGAGCACAGCAAAGGTGAAAAGTAGACTATATGACAGGGGTGGGCAATTATTTTTTCCATGGGGCCGCATAAGAAACAGAAAATATTGTGGAGGGCCGGGCCAAAAGGCAGGGGGGCGAGGCGCTTTTGAAAGCCCCGCAGAAGCCGGCAGCCAAGGCAACCGACTTGTGCGGAGCTTTCGAAGGCGCCTCACTCCCCAGCAAGGCGGGGGGCGGGGGGCGAGGCACTTTTGAAAGCCCCGCAGAAGCCGGCAGCCACAGCAAGGCAGGGGGGCCAGTCAGGGTCATCCAGCGGGCCAGATGTGGCCCGCGGGCTGTATAATGCCCAGGTCTGCTGTATGAGGACATGTCATGGATGCTCTCCAAGGCACTCTAGATTGGAAGCAAGGGTAGAAAACACTCTGGAATCAGCCCTTATAATTTGGGCCCCGTGCAAACTGGAGTGACTGTCAGTCAGTTAGAGCCCAGGAAACTCCACTGGATGGGTGGTGGTGAGCCAGTCTCAATGTAACAAGGGGACTGAAAAATCTTCTTCCAACATACAGGGATTTGCAACTCTATATAAGATTGCATTGGGCTTTGGGGTAGAATTTGGGTAGGCTTAGGTATTGAATAAGAACAGTGGTAAAAGCCAGAAGCACCACATTGACCAGAGCAGTTTCTGAGAACCAGAGACTCAGGTAAATGAAATACCTACTCCTTTGAGTAGGTATTTACACCTGTATTTGGGTAACTAGGTCCAGTAAATGTTCTTGGGAAAGGCTTTTGTTTATGGCAGCCATTCTCAACCAGGGTTCCCTGGTACCCTGGGGTGTCGTGAGCATGTCCCAGGGGTACCGTGGCAACACTACCGCCCCGTCCTCATTTTTGTGGTGTCTCCCACCGGCACCAGCAAAGACATGGAGCTGGCCCATGGGGCAGGGCCTGCCACAAGGTCAGCAGCTACCACCACCCCCAGTGCTACCCTTCACCCTGGGAGGGGAAGTTGGGGTGGGGGTGGCAAGCAGGGGCAATGGGAGGGGAAGGTGAAGGGTGGCAGCAGGGGTACTGTGAGATATGAAGAGTGAGGTCAAGGGTACCCTTGAAAAGGTTGGGAAACACTGGTTTATGGTAAAGTTACAAAGCACAGAAGCCCTTGTTATAACTTCTGGGTTGTATCTGAGAGTCATTTTCCCATTTAAGCTGAAACTTTCCACACCTAAGTGTTGAAAATCTGTTTTTTCCCCTTCTGCTGTACAAAATGTGTTATTCAACCATGTCTTCTCTGTCCAGATGCCACCTTTGCTCCTCAAAGCAGTCCAATTTGGAAGCAAAGGTGGAAAAAAAACTGCTGTCCACACGGAAGCAGGCTTTATTGGACTCTTTTGTTGTACAGTGATTTGCTTGCGAATGTATAGACACGTTTGGACTCAGGTTTTACTGTGATTCGCCTTGCAGTGCTTCTTGAGCTATTTATAAACTGTTTAATAAATAAAAAGACACAAAATATACATTTTGCTGGGTTTTTTTGCTTTGTAACACATGCCTGTCTACCAGCTGGAGCAGGGACATAGATCTGTATTTAAGCAGCTGGTTTCCGGTGAAAGAACAGCCTAGAAATACAGGGCCAAGAGTAACATGCAGATAAATATTTGGGCTACAGTAGACCACGTGATATAAGATGCACCTGGAGCAATATGGACCCCAAAGATTTCTCCTGAAGTCCACAACCATTCTCTGTTTTATTTTGAATTTGCAAACGTGAACTGTTCACTGTACAGCAAAAGGCAACATGTAACATAGTGGATTTCGTACTGAAAATTCCAAGACAACTAAGGTCATTCTAAACAGTGTTAAACTCTTTTAATTCCCTTGAAGGCTTAGAAAACTGTAACTCTGCTTAGGACCTTTCTTTGGGAGGCTAACGGCCTTGCAATAATTTCCTGACTGCAGCACTCAAATGAAGTTACTAATTAGATTGATTTAAAAAAGAATCATAAGGGTATATTGCATTTTGTAAGGTAATACAGATCTAAATGGAAGCAATTGCGCGCACTCTCGATGATGTAGTTATAAAGTTAGCAACCTGCTTTTAGGATTTGCTCAGCCAGCAATCATTTGTAGCTCAATGCAGGCAAAGAGACAACACAAGACAGGATTCTTAACACAAGCTTTTAATTCTTGTATCGTTCTTATAATCCCTGCTTTAGTTTCTCTCCCCCCACCCCACCTTTCTTTTCTCCTTCTGCTCTACTTTCCTCTTTTCAATCTCAAGGTGTCTAGTCCACCCAGCAACAGACTACAATCTCCCTCATGGGACAAACTTCTAAACATTGAAATAAACAAACAGCTATTAAAATACAACACAATTTAATGCATACAGAGGCTGGAGACCTCCCACTATTGCAACTGATCTCCAGGAGTCAGTTCACCTGAAGAAAATGGCCACATTGGAAGGTGGAGTCTAAGGCATATACCCCACTGTAGTCCCACCGCTGCCATCGTCATGCTTCATCCTTAAAATCGGCAGGTATTTCCCAACCTGGAGCTGGTATAAGGATGTGTCACTGGCGTCCAAGATCAATATAATTCATGGCATAGAATTCCCCATTTCTATGTATGGGTCTGAAAACTGGGCAATGAATAAAGACGATGTGACGAAAGTTGGTTCCTTTGAAATATGGTGTTGGAGGAGAGTTTTCCAGATACTGTGGACTGCTAAAAAGACAAATCAGTGAGTTCTAGATCAAATCAAGCCTGAAATGTCCCTAAAATGACTAAACTGAGGCTATTGCAGTTTGAGAAGACAAGAGTTACTGGAAAAGACAATAATGCTAGGAAAATTGAAGGCAGCAAAACCTCAATAATTATAACGCAAACCCCCAATAATTATAAAGGAAGCCATGACCCACAGTTTGCAAGACCTGAGCAAGGCTGTTAATGACAGGACATTTTGGAAGTCCCTGATTAAAACCCAGTTTTGAATCCCCACTCATGGCATCAAAGCCCACTGGATGACCTGGGGCCAGTCGCACATTCTTAGAAGAGTTTGAATTTTTACCCCCACCCCTTTCTCTCCTGTAAGGACACTCAAAGGGGCTTACAATCTGTTTTCCTCCTCACCCCCAACAAACACCCTGTTAGGTGGGTGGGGCTGAGAGAGTTCCAAAGAACTGTGACTAGCCCAAGGCCACCCAGCTGGACTGTGTTGGAGTGCACAGGCTAATCTGGTTCCCCGAATAAGTCTCCACAGCTCAAGTGGCAGAGCGGAGAATCAAACCCGGTTCTCCAGATTAGAGCGCACCTGCTCTTAATCACTACACCACAGCTGCTTAGCCAAACCTACTGATGTGTCTAGGAATTCCCATCAGTTATGTCCTCCAAAGCCCTGGCCCAATGAAGGACTTATGAAGCAAGTTCACCCTACCTCTCGCTTGTTGTCCTTCATTGGGCCCTTCATTAAGACCAATGAAGAATTTATGAAGCAAAAGGTAGGGTTAGATAGATAGATAGATAGATAGATAGATAGATAGATAGATAGATAGAGCGAGCTTTGGAGGACATAACTGATGTTGGTCATTTATTCTATGGCTTGCGCTTCTCATGTACATTTTAAAAGCATTTACAAATCTGAAAAAGCAGGATATAAATACAGTAAAAAAAAGTTGTAAAAAAAAGATGATAAAACGGAGAAACAATAATAAGTCCCCACTGAAGCACAAATGATGCAAACATTGGGGGAAAAAGAAAGCCATTCCATGATGAACACTGCGATGCTTCTTCATTCATTCATTCATTCATTCATTCATTCATTCATTCATTCATTCATTCATTCATTCATTTTTAAATTTATACCCCGCCCATCCCCGTAGGGCTCAGAGCGGTGAACAACACAACATAACAGTATACATTAAATAGAATGCAGACTTGTAAAATAACATACATAAAACTATAAAATAAAAAAAGTTAAAGATGGCTACTTCCGGGTGGATAAGGCTTAAAATGTTGCGCCTGAAACTTGGTTCAGTTTTCAGATGGCTTTAACGCAACCCCCACCCCTCCCTCGAGAACTTCCAAAAAGGAAAAGAACAGAAACTCCACCGACCGCTCTAGCCCCAGCAAAAAAGCCCTCTCCATGCTCCCACTAAGCCGGAACTGGAAACGGGGGCATACCTTTGACCCCATCAGACCGGAAGAAGCCTGGGGGTGGGGAAAACAAGCGTGATGGAGGTAAGAGAGGTGGGGGAAGGTGGGCAGGGACCTGGCAGCGCTGTCACGCCTGTCACGGGAGGCAAGCTCAGGATGCAGACGTTCCGCGGAGGGGCTGCCGGGGCCCCCTCTCGTGCGCACGGGGGGCGGAGCCTCCCGGCTGCTTCCGGAGCGCGCGCCCCTCCTCCTGGCCCTCAGTGGTCTCTTTTTGAACTCAGACTTGTTTAGTGGAGGGGTTTGGGGGGGACATTGTGAGGCCCCCAAAGCCGAATGTCGCATATTAGGTGCGCCGTCCATCCAGGTGCCCCCCCCTTTCTCCATGGGCCCCAACGAGGCCCTCTCGCTTGGCTTGTGGCCCCCCACCCCACTCGGCAGGTGTCAGCCCCCGAGGTCGTCTCCTGGTACCCCAAATAGATCTCAAAGCTTCAGTCGTCAGTTTCCTGGGGGGGAATGGTAGCTTGGTGGTTGTGGGAGAAGCTGAAGTTCCTAGGAGCCCAGAGAGGGTGAGAGGTCTGAGAGATGTTATTTGAACTGTATTAAAAATGCATTTTATTGCACTGTGCTTGGCTCTTAACAATAGAAACTGGAGGCTTTCCCTGCAGGCACTGCCCTTCAATCCCCAGCAATTTCCCAAGCTAGAGTCTGCAGCCCCACCATGAATGCAAGTCATGAGCCCCTTGCCAACCTTTGTGGAACTTTTCTGCATTGGAACTGCTTTAACATTGCATTGTTTCTGCTTTATTATTTCATTGGTTCTCATATATTATATAGGTTCTGCTAGTACCTTATTAATGGTATCATTGTGTTGATTGCATCAACTTGCATTGTAAGCTGCCTTGAATCCCACTGGAGATGTGAAAAGGTGGACCATACACACAGTGAACAAACAGGATGGCTTTTGTAGGGTAACTGTTTCTTTAAATGTCCCTGCAAGTCTAAAGCTGGCATGTTGGAAGGGATTAAGCATCTCCTCCCTGACATGTTAGTTGTCTGCATGAAAGCAGAAGTATTTGGTCCTGTGAGAATCTACCTACCAAGTAGGACACCCTGGGCACAGCTTTACTAACTTAGAAGTAAGCTTCAGAAATGCCTTGGGAATTGTTTGTAGTTGTTTCTTAATTACGGACACTGCACACTGGCTGACCATTCATTGTGGAAAAGCTAGTATGCTTGTGGCGTTATCACTTCTGATTGCTAAACTATACTCAGAGGTGCATGCATGGCTTCCGTCTATGAAATTATGGCTCATGTTTAGTATCCTGTTGCCTCATTGAAATAATTGGTGCAGGTACTTATGTGTGACAGCATGTTCTGTTACAGGCCTGCACAGCTTATAGCTCACCAAGCCAGATGCTACCACTAGGGGTTCAAAAGATCTGCTTATTTGTTACCTACAGTTCCAGCATTTTGTCAGGCAGTGAACGGGCTACCTTAGTCTTTAGAAGCATCAAGTTGCGCGGTCCTGTTATGTTGACATGGCTCCAGTTTCACTTGAAAACATTGCTTTCTTTGAAAAAAATGGCATTTTTTTTCAGAGCATCTCAGTCCGTTTGTATGTACAACTATATGTATATTTTGAGCTTTTACAAAACTAGCTTAGCGTTGCTGTGGATTCCAGGGGGAGGGACTACTCTGGCCTGATTTTGGTGATTTACAAAAGTGTTGCTTACTAAGTTGCTCTTTAGCAACTGCCATCTTTTACATTCTGAAGTTAACTGGCATCAACTGATGCTCAAACAACACCCCTGGCTGTGCCCCAGTCATATATAAAGGGGAGAGGCGTAATTTCCCTCCTTGAAGCCCCTTTTCTCCTTGGTGGGTTGACTTCCAGTATTCAAGTGAAAGGCTGCAGGGAGGCCAGGTGTAGGAGGGAGAGATGAACTTCCCTCTCTGTGCATCCCATAGAATCCACCTGCTTTCACCTACCCACATTTTTTTATACAAAGGCTGGATTCAGTGGGGCGTACTTCCAATCAAACATGCCTACAACATGCCTACAACTACAACTTAAGGTTTACACATGACTACTCCATAACTATAGGTCCAGATGGTGTGATTATGCAATTCCATTTATGTGCATGTTTCTTTGTGGCATAAGCACAAAAAAAAGGTCTCTGCCCTAGTGAGCTCACAAAGATGGGGGTCCTTAAAGCTGTATGGACTCTGACTCAACAGTGAACAAGATGGCACCAGTTAGAGAAGGAAGGGACTGCTCATGGCAACTCCTACCTTTGAGGATGCTTTAGAACAGGAGTCTTCAACCTATGGCCCTCTAAATGTTTATGCACTATGATTCCCATGAGCTCTGCCATTCTGGCAGGGCTGATACGAATCATAGTCCATTGAACATCTGGAGAGCCATAGGTTGGAAACCCTTGCTTTAGATGACAGGAGTGAATAATCTTCCTACATTGGATTTGTCAACAGTAAAGTAGGTGTGTACGGTTGTCATTTTACATTGACTGGGTTTTTTCCTCCACTTGTAAACTGGAGGTCATAATATTTATCTAGTTTTCGATGATGTTTTTGAATGTAAAGTGCTTTGAACATGTTTGTCGCCATATGAGTTTGTGATCCATTCTACAAATGAATTGTAACTGTTTAAATACAGCGTAGTAGGAATTTCACTTTCATTGGAAGGGCGTGTGTTGAGGAAGTTAAAGATCTAGTTCAGTGATGGCGAACCTATGGCACAGGTGCCAGAGGTGGCACTCAGAGCCCTCTCTGTGGGCACACGCAGAGTCCCCCACATCTAGGCTGGCCTAGGCTCGATTATTAGCATTAAACTTAAGACCTAGTTTTGGGGAAGCAGTGTAGGTAACCCTTTTAAGCGCTATTAAACCCCACTGATTTTCATGCAAAGAACTAAAGCTCGATCCTTTACCTGGAAGTAAGCTCAGTTGCTGGCAGTGGGGCTTGCCTCTGAGTAAACCCTCCTAGGGTCGTGATTCACTCATGTGAAACGTTGCACGGTTGCTTCAAAGCAAAGCCACCGACTACCATCAAGCTTACTCCCGAGTAACGCAAGCCTTGGAGCCAACTGTTTTTTCTAAACTGAAACCTCGGTATTCAAGTTAAATTGCCGTGTTGGCACTTTGCGATAAATAAGTCGGTTTTGGGTTGCAATTTGGACACTCGGTCTCGAAAAGGTTCGCCATCACTGATCTAGTTCCTGTAACAGCTATTTAAATTAATAATTTTAGTTTTTTAAGAAAAATTAAAACTGCAGCTTTCAAATCCAGTTAGTTTTAAGACGTGATTTTTGCATTTCAGCTTATAGCTTGTGTTTCTTCAGAGTCAAAGACCTAGTTGACTTCAACAGCTTGAACTTTATTTACAGGCTGTCAGTAAAGATGAAAACAGTTAAGAATCTTGCTCAGAAAACCACCTCTTGCATAAGATAATGGTGCTTGAAAACGCTGAACTTTGCTTTCCTTGTGGATGTAAAAATCAACAAAAAGGTAGGTTTTAAAGAGTGTGTATTAAATTTCTGTTTCAGCATTCACAGACAGAACTTCAATCTACTCTCATGTTGCTGTGAAGGTACCTTAAATGGAGAATATTATATTCCGTCTCAGAAAAAGATGTTAGTAGGGTCACTTGAGGTGCAGTGGTCAAGAAAATCGCATGCTTCCACATTAGAATGTAGCCCTGAACAAATATGAGAATTATTCATTTTTCCTCACTGCCTTTGTCAAAAGCATTATTTTGTGCATTATTGAACATGGTACTTTGATACAAGTGCAATTATAGTTAATTGAATGATTATCATCAATACCTGCCTGTTGGGTGGGGTGGGGTTGGGTGGGGATCACAGCTAGTTAGACACCAAGACCCAGGTGGGGCATTCTACAACAAAGAAGGTCCGGCATGTTGAGTTCTATGTTGGAGAAATACACAACGCTACTAACATCTTTTCCTGAGACAGACTGTAGCACTGACTGAGGCATTTTTTGAGGAATTGTTTGTTCCAGGAGAAATCATCGTTTTGTTTTACACATCTTTTAATACACTTTGGTAGGAAAGAATAATTGAGGATTTAATTCTGTCTCCCCAAGTAATAATAAACAGGCAGGCCCCTGTATGGATGGCAAAAACTTCACAGTGGGGCCATCCACAGATAAGGTACAGCTCTCTAGATGTGCAAGGAACATTGCTGGCTTGCAGAAAAAATGTGGCCTGGTAATTAATCAAAAGGATCAACGATTCAACCTGCGTGATGTAGTGTTTAAGAGCAGGTGGACTCTAATGTGGAGAACCGGGTTTGATTCCCCACTCCTCCATGTGAGCAGTGGACTCTTATCTGGTGAACCAGATTTGTTTCTCCACCCCTACATTTCTGCTGGGTGACCTTGGGCCAGTCACAGTGCATTCAGAACTCTGTCAGCCTCACCTTCCTCACATGGTGTCTGTTGTGGGGAGCAGAAGGGAAGGAGTATCCAAGCTGCCTTGAGTCTCCTTACAGGAAGAAATGTAGGGTATAAATCCAAACTCTTCTTCATTATCCTGATTTTAAAAACTTGAAACATTAGGTTTAGGTTTCACTAAAAGAGAGGCACACTGGGCTTCCCAGAGCAGGCTCTGGGGTATTCCACCTGGAAACCCACTCCTGACTCTGTTAACTAACACACACCCTCAGAGATTTCACTGTCCCATATCTAGGAGCTTTCTCTGCAGAGACCTCTGTGTGATTTAAGTGTTGCCCTATGTCACAGGTGTCATGCTGGCAGGGGATGATGGGAACTGTAGTCCATAACATCTGTTGGCTGTGAGTTATGTGATGATATTTCCCTAGGACCTTGGCTCAGGCTTCACATTCAGCCTGGCCTTCCTAGTCCTTCACCAAAACCCGGCTCTCCAGCCACTTGAGAACCAAAGTTCTCTCCTTCTCCCCTTTACTTCTTTCTCTCCCTCCTCTCGAACACCCACGCTCTGGCTTTTTAAACAGCCCCAGCCAGCCCCAGCAGTCCCAGCCAGCCAATCAGATGGAGCTCCGAGTTAACTCCTTATATTCCTTTTGCTCAGACAGAACTACACTTTAAAATTAACCCTTGATCAGCAGTCTATCACACCCATGTTTCCGGAAGGTTCTGTGTACGCCAGTATTGTACTGGACGAGCTTTCCTCCAGTATTGCGTTATAATTAGTCTTATCATGGTGAAATGAGTGTGAAGAAGGTTATACTTAACTCTTCCTGATTTCTGACACTTCTTGCTGTCAGTCATCCTTGGCTAAAGGATATAACCAGTCTAACCTGAACTTGTATATCGCAAGACATGCGGTTCTTGCGGGGCAGCTCCCCTTTTTGATGTCTCAGTTTGCAACTTCAGATGAATCTCATGAATATCATGCCTTGACATGAGGCGGGGCCTGTCAGGTGTTAGAAGATTTAAGCCATGGGGAACTGATGGTATCTGAGATAAAGGCCCGCACATGCAGAATAATGCACTTTCAATCCACTTTCTCAATTGTTTGCAAGTGGATTTTGCTATTCCGCTCAGTAGAATCCGGCTGCAAAGTGCACTGAAAGTGGATTGAAAGTGCATCATTCTGCATGTGTGGAAGGGGCCAAAGACTGTCATGAAAATATTGATGTCATAGTGGAGATCAGTGAATTTTTATCCAATCTAGAACAATTTGTTTGGATGGTTGACCATAAACTGGACTTTTAATTTAATCCCTCTCTTTCACTGGATGCTTTTCTGAGCAGTCCTTTCTTGAAAGAACCTGTGTGTGTGTGTGTTGTGCTTTCTTTTGTCTTGATTTTACTTTTGTTTTGCAGATGTTTGATTTGAACGAACAAGCCGATGGAGCCTCGGCTGCCTCGGGAAAAGGTAAGCCTCTTCCTCAATTGATACTGCCGGTGGAATCGCAGCAACAGCACTTGCTTGACACTGCACTGATATTACATCAGCTGATCTTTGATCCCGCTCCGACGCTGTTTGCTCTCAGTCCTTGTGGCTGGTTTTTGCTGTTCAAATTATCCGAAGACCTTGACTGTTTTTCATTATTGTAGGCTGTTTACAAAAGCAAGGTTAAATGTATTCCCCATCAGAAAACTTTCTTGGTGGATTTACCGGTGTTCCCTATTCTCTTAGACCAGTGGTGGCGAACCTTTGGCACTCCAGATGTTATGGACTACAATTCCCATCAGCTCCTGCCAGCATGGCCAATTGCCAGGACACTGAAACCCAGCGGCACATTCTTTTACCTTGCAAGTTTTACCATTGTTAGCGCCAACAAAGGATTCTCCCCCTCTTGACAGTGGAAGTTCAGTACAGTCTTGCATATGCTATCTGTTAGAAGGTGGAAGTTCAGTACAGTCTTGCATATGCTATCTGTTAGAAGGTGGAAGTTCAGTACAGTCTTGCATATGCTATCTGTTAGAAGATGGAAGTTCAGTACAGTCTGAGTGGAAGTTCAGTACAGTCTTGCATATGCTATCTGTTAGAAGGTGGAAGTTCAGTACAGTCTGAGTGGAAGTTCAGTACAGTCTTGCATATACTATCTGTTAGAAGGTGGAAGTTCAGTACAGTCTGAGTGGAAGTTCAGTACAGTCTTGCATATGCTATCTGTTAGAAGATGGAAGTTCAGTACAGTCTGAGTGGAAGTTCAGTACAGTCTTGCATATGCTATCTGTTAGAAGGCAAGAACTTCGGGATCACACTGTAGATAGGAAAATTTTGAACAGAGGTATTCAGAATTAAAAATCAGAGAACCCTGGAACCTGACTTCCTGTATTAATAGTTTATTCATTTTATTAATTTGCAGAGCTTGTTTTATTATTTAGTGTGTTTTTTTTTCAGCCAGAAGCCTTTATTGGCATTATTATTATTTAGTTAATAGTACTTTGTTTGTAATTTGTACACAGTTGCTTGTGTGGGCCGGTTAACTGTAATAAACTGATACATAATTCATAGAAGATTTTCTACTATTTTACTCTTTTCTTGCAGGTGAAGATAGGAAAGTCAAGGAAGGTTCTTTGAGGCAGCAGAGCAGCAGGTGAGTGAGATAAAAGTATAATTGGAAACCAGCTGCATTCCTGATACCTCTTCAATGTATGGAAACATATGTGTTGAATTTGTTCTTGGATTTCTTCCCCACAACCCTTAGTAGCCTTGCAGGATAAATAAATCTTTGCTGGGTTTTATTAAAATATTGTGAAAAATCCCTGCCCTTGTGGATTCACACATACATCTTTGACCATTTAATTTTAGCGTTCTCTTTAATATTTTAGTAAAAATCTCACAGACCGCATTGTCACCCTATTATTTTAAGCATTCCGACCAAAGTAGCATATGGGTAAAACGTAGCAACAAAAGTACAATTACAGTCAGGCCGTTAGTATTTGAGTGTTTTCATTCATTGTCTGAGTGTAATAACTCAGAGGGTGGTAAGTAGGCCTGTCATTCCAGCAACCAGCGTAACCACCGGACTGATTGCTCAGTACTGAACTGAGAGACCCCTGCAGAGCTGTTGGCTCAGCCTCTTGGGATGAAGCCTAATGAGGAGGATCCCTTCATTCCCTTAAAGGACTGCAATCTCCTTCCCTTAATATGGGCTCCTCTCCCCAAAAACAGGCACCTTTGGTTATCTAATTTGTTTTTCGTTATTGATTGTTTGGTATTTTGGAGGTTTTGATTTGCTTAGCCATCTGCAGAGCATTGCCATGCTGCTTATGTTGTATCCCTTTAAAAAAAGCTAGTGTTTCCTTAATAGCCCAATCCGGAGGTTGGAGGGCAGGGATCATCTTGAGGCAGTGGTGCGGGCCCACACTGGCAAATTTGTCCTCCCTGGGGCACGTATCTTGGCAGAGGGGCAACTGTGCCGGCGGGCGGACCCCACAGGTCTCCGGGACGCCCGGAAGCAGTCCTGAGAGCGGTGTCAACCCTCCTGCACCACCACCAGTCCTGTCAGTGCAGTGGGGGCATACCAGAAGCGCTCCTGGGGGTGGACCAACATTAGTCAGCTTCTACCCGAGCTTTGTGGCCAGTTATGCTGCAGCCTAGGTGGCATAAGTCCATTATTCCCTATGGAGAGCTTTCTGGCAATGGGTTTGTTGTTTGTTTTTCTGCCTCCCCGCACCTCAAGAAAACCCTCTGGAGGCGGGCGGGGCCATGCAGCAACAACATCATCCCCAGCCGCCTGGGGCTCTGGAATTGGGCTTTAAGGCCGTTAAGAGCTCCTGACATGACCAAGGGAAGAAAGAACGGCAGGGGAGCAAATTCCGTTTTAAAGTTTATGCAAACCCAGCGAATGGAACAGTGTTTGGGCCGCTTCACTTGTTAGTTTGCTTGTGTGTAAAAACAAAACCCCTCAGAGAATGCGGGTTAATTTCTTCTGCTAGTTTTCGCAACAACAAATATTTTCAGAGTAGGGAGTGATTCATGAAGCTGTTGACTTCGTATTAATTAAAAGTTGTTTGTGGTAAGAGGGAGAAACCTCTTGTTGATAGACTCTCTTTTGTTTCCACACACGAGCCTGTTTCCTTGGTAGGAAAACGAGGGGTGGGTCAGACCATTGGACCAATCATGAATAATTTCTGAATCCTTTCCCCAAGAGAGTTGGCTTCTCTGCAAAGTTTGGGAAAGGACCTTGTGGTGGTGAAGGGCTATTGGCTTGAATTCATTACAGTTGATAATTCCATTGCACAAAGCATTTGAGGATTAGATTAATCTCCTTTCATTAAACGTCTTTTTGGTTAGAACCATCATGGTGGCTTCATGTCAGCCAGTGATAACTGATCATTAATTTCCAGATATGGCAACATTCTGTACAATCCATGATGAGTGCTCTATGTGTGTAATGTTGTATAAGTTGTGAAATATCTTGTGTTTTTACTAGCTGTCAGCATTTAGAATCCTGTGTACACTTTTCGGAGCAAGAAGAAGAAGAAGAGTTTGGATTTATATCCCCCCTTTCTCTCCTGTAAGGAGTCTCAAAGGGGCTTACAACTCCTTCCCCTTCCCCGCTCATAACAAACACCCTGTGAGGTGGGTGGGGCTGAGAGAACTCTGAAGGGAGTCCACAGGCTAATCTAGTTCACCAGATAAGCCTCCGCAGCTCAAGCGGCAGAGCGGGGAATCAAACATGGTTCTCCAGATTAGAGTGCACCTGCTCTTAACCACTGCACTGCAGTTTTGATGTATCACGGGTCAGCATAAGAAATTAAATGGGGATTTGGGGGGAGTTTTGCAGAAAATGCAGACAACACAGGAAAAAGTTTAGAAACTAAGAAATGCATAAAATATCTGTAGTATTGTATAATATCAATACATTTTATCTTTTAATACCTTCATTATACGCAATTTCTTTTCTAAAGTTAAAAGAAAAGAAAAAGAAAAAAATCAGACTTAATCTCTGGTACAAAGAGAGGGCCAAAATTCTTTACGTAGATTTCCAGATCGCTGGGAGTGCTGCACCCCTAACATCAGTGATGTGAAATGGTTAACAGTATTGTTAAAGTTTAAACTCTTATTTTTGAATCATTTTAAGATTCATTATGAAAGATAGTATATGTATGTAATGGGAGAGGGCAGGGTATATGCCACATTTAAAGGAAACTTAGAAATGTCAGTGGAGACTTAGTCGATAGTTCCATGGGAATGTCAACTCAATGCAAGGCAGCTGTGAAAAAGGCAAACTCTATGCTGGGGATAATTAGGAAAGGAGTTGATATTAAAACTGCAAAGATTGTCATGCCCTTATATAAAGCCGTGGTGCGACCGCACTTGGGAGTACTGTGTTTAGTTCTGGTCGCCACATCTCAAAAAGGATATCGAAGAGATACAAAAAGTGCAGAGGAGGGCAACGAGGATAGTTGAAGGATTGGAGCACCTTCCTTATGAGGAGAGGCTGCAGCGTTTGGGACTCTTTAGTTTGGAGAGGAGATGTCTGAGGGGGGATATGATTGAACCTATAAAATTATGCATGGGGTAGAAAATGTTGACAGAGAGAAATTTTTCTCTCTTTCTCACAATACTAGAACCAGAGGGCATTCATTGAAACTGCTGGGGGGAAGAATTAGGACTAATAAAAGGAAACACTTCTTCACGCAACGTGTGATTGGTGTTTGGAATATGCTGCCACAGGAGGTGGTGATGGCCACTAACCTGGATAGCTTTCAAAGGGGCTTGGACAGATTTATGGAGGAGAAGTCGATCTATGGCTACCCATCTTGATCCTCCTTGATCTGAGATGGCAAATGCCTCAGCAGACCAGGTGCTCCAGAGCAGCAGCAACAGCAGAAGGCCATTGCTTTCACATCCTGCACGTGAGCTCCCAAAGGCACCTGGTGGGCCACTGCGAGTAGCAGAGTGCTGGACTAGATGGAATCTGGTCTGATCCAGCAGGCTTGTTCTTATGAATAACAGTGGATTTTCTGGTCCAGCTCTGTGTTCAAATGGTTTTAATGCAGGGTGAAAGTGATAGGAATAATCTTGTTCCAGTAGCCTTTTAAAACGTTGAGCATCAGATGTTCTGTGTTGTTCTCCCTCTTAGGAAATCCCAGCTCTGTATATTGAAAGTTCTTTTTTTTTTTCTATTTAAGCGTACAGGAACCTGAGCCGGCCGGGCCTGGGCCATCTGTTATGCAGAACCGACAAGGCTATTGCAGCTGCTGCCACGTACACTACAGTAACCTTGAACAGGTATGAAAGCTGGACTAATTCTCCGTCCCTGTTATGTGGAGAAGGGCTCGATTCATTTCGAATATACAAGGAAGATGGGAACTGGTTGTTGTGAGTTTTCCAGGCTGTGTGGCCATGGTCTGATAGATCTTGTTCCTAACGTTTCGCCTGCATCTGTGGCTGGCATCTTCAGAGGTGTATCACAGAGGGAAGTCTGTTGTACACTGTGAGCCTTCGACAAAGGTGGGAACGTTTAAAAATGAGGAATAGAATGGCTGATAGAAAAAGAAGAATCTCTCCTGTAAGGAGATTCAAGGCAGTTTACAAACTCCTTTCCCTTCCTCTCCCCACAACAGACACCTTGTGAGGTAGGTGGGGCTGAGAGAGTTCTAAAGAACTGTGACTAGCCCAAGGTCACCCAGCAGGTTTGTAGGAGTGCAGAAACACATCTGGTTCACCAGATAAGCCTCTGCCACTCAGGTGGAGGAGTGGGGAATTAAACCTGGTTTTGCAGATTAGAATCCACCTGCTCTTAACCAATACACCACACACAGAGGTGGCACGCACAGAGGCGGCGATGTTGGTCCTTTTTAATTCCAAGTTCTGAAAGTTTTATGGTTGCTCAAATGGTGCTTCTCTACCAACTTGACTTTTGAAAAGAGAGGTAAAATATGTGAACTAAGGGATGATACAGACCAGCCCATCTTTCACGAAGGGAATAAGTGGAACTCCCATGGATTTAATTTAGTGTAGTGAAAGCTCCGGGGGAGGGGGGCTGGGGGTGGAATTGAGGCATGTACCCCCTGCACATTTTGCTTTCGAACTTAATAAAGCTATTTTGTAATGCAAGTGACCAGTGCAGATCCATTCAGGAAAGAATGTTTCAGCTCCTCTGTGTACCTCTCTGTCTTGACTCTTCCCCTTGTCCCCTAGTCAGGCATAGCTCCTCGCACTTCTCCCGGCTGTTACCACCACAGTTAGGAGTTCCGGCTCCAGGTGGGCCTGCGGATCCCCCAGAATCATCTCCAGACTAGAGATCAGTTCCCTGAGAGAAAATGGCCACTTTGAAGAAGAAGAGTTTGGATTTATATCCCCCCTTTCCCTCCTGTAGGAGACTCAAAGGGGCTGACAATCTCCTTGCCCTTCCCCCCACACAACAAGCACCCTGTGAGGTTGGTGGGGCTGAGAGAGCTCAGAAGAACTGCTACTAGCCCAAGGTCACCCAGCTGGCATGTGTGGGAGTGCACAGGCTAATCTGGCTCACCAGATAAGCCTCCACAGCTCAAGTGGCAGAGCTGGGAATCAAACCCGGTTCCTCCAGATCAGAGAGCACCTGCTCTTAGCCACTACGCCACTGCTTTGGAAGATAGGCTGTATGGCATTCTAGCCCACTGAGCTTCTTGTCCTCCCAAGCTCAATTCCCAAATCTGCAGGAGTTTCCCAACCTGCATCTGTCAGCCCTCCCCCTGCCCCAAGATACCCTTCCAGTGGCCAGAGGGAATCTGGCAACCCTAATTTCAATTCTGGAGCTGGATTCAGGCTTTTGGGAGAGGCTGTAAGGAATTGTGCAAGATTTGCCCCTTTCCCCTGCCCAGTGTGTCTGGGAGGATCATGTGATCAGTAGAATTGTTGGGCAAGAAGAACTGAGGGCAGGAAGCATCTACGGCAGGGGTGTCCAACTGGCCCATGCTGGCAGGGACTGATGGGATTTGTAGTCCATGAACATCTGGAGAGCTGCAGGTTGCAGACCCCTGAGAATGGAGCTTCCCTTACGGGTTTTTTTACCATACCATTTTGGGAACGGCTAGTCCAGCAGTGCAGATTATAGAGGCATTCAAGCCCCAGGAAAAAGGAGACAGTAGCTGGAATGGGGCAGGGCTAGGTGGGGCAGAAGTCGCACCCTCTTGCAGTTTTTGTACATGCCCCTTTGACTACGTTCTTCACTTTCTCTGCTGACATAAGCCATGTGGATAGTTGAGGGAAGATAAGCGGGCCTGAGCACACCAACCCCAACCCTGCACGATCACCGGGTTGTCTCCATGGTGCAGATGCAAGGCGGAACTGTTTGCAGGTGCGCTCCATCTCCCTGATCGGCAGGGCTGCCTCTCAAACGTTGCTGATCCTGGGGAGGAAGTGCGTACCATGTCTTTGCTCTGCCAGTGATTGCATTGTGGCAGGGGGTGGGGCCTGCACGTTCAGACTCCGTTCTCCTTTAGTCAGTCAGTCAGTCAGTCTGTGGACAGGACACCTGTCCTTGGCTGGCTCTATCTCCGAATCTTGCTCTTACTTCAGATAACAACGATTCTGTCCTGACTTCCCTCTGCCCTCCTGGTTTGACTACGCTCCAGCTTAGGACTTCCCCTGCCCTTAGATGTCTTTGGTCCCAGAAAGGTTGGGAAAAGGGAAACAGGAAATCTCTATTCAATGTCTATCATGCGTGTCCAGTCCCTCTGGTTCTCGTGTGTTTCCATGGAGCCAGTTTTATTTTTGTTCGGCTGGATGAACTTTAAGCAAATTGATTACAAAGCCCAAACTTCTCTTCCCCACATTTTTCCCCCAGCATTTGTACAGTTCCCAGCATAGGCTGTTTGCCACGTACTGTCGGAATCGTTTGGGCACCGGTAGTCTGATGGAACGTTTTCTGCAAGATGTTCTGCGACATCATCCTTCTCGATACCACGACAACAGGTAAAGATCCAGCTTGCGACTTAACCTAGCTATTCTCTAACGCACAGGTGTCAAATTCGCAGCCCTCCAGATGTTATGGACTACAGTTCCCATCATCCCCTGCCAGAATGATGCTGGCAGGGGATGATGGGAACTGTAGTCCATAACATCTGGAGGGCCGCAAATTTGACACCTATGCTCTAACGTATGTGCGGTGTAGCATGTTGTGATAAAAAGGCCTGCAAATCCATTAATATGTTTCCAAGACACCTGGAGTAGGACATTTATCTGGAATAAACGTTGAGATTTGGGTTGCAAATGGAAGAACTGTAGTTGATCAAAGAATTATAGTCAGTATTTTTGCACTAGCTGTGTGTGTGTGTGTGTGTGTGTGTGAGAGAGAGAGAGAGAGAGAGAGAGAGAGATCAAGTCGCTGTAGACATATGGCAACTCCCTCGAGTTTTCAAGGCAAGAGGTGGTTTGCCATTTCCTGCCTATGAATGAGCTGAGAGTTCTGAGAGTAGGTTATGTTTGTCTGCAGCTTCGCAGTCATCCCTTAGCAATGCAACAGCTAGCTGTATTTCAGGCACTAAATTGTCAATAGCATTCAATACCCCCCCCCCCCATCTTTTTTCATTCATCCAGTGTAAGAAGAAGAGTTTGGATTTATACCCCTCTCCCTTTCTCTTCTGTAGGAGACTCAAAGGGTATTACAATCTCTTTTCCCTCCTGCCCCCCCACAACAAACACCCTGTGAAGTGGGTGGGGCTGAGAGAGCTCTGTAGAGCTGTGTCTCGCCCAAGGTCACCCAGCTGCGTGTGTTGTAGTGCACAGGCTAATCTAGTTCACCAGATAAGCCTCTACAGCTCAAGTGGCAGAGCGGGGAATCAAACCCGGTTCTCCAGATTAGAGTGCACCTGCTCATAAAACTTCGCCACTACTGCTCTACCATGGATGAATTTGTTTAAGAACTAACAAATACTATCAAGCAACCTTTCCTGTAAGTTGCACAAGTGCACGACTGCACAGCCCATATATTGGTACCGTGAAGGTAAGGGACCACCCAGCAGGGGGAGCTCTCCCAGGCGGCTCAGTTCCGTGCAGCACCTGGGGAACAGTTAAAGGGGCTATTGCCAGCAAGACATCATTAATAAAAAGAAGGCTGAGTTCATTTAGCAGAACTTGCCTTTTTTTGTATTGGTAAAAACCAAATGTTCCATGGACAAGGTTGAGCTGTTGTGGCCGGGCCACTTGTCACCTGCCAGAGCAGGCATAGGTGGGAGGTCTGGTAGAACCAACCTGTAGAAGTAGAACCAACCTGGACTGTATGCAGGAACAACTGAGGAGAGGGTTGTCAGTTTATGCCTTGATAGGTGGAGCCGTGTGCACAGTGATCCAGTAATATGCGTTTGTGCCACAACGGAAGACAGTTTTGAGAATCTTCCGGAGGCAACACATACACCAGGAAAGGCCCACACGGCAGCATTTGCAGACAAAGTGGCATGAAGAAAATCCAAGTTTTACAGGTACAGTTTTGTATCCCCAATAAACATACAATTAGACATACAATTGAACATACAGAAAACCATGAAGGATATAGAAGTCGGGGAATGTTAGCCCTTAATTCATCAGTTCATACAGTCTAATTATATTAACTTCCTCCTCTTTTTGGACCATAAACCAAAACAATTCAGTTGTCCATAACAAAATTCCAGTTAGGCACAAATCTTGGAGACAATCCAAATAGATAAGCATCTCTCTTCTCAGTGGTGCAGTGGTTAAGAGCAGGTGTACTCTGATCTGGAGGAACCGGGTTTGGTTCCCCGCTCTGCCGCCTGAGCTGTGGAGGCTTATCTGGGGAATTCAGATTAGCCTGTACACTCCAAAACACAGCAGCTGAGTGACCTTGGGCTAGTCACAGTTTTTCTGAGCTCTCTCAGCCTCACCTATCTCACAGGGTGTTTGTTGTGAGGGGGGAAGGGAAAGGATTTTGTCAGCCCCTTTGAGTCTCCTACAGGAGAGAAAGGGGGGGGGAATATAAATCCCACTCTTCTTCTTCTTCTCTCTGACAGTCTAAAACGGGATCCACGGTATCATTCCACGTTTTCCAAAAAGCAATCTTCTTCAATAGATCAGCTCAACATAAGGTAGTCAATAATTTGATAAGGGTCTGTTACAAAGTATAAAAATTACATTTTGCTTGCACTCCTTTATTAACAACTACTGAGAAGACAAAAATGAAGGAAGCTTAAGCCCTAATAATATATCACTGTGTCATCCATTTAATGCTACTTTTCTTAAAGATTTTGGTACTTATTGTATTGTATGTTATTTTTAGTCTGCCTTTCTGACAGCGACTCAAGGCAGATTGCACAGAGTGAAACAATCCAATCAAAATGGGGCGTTCAGCAGACGATGCACTAGGATCATAGAAGTCTGGAACCAACCAAAAATCTGAAAGATAGAACTGAAGCAAGCATAAATATTAACATGACACATTAAGCAGAGCATGAATGACGGCATAAGATCCTACTGTCAGTAAGCTATATACAGCAGTATAGGCCACAGTGCCTTATCATTTATCCAAGCAGTTGCTAGGAATAAAAGGAAACGCTGTTGAAATTGCAAAGACATATTAGAAATGTCAGAAATATTTTATTTAGAAAACTTATGTGCTGCCTCTCAAAGGAACCTTCCTGAGGTGGCTTACGAAATAAAACGTAATTTTAAAAACATGAGAAGATATATTAATGAAAACCCAGCCAGATGATACAAACATAAAACATCAAGAAGCTTAAAAAGAGTCTGGCATAGTTCTCAGGTTGAAAACATAGTATAATAATGATGATGTCAATCCTTAATTAAAAGCCTGGGTAAAGCAAAATGTTTTGACCTGGCATCTACAAGAGCGTAGCATAGCCACCAGGCAAATCTCAAAGGGAAGGACGTTTCACAGACGTGGTGCCACCACTGAGAAAGTCCTGTCTCTGGTCTCTCAACCTTGAAGGACACATGGAGGAAGATCTTATATGGTGGTCTGGGATAGTATGGATACATGCGGTCCTTCAGGTAGTCCCAAGCCATTTACTTATTACTAAATAAAGCCTGTTGTTCAACAAAATACAATGGGCTCTAGAAAACCGTGAGTCATTGCCAATAAGCCTTGCACACACTCACGTCAGTGTTGCTTACCCTCTTCGCTCATGCACCTCTGCGGCTAAAAACTGTGTCATTGCCAATACACCTTGCCTTTTGTACAGAGAGAGATTATTTATAAAGTTTATACCCTGCCTTTCTGCCCCCACAAATTAAACAAAACTCTCCCCTCAAAACACCTGTTATTAAAACAGTTAAATCAGAGCTGAAATATATACAAAGACAAAAAAGATAAAAACATTGGGCAAAAGGGGACAAATGAATCGGGGTGGTGGTGGGGGTGGGCAATTCTGCAACTTTGGCACCATAACCAAAAAGCCCCTCTGCTGGGTTGCCATCTGCCTAATCTCAAAAGAAGAGAAGTAAGAGTTTATATTTATACCCTGCTTTTCTCAAAGTAGCTTACAAACTCCTCTTTTTCTCCTCACAACGAATACCTTATGAAGTAGGCAGGACTGAGAGAGTTCTGAGAGAACTGGGACTAGCCCCAGGTCACCCAACTGGTTTCATGTGTAGGAGCAGGGAAACAAGTCCAGTTCACCAGATTAGAGTCCACCACTCATGTGGAGGAGTGGGGAATCAAACCCGGTTCTGCATCTTACAGTCCACCTGCATATGCTTCCATACTATGGACCTGTGCCTTCAAGGTATGGAGACCCACCATCAGAGGGTAGCCATCCATGAGGTTTTCATCCAGCGTGAGGTGTAGTGGTTCAAAAGCAGGTGAACTGTAATTTGGAGGAATTGGGTACTCCTCCACATTAGTAGTGAGTCTTGTCTGGTAAACTGGATTTGTTTCCCTGCTCCTCCACATAAAGCCTGCTGGATGACCTTGGGCAAGTCACATTCTGTCCGAACTCAGCCCCATCTACTGCACAAGGTATCTGTTGTGGAGAAAAGGGAAAGGAGTTTGTAAGCCCCTTTGAGTATCCTTACGTGAGAGTAAGAGGGGGTATAAATCCAAACTCTTCCTTACCCACCAGTAGCACTTCTGTTTTGTAAGGATTAAGCATCAGTGTATTAGCCCTCATCTATTCCAAAACTGCCACACACACACACACCGGAATCAGTTGGAAAGACAAGATAGCGCTGTCATCCTCATTTTTGACAGCCTAGCCCAAATTTCTAAATGACTGCCCAGTGGTTTCATGTAGATTTTAAAGAAGAAACCTCGTGGTACCCAAGGTCAAAGGTCTCAGCAGCAGTTCCCCAGCACTTCCTTTTGAAACCTGTCCTCCACATAGACTGGAACCACTGCAGAATGGTGCTTCCCAGTCTTAGCCCAGATAGGTGGACCAGAAGGATATTATGATGGGTGTTATCAAAAACTGCTAAGAGGTCCAGGAGAATCAAGAGTCACGCTCCTTCTGTCCTTCTCCCAGTGCAAGTCACTCACCTTGGTGACCAAGGCTGTTCCATCCCATAACCCTAAGGGATTTAAACAGTTTGCCTCATCCAGGAAAGCTTGGAGCTGTCCAGCCACTACCTATTTAACCACCTTCTTCAGAATAGAACCTTAGAGACTGGTCAATTTAGGGTGTTATGGGCAAGAACCAGCAATTTGAATTGTGTCCGGAAATGGACAGCCAACCAGATCTGCTTCGGATTTACTGAAGGTAGCTGGAGGATCCAGACGCATTCTTCCCCAAGAAGTACCATGGAATTCAGTGATTGATGGTTTTGAATGATTTTTGTTTAAAACTGGCCTATTGTTCTAAACAGTTGAGAAGAAATGTATGGCCAAATAGACGAAACAGACTCATCTGAAACATTCAGTGTTGTGTTAAAGAAATCATAGAGTTGGAAGATACCCCAAGGGCCATCTAGTCCAACCCCCTGCAGTGCAGGAACACATAATCAAAGCACTCCTGACAGATGGCCATCCAGCCTCTGTTTAAAGACCTCTGTTTGATAAATCCAGTTTATTTTTAAAAAATGTGGAAGGCATGGCCCATGTTTTAAAGCCTTCGGCCTGGACCAAGCTCTGCCTACCAGCAAATCAAACTGTAGCAGCAAAGAAGTCAGTAGATCCAGCTTCCCTTGGCCTTGCTTGTTTGTATTCTGCCCCTGGGTTGCAACTGCAGATGCCTAGTTTCTGAGGAAGATATTGCCCCCAAGACATGGGTGTCTAATCACGCAGGAGTCATAGCAGCTGCAAGACGTTTCAGGGCTGGAAGAGATCCATTTAAACCACAGGTGTCCAGGCAGGTTCCTCCAGATATTGATAGACTGAAGCAGTTCTTCATTTCATCATCCCCTGTAACAATGCTGGCAGGGGATGATGGGAACTGTAGTCCATAACATCTGGAGGGCCGCGAGTTTGGCACCTATGATTTAAACAGTAAATGTTTGCCAATGATATTCCGACCAAAGTTTTCCCCCTGAAATAGGCGGAGGCTTTAGCCAAAGCCTTGCATCAAAGTTCTGACAGTTGCTAAGCCAGGTTTTTCAAGCTGCAGCTTCGTTCCTCTGCAAACTCTTCCTTCGATATTATTCATTTCAAGCTCAGGAATCAGCTTTGAATGGAAAAAAAAAAACAAGAAAACCTCCGTTTCTGTTTGCGAATAAGAAACGCAAGTGGGAGCAGGGAGGATAAATCTAGCTTGGCAGCCTTTCCAGTTTTGATTACTTGTCTGTTAGAGTTAATAAAATCTGAAAATGAAAAGTCTCGCCTTGGAAACACGGAGGACAGCTGCATATATGAACCCCTGATTTATGTAACCTGTGTGAGTCGACATGTGCTATTTTGTGTGCACTTTTCCTCTAGCTGACACTCCTAATGTACTTCCGATTGACGCAGGGTAATAATAAAAACATCCATTTAATGAACTGCTTTGTACTATTTTCTCAAATTTGCAAAAAAAAATAATCCGATCATTTCTAAATGACACGTACTTTCCTAAGCGATGCAACTGCTCGGTCTAGTTATGATCATTATTTTTTTAGTGATTAATGGGAAACAATATAAATCAGTCTAGCTTGGTTTACTGCACAGCTTTTAGTTGGGTAATTTGATTTGCTCTAACCAACAAGTTGAGTATAGACAAATGATATAAATTATACGGTAAGCAAAAGTTGTTCCCGTAACAGCTGATGTCTCTTGCAATCTGTTCCCGCATCGTTCATTGTGCTCATACCAGAAACGGGAGCCGTAATTCTGAGGCAAGGGACTGGAGCAGTGAAAAAGTAACTTGCGTCTTTCACTGTGTGCCCGGCTAAGAGGGATCTGGTTGGGGGGGTCAGGATGGCTGCTCTGATGTGAATTAGCTTTAGGGTGAATGTGTCTTCCATCCTGGATTAACGACAGAAGGGGTTCTAACATGCATTTAATTTTAACGTTATGCGTCCACTTCTGTTAGCATGAAAGGCTTTAGGTTAGTGGACGTGGACAACCAGCATGGTGTAATGGTTAAAGCGGTGGACTCTAAATCTGGAGAATGGGGTTTGATTTCCCACTTCTCTACACGAAGCTTCTGGGTGACCTTGGGCTAGTCACAGTTCCCTTTGAACTATCTCAGCTCCAGCTACCTCACAAGGTGTCATTTGTGGTGAGAGGAAGGGAAAGAGTTCGTAAGCCGCTTTGAGACTCCTTACGGTTGAGAAAAGCGGGGTATCAATCCAAACTCTTCCTCCTCCTCCACATGAAGCCTGCTGGGTGACCTCGGACTAGTCACAGTTGTCACAGAACTCTCTCAGCCTCACCTACCTCACAAGGTGTCTGTTGTGGAGAGAGGAAGGGAAGGAGTTTGTAAGCTGCTTTGAGATTCTTCACAGAAGAGAAAGGCAGGATATAAATCCAAACACTTTTTCTTCTTAAAAAAATAAATTTCCAATATGCTGTTTCACAAAGGAAAAAACCCCTCTTTCTTATTCAAAGGATTATTTCTCTGTGAGGAAGGCATAGTCAGAGGTGGGATGCAGCCTATTTGCACCTATTTGGTAGAACCGATTACTAAAATTTTCTCAGTTCGGAGAACCGGTTATTAATAATTAACTCCACTAGGAACAAGGGGGTAATCTCTGTCCCTGGGTACAACAAATCTTGTCAAGTGGGGGATGCAAAATGGCCCCCTGCGGCCCCCCTGCCCCCATGGCACCCCCCCATGTGTGTATGAACTGTATGAAATAATACAATATATAGTAATTCTATTTTTTTTTGTTCATTGGTATAAAGGTTGGGAAAGTATTATAGGTAAAGATTTTTCATTTTCTTTTTTCCCCTTGAAATTTATATTGGAAAGAGAGGAGTTTAAACTACTCTTTTAGATTAAGGGTTTTGGATCTCTCCCTCTGTTAGTTTTCTTTCAAGTGGAATAGGTAAAGTAGTTATAGGAATCTGAAGGGGAAGTAGAAAGTAGGGAGGGAGGGAAATATGGGAAGGAGGGAGGCAATATAGGATGTTTTAGTTGGGGGGTTGAGAGAGATAGACAATTAGATATGTTTGTAATATGTTAACAATTGTAAACAGTTTTTGGTTTCTCTCCTTACTTATATTATTTAAAATCAATCAATATAATTATATAAAAAGAATTAATACACTACCATACGGTATATTGCTTTTTTAATACTTTAAACAGTCATTATTTGAATCTAGAGGTGGGGTGAAGGGGAACTGCACCTGGGGCACATGTGCCCTGCATCCTTGCCACAGCCCCGCCCTGGAATGCCCCACCCCTGGAATGCCTGGCCACGCCCCCATCATGCCTTGCTCAGCCCCATTGGCGCCACGCCACTGTTTGAGTCCAACCACCATCGGAACCAGTTCCTAACATTTTTGAATCCTGCCACTGGGCATAGTGCTGGCATTTTAAAATACTTGTGGTTTAATTTAATAACATGGTCAAAGAATGATATTTCAGAGCTAGAAATGCTTAATGTTCACAATAAATATTGACAGTTGGGCAAGGAATGTGCTGCAGACAGGGCTATAGCCATCTTTGAGATGAAAGAATATTACTGAACTCTACTAACATTTTCATTGGAGAACACGATGAGCCTTTGCGTGGGTCCAATCTGGCTTGTGAATAGACTTTCCAGGCCTGCTATAGTGCGGGGGCCCCTGCTGGCAAACTTAGTTGCCCATTGCCCCTTAGAATGGTGGGGGGAGAAGGGGGAGGGACCATCATTTGCAGGTGCAAAAGGGTAGTTCTAGGAATTGCCGAGGACTTTATGGAAAAACCATAGAGTTCTCAGTGGTTCCTAGAGCTAGCTGGAAGTGATGTAGCAACATTATCAGTATCAGCCCTCTTGTTAGTTGCCAGGTTTAGCTTGGCAACCCTGCTTGTGAAAGCTTAATTAGAGGTGATTGTTTTGAACATAATAGGATCTCGGGTTTTCTAGGACAACAGCTACGATTTTCTAGGACAAAGCTCAGGTTTTCTAGGACAACCGCTGCAATTCCAGTTTACCCGCCGTTTACCGAAAAATTGATTCTGGTCTGCAAAGCCTAGGAAAAGAAAGGAATTGTGGGATCTTCTGAAGCTTTTTTAGAAAGGTGTGGCATCTGAGCATTAGATGCCATCTGTATAACTGATACTTAAAGTACAGATACATACGTGAGCATTCAATGAAATAAACAGCTTACAGGAAGTTTATTGAGAATGCATGTGTGGCATGTGTGAACTAACTTTGGCTTGGCAGGCCACACAGTATACAGCCTGCTCTAGACTATTCTAGCCTGTATATTGGAGGACCTGCCAAGCCAAAAGTCAGTCTACCAGCCACTAGGGCGTTCCTGATAACTTCCTGTTTAACTCCCTGTCTGGAATCTAGAAATGAGTTGGTGAGGGGAATGGCCTGTGGGTAGGGTTGCCAGCCTCCAGTTGAGGGCTGGATTTCTGCTTTTACAACTGATCACCAAATGACCTAGATCAGTTCCCTTGGGAAAAAATGGCTGCTTAGGAGGAAGTACTATGTGAGGTTGTACCAGGCTGAAGTCTCTTCCCAAACCCCACCCTCTCCAGGCTCCACTCCCAAAATATCCAGGTGTTTCCCAACCCAGAGCTGGCAACCCTCCCTGAAAGCTAAAGCTAGGAAGGGAACTCTGTCCCTGCTCCTAAGGAGGAAACCGTTCCCTTTCCTCTTGGTGGATGACAGTCACGAGGGGCACTGTGGAGGAAACAGGAAGTGAGCATTGGTTGTGGAAAAATGCGGGAAGTGGGTATTAACTGAGAAGGAGCATTTAGCACATAGGTGTCAAACTCGCGGCCCTCCAGATGTTATGGACTACAGTTCCCATCATCCCCTGCCACAGAGGGTGGGGGCTTCTTTGAGTAAGAGCATGATGCTGACCGGGGATGATGGGAACTGTAGTTCATAACATCTGGAGGATCACAGGTTTGACACCTGTGATTTTAGCAGCTAAAGCCAGCCAGACCAGGAAGAATGTTCTTGGTGCTTAATAATGTGAACCCAGGAGATTGTTGAGATTTGTTTTATCTGCTGCCCACCCACCCACCCAGTCAGTCAACCAATCAATCTTTGATTAGCATAAGGTAAATAAGTAATTGATTAGCATAAGGTAAATAAGATAAATTAAAAGGATAAAATGAATTAAAGGTTGTAAACATTTATCTAAAAGAGTCTACTGACAGAAGAAAATTGGGGGCACAAAAATGTACGAGGATGGGATGAAAGCATAAATATTAAAAGGAAACAAGGCATAAAACTGGCAGATAAAAGACCACCCTGCAAGCCCTTCCTCACACAACCTGGCGTTTCAGATGTTCATGGACTACAATTCCCATCAGCCCCTGCTGGCATGGCTAATCGGGTGTCCAACTCTGGCGCTTCAGATGTTCATGGACTACAATTCCCATCAGCCCCTGCTGGCATGGCTAATCGGGTGTCCAACTCTGGCGCTTCAGATGTTCATGGACTGCAATTCCCATCAGCCCCTGCTGGCATGGCTAATTGGGTGTCCAACTCTGGCGCTTCTGATGTTCATGGACTACAATTCCCATCAGCTCCTGCTAGCATGGGTAATCGGGTGTCCAACTCTGGCGCTTCAGATGTTCATGGACTACAATTCCCAATTGGCCATGCCAACGGGCTGATGGGAATTGTAGTCCATGAATATCTGAAGCGCCAGAGTGTGACACCCCGGTCTAAACTGAAGCCCTGGTCCAAGAGCCCCATACTGCCTGGCGGATGCTGCCATGTTTCCCTCATCATTCCCATATACCTGGCGGAATACAGTATATAGATGGTGGCTTGCTTTTGGTAGGCCAGGTTTAGACTTGGACCAGGTATCAAACCAAATCATTCCCATCCTTTCGTAATGGGATAATTTGAAAAACAACAACACTTCTTGCTCTTCTATTTCCATTCTTCTTTCTAGCTTTGAAAGTCTGTCCCAAAAGCAAAATCCCACCTGGGCCTCGGCTATGAGGGCACCGCTTAACAATCTACTCCCAGAGCGAAATAAACACCTGACTATTCTGGGTTAGCTATAATCACCATCACATCCCTCACACGTGGCAGTCACCAGCTAGGGAGTAGGTCACTCTAATGAGTGCAGACAAAAATAGTATTTTGCTTTGGTAGCTGATACATTATTTATACAAGTTAGCGGAGAGGGTTTTATTTGTGTTTCATCCATTATGCTTTTGCGTGAGGTGCTGTATTGATTGCGGGGGGAGGGGGCATGTTTCTGGGGTTTGCTGCTTCATGCCACTCAAGGCCTCCATTTTGAAAAGACAGTGCATTAAATCTTAAGGCTGCAGGATGTTGCCAAGACACATGAAACCATTTCCGGAATCTATTAAAAAGCTGATATTCTGTTCTCTCTGTGGGTTTTCGAAGGCTTGAGAGACGGCTCAATGTCACGGGTCTATTCAGTGGCCCCTCCCTCCCTCCCTCCACACACACCCACACCCACACCAGGAATAAGGCCTGACCTGAAGGATGGCCCAGGCTAACCCGAACTAATTACATCTCCAAAACTTAGCAAAGTTGGCCCTGGTTAGTATTTGGGTGGGAGATCACTATGGAAGTCCAGGGTTGCTACGCAAAGGCAAGCAATGGGAGACCATCTCTGTCTCCTGCCTTGCAAACCTCCTGGGATCTCGATAAGTCCGTTGTGATTTGACAACAAAAAAATAAGTGGGACTTACCTCTGTATAGATCTGCTTAGGATTTGTCCTCCTGCGCGTGCTTTGTATTTCCAGCATTTCCCTGAGGTGGCATTAATACTTAAAAGCAAAAGTAGTTAAAGCCGTTTTCCTGAGGGAGCCAAATTTCACGCAGGTCCTGTCATCTTTCTCCATAGGGAGGCAGGTTATGGCTCTCAGTAATGCACCTACACAGTCACGAGCCATATGCGGACGTTTCTGTTTCACTCTGGAAGCGTTTCAGGTGACCTCATCTGTATCTTCTTTGTACTGATTATAATGTGATTCTAGTATAGTGAAGCTCTTTCTGGGATTATGACAATACCAGGGATATGAAGAAACAACAGCAAAACTGTTCAGGAAAATTGAATATAAATCTGGAAGTGTGTTTGTAAAACCGAGATTAGCATAATTAAAGCACTATCTAGACTATTATTTAGATACTTTTATTTTTATTTAGGAATTTTTTTAGGAGCAGCAGTGGTGTAGGAGGTTAAGAGCTCGTGTATCTCATCTGGAGGAACCGGGTTTGATTCCCAGCTCTGCCGCCTGAGCTGTGGAGGCTTATCTGGGGAATTCAGATTAGCCTGTACACTCCCACACATGCCAGCTGGGTGACCTTGGGCTAGTCACAGCTTCTTGGAGCTCTCTCAGCCCGCCCACCTCACAGGGTGTTTGTTGTGAGGGGGGAAGGGCAAGGAGATTGTAAGCCCCTTTGAGTCTCCTGCACGAGAGAAAGGGGGGGGATATAAATCCAAACTCCTCCTCCTCCTCCTCCTCCTCCTCCTCTTCTTCTTCTTCTTCTCCTTCTTCTCCTTCTTCTTCTTCTTCTTCTTCTTCTTCTTCTTCTTCCTCCTCCTCCTCTTCTTCTCCTTCTCCTTCTCCTTCTCCTTCTCCTTCTCCTTCTCCTTCTCCTTCTCCTCCTCCTCCTCCTCCTCCTCCTCCTCCTCCTCCTCCTCCTCCTCCTCCTCCTCCTCCTCCTCCTCCTTCTTCTTCTTCTTCTTCTTCTTCTTCTTCTTCTTCTTCTTCTTCTTCTTCTTCTTCTTCTTCTTCTTCTTCTTCTTCTTCTTCTATTTCACCTTTCCAGAGTGGGCTGAAGGTGTATCTTACGTGTAAAATAGTAAATATTCAGTATTAAAAAAAACATGCCATCACACGCATCTTCGGTCCACAGCAGACAGGAGCTCTGTTATTCATAGCACCTTTGTGTTATATACTGTATTGATGGTAGAGGGAGAGCATCCCTGGAGATTGCTGTTTCATATCACGGAGACCTTCCTTTTTGTTCAGAAGCATACAGGAACTCTGATAATCTTCGTTAAGTAGACTCCTTTCATATCAAGTCTTCTGAACTAGAAGTTCAGTATCTGGTGTCATGTCCCCTGGCCACCCCCCTCCCCTGAGATATCTCTGGGCTTCAATTGAAAGGCCCTGGAGGAGGAGTCTGGGGAGCCAGAAACATGGTCTAGGGCAGGGGTGGCCAACCTATGGCATTCCAGATGTTCATGGACTGCAATTCCCATCAGCCCCTGCCAGCATGGCCAATTGGCTGGGCTGATGGGAATTGGCTGGGCTGGGCTGATGGGAATTGGCTGGGCTGATAGCAATTGTAGTCCATGAACATCTGGAGTGCCATAGGTTGGCCACTCCTGGTCTAGGGAAGAGGCCAGCTCAAGGAGACCCTTGGAACAATAGAAGACCCAGTTTGTGCCCTTGAGGAGTGTGCAGTTGAGGCTTCTCCACCAGAATGTCCCTGTGTCCTCCCCATATCCTGGGCCACTAAGGGCCAGCCCAGGATCCAGAGCATGAGCCCATAAGGATCCCTCTCTTTTTGGCAGGAGCAGTGGAGACAACAGACTCAGGCTGAGGTAGCTAAGAAGAGACACAGTGCCTGGTTAGCAGCTGATGTGCTACTTGTGGAACCAGACTAGACCTAGTTCTGTACAGGATTAAGGCCTCATCTGGAGAATTCTGGAAACCACCTCCAGAACTGCCTCATTCCCTTCAAGCTGAGGGCAAGGAAGGGAGACCTGCTGCGTCAGTCGTTGCACAAGGCCACGATCCTTAAGTGCTGGATCCAGCACCTTCTCCTGCACTGTAAACCCTGCCAAGTAGTAGTCTGCATTCAGTGAGACCAGTGGACCAGGAAACCGGAGACCAGAACAGAAAGCAAGCTTCTCCAGAACCTTTTGAAATTTCAGTTCAACAATGAATAAATGTAGGCAACACTTGATTCCAGAAAACCATAAGAAGTAATAAGATTATCCCTCTTCGCTGGGAAAATTGACATAGATGATAAAAAACAAGCTTGGATTTAGCAGGCAGAAAAAAGCCAGGAAATAGGTACAGATGATTTCAGTACACAGCGATGAACAAAAAGCTGCAGGTTTTATTGGCAGGACGTCTAGAAAAATTAGTTTAGAAATGATATATCTTCTTGTTTCTTTCATAAGACGGCCAATTAAATAGAAATTGATGGTCAGATGCGGAGCTGGTATCCAGACTAAATTTTCTAGTGGCAGAATGTAACTCCTGCTGCCCACTGAACTCCAGAAAATGCTACTCATGGAGGAGGGGAGGGGCTGACGAATGACACGGAGGGTCTGCAGTGGGCAGAGGAAAATGTATCAGTTTAGTTTGCAATCAACTTATTGTGTAGGAAACTGTATTCTTTGGTGAGTCCTTTGGTTGTTTGTGTAATGCATTCTGCAGCATGTGTTACATGAAGATACTAAGGTATAGTGGGTTTATGTGCACTCAGATAAATTTAGCTTATTTCCTTTCTTTCAGTTCAGGGCAGCTCACTCATCTGTCCAGATCGCAGGTCTCCTTTTTGTACTAGAAAGGCCTGGCAGGTGTGCTTTGTTCCTTCTGAATGAGAGCATGCTCTGATGGACACAGGCAACCATTAGCTGCCTTGTTATCGTAAGCGTCCCTGCAGCAAAATGCAACTGAGTAGTTGTTGTAACTGAGGCTGTCAGAAGGAAGGCTAGTGTTCTTGCTTTATTTGCGCCATCCCCAAAAGCCCCCCTTCCCCCACACGCTTCATGCTTTGGTAGCTCAAAAAGGGTGTTAATCACCATGGTTAAGCTTGAGCAATACCAGACAAAATTGATAAAATTCTGATTCGGATTTATTGGGTTTTTAAAAGATTGTTAAAGCTGAATAAACCGAATATCTGTTTCGGTAAACCGAATATTTTCAGATTTTCTGGGAAATCCGAAAAAGTTTGGGTCCATTTTAATTTTTAGGTATTTTAGTGGGGGTTTTTTGACCTGTTGGGGCGCATTTTTAAGCTAGCAGCACCAAAATTGCAGTGTATCTTTAGGAGTCTCTCGTGATGATACCACCTGGGTTTGGTGAATTTTGGTTTAGGGGGTCCAATTTTATGGGCACCTAGAGGGGGTGCTCCCATTCCCCATTGTTTCCAATGCGAGCTAATAGGAGATGGGGGCTACCCCTGAGGATCCATAAAATTGAGAGTCCATAAAATCCAGGCAAGTCTCCTCTGCAGGGCCGGTGTGTCCCATGAAGGCAGGCTCTCACCAGTCACCAAATAGAGGGAGGGCAAATTCAAGGCTCTTGAACTATTGTTCTACCGCTCTGGAATCTCTGGCACAGAATGGGCTGGGTAGGAACCAGCACTTCAATTTATACTTTTGGACCAGCCAGGCAGGTAACCAACATTCAGGACTCAGAGTTTGAATATCCCAAGAAATAAAAACCTTCCCTGATTGGCCAAGGAGCAGTGTTTAGCAGTTACGCTCACACTTAATTGGCCAGATTAAACTTTTCCCCTCCTCCTGTGTCCTGTTCCTCAAGATGCAACTCTGCAAAGGCTTGGCTAGCTAGCTGGGTCTCTTCAGAAATGCATTGGCAATCATTGGCTGAGTCATACCCAGCTCTCTCCAATTTATTGTCCTGGTAACAAATTTACAGAACAACAGAATGGGAGACTGCAGCCTGAGGCAGAGCCAGCTCAAACAGTACTATTGCTGCTGCTGGGTTTCAGGCTCCCCGCCCCCAGATCACACCAGACCACCCCCAACACAGACAGCATTGTCAGGTAAGTATTGGGGGGGGGATTCTCTTGTTTGAAATAGACCAATTGGCCATGCTGGCAGGGGCTGATGGGAATTGTAGTCCATGAACATCTGGAGAGCTGCAGGTTGCAGACCCCTGAAATAACTAGGGAAACTTTGTTTAAAGGGGGCCCGAGGCGACTAGCTGCTTTTGGGGCTCCCTTTAAACTTTAAATCCCCTTTAAATTTCTATCCGGCACTCTGCAGTCAGAGGTATTTGGCTTGGCTTGTATTCGGGCAGCTAATAGTCAGTACGAATACAAGCTGAAAAAGCCAAATGTTGTTGCGATTCAGCTTTTTTGCTATTTGGGCATACCGATTCTCTAGTTTGAAATAGACCAATTGGCCATGCTGGCAGGGGCTGATGGGAATTGTAGTCCATGAACATCTGGAGAGCTGCAGGTTGCAGACCCCTGACTGGTCTAGGGCAGGGGTGGCCAACCTATGGCATTCCAGATGTTCATGGACTGCAATTCCCATCAGTCCCAATTGGCCATGCTGGCAGGGGATGATGGGAATTGCAGTCCATGAACATCTGGAGTGCCATAGGTTGGCCACTCCTGGTCTAGGGAAGAGGCCAGCTCAAGGAGACCCTTGGAACAATAGAAGACCCAGATTGTGCCCTTGAGGAGTGTGCAGTTGAGGCTTCTCCACCAGAATGTCCCTGTGTCCTCCCCATATCCTGGGCCACTAAGGGCCAGCCCAGGATCCAGAGCATGAGCCCACAAGGATCCCTCTCTTTTTGGCAGGAGCAGTGGAGACAACAGACTCAGGCTGAGGTAGCTAAGAAGAGACACAGTGCATTCTGCAGTCAGAGGTTGTTGGCTTGGCTTGTATTCAGGCAGCTTATAGTCAGTTCAAATACAAGCTGAAAAAACCAAATGTTGTCGCGATTCGGCTTTTTTGCGATTTGGGTAGACCAAATCGCCAAGCCTAAGCATGGTGGAGATTCTTGGCACAGGGATTCATTCTAGGAATCTGCTGCAGTTTCTACTGTGCAGCAGATTTTTAACGCTTCCCTCCTTTCTCCCCCCCTTTCCCTGCCATCATACTGTTACATTAATGGGATTTAAGCAAAACGATTCCAATATCCCGTGACATTACTCCTGTGAGTTCTGGAACTGAGTACAAACGGAGCCAGTGGTCCAGTGGGACATGGTTTTTACGAAATTGACAGCAATTATTTTGTGGTTGATTTGCCATTCAGTGGCTCTGATATTAGCTCTTTGGTATTAAGTGTACTTGCAATATTTATCTGGAGGAATTTTTTTTTCTCTTCTGCAGACCAACCTACGATGACATCCCGCTGCCCAGCTCCTTGCTTCTTCCCAGGGATGAATCTATTCTTTCAGTGGAAGCCTTGGAGAAAGAGAGATCGGCAGGCCGAGGGGAAGAACCCAGCACTGACAGCGGATTCACTGCCGAGTCAGGCTGCCTTATTTCCCAGCGATCGCAGGAGGAATCAAAGGAGGCTTTGATGCCAGCGACATCTATTCAAAAGTTAGCAAGGGGCCATAAGCACAGTCTAGGAACTTCACAGCACACTACAAAACCCCCTCTTAAGGCAGAATGTGTCCACATGGAAGGTAGTAGCCATAAAGCTCCATTTACAGCTGTGAACCTCTCGCCTCATTCATTTCCCATCAGCCACTTCCCACCCACTCCTCCTGTGACTGCAAAAAACATTAGATGCTCCTTAATACCAGATTTAGCTTCTAAGAGCAGGTATGATCAAACTAAGCAGGGACTATGCAATCAGGAAGGATTACTGAATTCTAACTCTAGTCCCGTTTTGTGGTCAGCCCAGTCAAGAACTGTTTCGCACGAGAGTCCCATCTGTAGCCAAGGTAACTCTTTAATCTCAGGTCAGCTTTTGAAACCAGACAGCTCCCAACCTCAGGACGCAACTCAGATCGCCAACTTCTGTCTCAGGGACACTCGCAACCCTGTGGGTAAAAGCGGCTCGTTGACTTTCAGAGCCGCTCCTCAGTTAGCGGGGAAAAAAGGAAGCAGGTTGAGCCGAAGGGACGAAACTTCTGTGGATGAAATCATTGAGGAAGTCATTTTGAAATACTGCTACGAAACTCTCCCCAAGGAGCTGCCGTGGAAAGATGACGAGAATTATTCCTGTGCAAACATCTTGTCTCTTCTGGACCACGACAGCCTTCATAATTCAGACATGAGCTTTGATTGTGATGCAGCCGTCCAGTCCGAAGCAACTCCACCCAAAGCGGCCATGAAAAACCTGGAGCTTCTTAAGGAGGTTCAGGTACATCTGCAGGACAAGAGTTACGGCACCCAGCTCAGTTGTGTTCTCCAAAACAACTCTGTGCAGCAAGCCGTAGAAGTGGAAGAGGATGTGTCAAGTAAGGAGCCAGTACTTCCAGACCTCCCCCACGTGCCTCCTTCCTTTGTCGGAAAGACATGGTCCCAGATCATGCATGAAGACGACATGAAAATAGAAGCCCTCGTACGGGATTTCCGGGAAGGTCGCTTCCGATGTCACTTTGATACCGAATCCCTGGCTAACTGTGCAAGGAGGAGAGCAAGAAAGAAAAAGCGGGAAGCCGGGAGGAGGAGCAACACAAGCACGCCCCAGAAAACAGAAACCGAAACAGCTCAAGGGCTGCCAGAATTTAATGGAGAGTTAACCGCTGGCTCTGACTTCAGCAACTCCTCTGTAATTTCAGAAACACAACAAATCCTGGAAACAAGGAGGCCCCAGAAAAGAACATGGCGTCTTGCCTCAAGATGCCAAGTGGTCAAAGTTAGCCACGGCACTCAAACTAGCTTGGTGCACTATCCCATAGTGAAACAAAAAATCATTCGGAGGGGGCAGAATCCACCAGATCCAAAAGCGAACTTTGTTTGGTCGGAGAATGAGAAGACGCCGAACATGAAAACGAGACTGTGCGCTCTCAAGCTTCCCGAGTCATACACCAAAATTATGAGTCCTCTGCAGCCCCAGACTGTGGTTTATGTTCTTTCTTGTCCAGAGGTGAAACCGCTCAAGAGCAAAGTTGTAGATGCCCCCAAAACGAGGAGAAGTCATCATTCCACTGATAGTAAGGAATCTGTGAGATACAAGTACAAACAGTGTTCCATTAAATATTATGACCCGTTGACTAATCGAGTCTTAAAAACACCACCCAGAAGCATAGCTGGGGAAAAGTCAAAGAAACCTCCGCATGTTCGGCAGCTATTTAGGAGTCTCAGCCTCGATGCCAACAGGAAGAAGAAAGCTGATGTCCAGCAGGAATGTGTTCCATCCAAGTCATTCCATTTACTAGATTTCCACAATTCATCAGCATCTTTCACCCCAGATCCAGTTAAAGAGAATGATATGAATTCAGGGCAAAGGGCAGACACGTCTTTCATTTCCGCAGAAAAATCTGAGTGTTTGGTGTGTAGTAACTCGGAGAAATCCTATAAACACTTAATCCTTTCACCACTGAACTCTCACCGAACACAGCGGGACGATGACTTCAAGCCAACCTCCTTGAAAAGAAAGGAAGTCAATTCTCCCTTGAAATCATTGGTGGTTGACTGTTTGGAAAGAGGCAATCCAAAGACAGCATGGCGGAGAAGGAAGGGCGCTAGTCGGGAATCGGGGTTTTCCAAAAAAACGTTGGGGTCTGTTTTTGTCAGGCACAGTCTTGTAAGGCGGAGCAGCAGGAAGCAGCCGTCCAGGACTCCAACCCAACCAAGCAAGGGGAAAAGAAAGATTTCTTCTTCCGCCCTGAAGACGTCTCCCTCGCCAGTTTCCGAGCACCAAATGAAGAAAACTACTGTAGGCAAGCACCTTAAGAAAGAAAAACCTGACGCTAAAAAGCTAAAGGTGGCGAGGAAGCCGAAAAGGACGTTTTTGAACACTGCCGCTATCATGGGTGTTCCTGACAAGAGGCAGAGACCTGCTACGAGGACATCTTTGAAAATTAAAAAATGGGAGGTGAATGGAGACCGGGGTCTCCACTGCACTGTGAAGTGACTGGAGTCTGTCTTGCTCTAGTAAGAGACAGCAAGATAATAAAAACAGTTTTTTTAAAACCACGGAAAGGCTGGAGAAGAAAGGCGGTTGCGGGGGTGGTGGTTGTGAGGGTGTTTAAAAACCTTTTGATACACCAGTGCTGGACACGGAATGAATTCAGGTCGTCCCCTTAAACGAATACACACAGTTTGCGTTCCTGCACATTGCACTGTTGAGCTGATAGTTGCAAAACGTGTCTTTTTGTTGAAAGGCCCAGTTTAGGAGGTTTTCATGTATCTTTGGCACGTCCGAGACCTGTTGAATTTGATCTGTGTGTTGTTCCACTCCACTAAAATGTTTTGCGTTACGCTGCAATAGTAGACGTAGTTGCCTTGTATGTGAGACTCCAGACCCATCGTACAAAAAAAAAAAATCTCACTCATGGTGGCCTGGGTTTGAAGATGACGCAGACTGAAGGCTTCTACACGTTGGAGGGGACTTGCCAATTTCCCTCCGTCTTCAGCACTCTGGAGCCAGATTCCACTGGGCAAAATTAAAACAGTATATGATGGGGAAAAGGGAAATAGATGGCTCTTTCCCCTAAACAAGCCTTGTGTTTCCTGCTTATGCAGTGGGCTTCCGGAATCCCAATTAACGGTGGAGCTAGCAGTGGAAGAATGTAATATATATTTGAAACGTGTCTCATTTTTGACCATCAATATAATATATTGAAGATCTGTCAGATTAACAATGCAATTCTAAACATGTTTACTGAAATAAGAAGACTGAATTCAGTGGAATTTAATCTAGGGTTGCCAGCAGGAAGTAGCAGCCGGCGAGAGACTCACCCGTAGGGGGTTCCTCCTCACCGTACCAACGGTGCCAGGAATGACATCACTTCCAGCTCAGCCCAAAGTCATTGAACGGCTGGTGACGCTGGCATTTTGTCAAAACTCTTTTCAGTTTTGCCCAAAAGCTACAGCATTACCAGTCGTGTGATGACATCACTTCCGGGTGATGCCAGAAATGGCATCATGTCACTGGCGCCCACCTGCCGTTCCCCCTAGCAGGCAGGGTTAGGAGCTTACCTGCTAAAGCAGGAGAGCAGGCACACCGCTCTAGAGCAGGTTCCATTTCTCGTAAAGATGTTTAGAATTGCAACATGAAGCTTAGGTAGCTTTAAAGATGTTGAGCAAAATCTGCCGAAGGAGTATTTCCTCCAAAATTGTGATCGTGTCACCTCTGCTGACGGAAACAACGTCCTTGGAGACCAACTCTGCAGAAAGAGGCTGGTACTGAAAAGAGAACCATCGTTTTTCTAATACTTTACGTTTTCCCTGCAACGGAAACTGATCTGCAGCTTCTTAGTGCAGAACTGTCAGTCCAGAATGCTGCGCCTAGCCATTCGGAGAGGAAGAGACGAGGGCTACGTTCACATTTACTGCAGTAAAACCTCGTGAGCCCAGTTTGTCGCTTGGCTTCAGCCTATGTCTTGGGTTTCCCATCTTCCTCTTTGCATTAAAAACTAACCGTGGTTACTCATCATGTACAAACGCAGGTATGTGATTAACTGGAATGATCTTTACCCAGTGACTACCCGGTTGCTGCATTTCTATGATAGAGTAGCTAGTTTATACCACAGTTCTCCATGCCGTGTGAATATGAGATTGGCAATAAGCTACATTTATGCTCGTTTTTCATTTAACGGTTATCAGCTAAGAGATCTCAACATAGTCCAAATAAATCCCATCAGAATATAATTGTGAAAGTATTTGAAAATCAACCCGATAAGCAGAGAGTTCTGAAAGAGAGCAGTTTACCTTGGAATAGATCCCGATTTAAAAGAGGATGTCCTAAGAGTACGTTCTGACTCTTAGAAAACGTATTTCAGTGCAGAATCTCCGTTAGCCTCATCTCCCATGAGACAAAAGCTAATATGGATGTTTTTAAAATGTGCCATTTAAAAAACTTACATATGGTCCATTTGATTTGGAACACTCCCTGCATTCTAGGAAATGGCCTTCCAACTCGACGTTGGCATAAGTTTGAATGTTTGTACTGCATCACTGGCCGTTGGAATATTACTTCATCTGAGCAGTAGTAGCCCATTGATTATTAGTGCCTCATTTGATATTCTGTCTAGTACAGAAGTGGTTTTTAAAACAGAAGTTCTTAAACAGATAGTTTTTTTACAACGAAGTTACTTTATAAATAGCGCTATAACACGAGGGTTCTTTGTAAACAAGTTTATTTTAAAGCAAACTTTACTGACCAATTTCAAAATTAGGCTATTTTTATGGATAAAAGAGTGTCCTTTCTACTTAACTTTTACAATTTTTTTTAATTGTGTAGAAATGCGGGTACACAAATTCATATTGTTTTAAAAATGCTAGGAAGGTTTTGGTTAAGTATATTTGTTCGGGGCAATTGATAAGCTATTTTACAAATCCAGTACTGTTCTTCCGCGTTTGCATTTTCCTTCACATCCTGCTTAGAACTCTTTTGTATATTTGCATGAGCATCTTTATGTAAATAGTTGCCCTCAGAGTGTTTTTTTAAAAAAAGGAAAATGGCTATATTTAAAGAATTTCAGTAATTATATATTTTCTTTCAAAGCAGAATGGAGACTAACATCTTATTTTTTTGTAAAGGTAAAGGGCTTACAGTTTTAAGTCTCAAAAAGCTGTAGTCGTTACAAGCGTTTAAGGAGTCCGCTGTCGGTTTTTTACTCATGTATATTCCTTCCTCAAGACTGTTAAAATACCTTTTTCTGTGTCTGCTTGCTAAACAAAGTTCGGGAGACTCACAACGTTTCGGTTGTCCCTCTGTTTTGTTGCGTCAAATTGTGTGTGCGTGATGTTTATTTATTTATTATTACCCAACCTAAGCCTGGCGTGGGGTAAACTGGAACAGTTTAATAAATAGGCCAGGATCCAAAGAAGGCTGCGTGTGCATCCAAACCCTTTTGCATATCACTGGGGAATATGTTTTGGCTTTTCCAGATAAGGCCCTGCCGGATTTTCAGTCTCAGTTCTTGACAACTGTTAAGTTTTGACCTAGGTCGGGTGGCCAACCTGTGGCACTTCAGATGTTCATGGACTGCAACTCCCATCAGCCCCTGCCAGTGTAACCTCTATCTGTGGGTTCTGTGGGGCAGAACTTGGAAGGAGTTGCAAAGAACTAAACTTAAAACAAAATGGTTTACTTCCTTAACAAATAACACTTTTAACATTAACATTTAACATTAACAATTTACAGTCCTTTTAGGTTGCATTTCAAGTGCTTATATTTACAATCTACTGATAATGCCAAGTCCAATCCTTCCTGCTGGTGGTTGGCTTGCTTATGAAGACTTCAGAGGCTTGGTGAATGGGATCCAAGATGATGAGGATCCCCAAAAGAACTCCCATCAACTACATACATAGCAAGCCCTTAAACAAGGTGTTAAGAGCTTATAAAGAAATAAATCAAGGTCCCAGCCTGGTAGCCTAAGAGCTTCCTCCAACTTCACCAGTTTTTGCAGTCTTCTGCTTTGAGTCACCACCCCTTTCTGGGTCAACCCATTCTGGACATAGGGGTTACATCAGCATGGCCAGTTGTGATCATGTCACCTCTGCTGATGGAAACAACATCCTTGGAGACCAACTCTGCAGAAAGAGGCTAGTACTGATTGGCCATGCTGGCAGGGAATTGCAGTCCATGAACATCTGGAGTGCCATAGGTTGGCCACCCCTGACCTAGGTTTTAGCTGCTTTCACAGGAAGAAAGGAGTAAAGAATTAAGGGAGCAGGCTAGAATTAAGGGAGCAGGGAGTCTAAGCTAGAGAACCTATGTTGTTTATTCTGCCACCCATCCTGTCTACCAGACCCCAGCCCTGAGACACCAGGTAGAGCCAGAATCTTTCTCCAACTTGCCAGCCGCTATTCTTTGCCCAGCTTCACTCCATTGATTTTTCCTACAACCACGCACCTTGAAGCGCAGGTTCCTGAGCTTTGGGAGTTTACTTCTGACTGCAGCTACCTCCTGCTTCATTGAAAAAGGTTCTGTAGGTGGCTCCCAACCTTGGGGACTAACTTTCAGGAAGCTTGTGGAAAGAAAGGGAGGGGTGACTCAGGAGTTGTACAGTGCAATCCTAAAATGGTTTACACGGGAGTAAATTTCACTGAACTAAACGAGAGAGGGCTTACTCCCTAATCAAGTGTATAGCATTTTGGCCTTGTTGTGCATGTAGAAGCTCTTAATTCAGCCCTTGTTTCCTGTCCGTAAATATTTTTTAAAAAAATTAGGAAGGACAATAGATTTGCCAAAGAAATGTGTATATATAATTGACGTTTCATAAAACCTGGATGGGAATTATGCTGGATTAATGCTTTAAAACAAGTTGAAGGGGGCACACAAAAGGCCTCCTATCCCATCTAAAATTATACGATTTGTTGGCTCTGAGACTACTCTCACTGAAATGGCCTTCCAGATTTTTTTTACATGCCATGTATTATTTAATAGGACAGAATCTTGTCCAGTGGTGTATTCAATTCATGCAGAAAGCATTGAAAGTGTTATCCCATTTCCCACGTAGGCTGGCAAAACGCAGGAGCAGTGTGAAGCCACAGGAATAACAGAAGTCAGATTTCTAAATAAATGCAGTCAACGTGATAGACTGCAAAACATTCAACATCTGTGTTAGTAATAGGATAATTCTTGCTAACTTCTAGGGCAGGGGGACAAGGAGGGAGTTATCCCAAGAGTTTCTTTTGCAGTAGATTTTATATTTTATTAATCTCTCTAGTCATCCTTCCCTCCCTCTTTTCTGGTTTTCATTACCAAATATTGGGACAGATCCCGAAAAGTAGCACTGTTTTGCCTGACGCAAGAGGCAGGCGATTTCCATCCATTTCCCTTCTCTAGAACACCTCAAAGCATCATAGCTCTTGGTTTTTGTGGGTCCCAAGAGCTTTAGGAGCAGATGGGGAAAACACAAGAAGCTAGTTGGAAGAGGGTAGCAGTCTGTTATGTGGATTCTGCTGGCTCACTAATGCCAGCAATCACTGGAGCTACGATTTTAAGTGTGGTGTTGATTCCCCGTTGACTTAAACTCAGAAGCAAACAACATTTTAAGAGCAGTTTAGGCCCATGGTGTTTACAGGGCAAGCGTGTCTGACCGGCTAGATTTCAGCACAATGAATACAGATTGGGGAGCCATATACCGTATCTCCTCTGGAACTCCTATTCTTTTTATAACCAGTTTTGTAGAAGTGTCAACTGGAAATGAAGTGTGTTGCTTTTACAACCCACTCGCTTAGAAAGGTGTAACCCTGCTTGGCTTTGCGGTGCTGATGTCTTCAAAATTCAGCGTCATCTGTGTCAAATGGGAATGTGTTTTGGGATAAGGATTCAAGTCAACGAATATACTCCCTTGATCACCACTAAAAACTCCACCAGTGTTTGGTAAACTTGACAGTTTTTGGATCCAAATCAGCAATCAGCAGACTAGTGTCTATATATTTTCACACTTTAATTCATAATTGGAACTTTGCAAGCAAAAATTTACTTTTCTCTATTCTTTTCCCCCCTTTTTGCATATTCGGCACATGATGAGTGCTGTGTTTCCACTGTTACAAAATCTGGGACTGTTGGAAGAATGGCTCGTTCAAAATCATAAGGCTTGCGATTACAAAACTGTAAAAGTAAGCTGGATTGGAAAAGTACTTAAAGGTGCATCGACCTGAAAAGTTGGTCTGTTGGAAATCATACTGTGTCAAATCACACAACTTTCTACAGCAAAATAGGCAAGCATATGCAGAATTAAATATTTAAAACTTCTCCTGCCTTGTAATATTTTTTACTGCTATTTGTTGGTTCTTTCAGCAAAAATATGGAGGGAAAAACCCACACTGTTTCTTTTCATAAAATAAAGATTGGATTTAGTATTTGGTAGTTTGGATTTTTCTTTTCTTTTTTTTTATTTCAAGAATTAAAAATGTATATCCCTGATGTTATCCACTTTCTTGAAGAAATCCGTTCCGTTTTAATAGAATACTTTTAATCTCATAGAGCAGAATTTTGTGTAATGCGTCCAAGTTCTGCCATAATTATTGTGGACAATTCTCCTCGCACTGATAGTTACCCCCCCTGTGGGACCTGTAGTTTGGAAAGCTGAGAAAAAAGTTTGTAGGCCACCTTGAGTCTCCTTATAGGAGAGAAAGGGGGGATAAAAATCCAAATTCCTCCTCCTCCACCACCACCACCACCACCACCACCTCCTCCACCACCACCACC